>NC_081556.1:99186029-99543529 GCF_963082655.1 Stomoxys calcitrans | reverse complement strand
TGTCGCCAGTATAAGAATGGGATAACCACCGCTGAAAAAAGATATTTCTGCTGTTCTCGCCAGGATTCTAATCCAGGCGTTCAGCTTCATAGGCGGACATGCAAACCTATGCGCTACGGTGGCCTCCAGGTGGCCTTACGGCTGGTTTGGTATCTTTAAATCTACAAATATGGGTAAGCAGAGGGACACCTCAAAAAAGTAAACAATCTCCTCTACTTTGAAATGTAGCCATTAAAAATTTTTTATACCCACCACCGTAGGAAAGGGGGTATATTCATTTAGTCATTCCGTTTGCAATATATCGAAATATCAATTTCCGACCCTACTGCTACTGCTGCTATATAGACCGACCATATTTATAGCTGCTATATAGACCGATTTTCCGATAATGGCCCGATTTGACCGATTTTGCTGTAATTTGAAACAGTGAGTAGTTTAAGGCTTCCCGACAACTGACCCAAATATGGTTCAGATCGGACCATATTTAGATATAGCTGCCATATAGACCGATCTCCCGATAAAGGGTCTGAAGGCCACAAAAGCTTTATTTTTTAACCGATATCGCTAAAATTTGAACCCGACCTGAATATGATTCAGATCAGACTATATTTAGATATTGCTGCCATATCGACCTATCTGCCGATAAGGGGTCTAAAGCGACTTAAAGCTTTATTTATTACCCGATTTCGCTGAAATTTTAAACATTGGGTAAGTTAAGACCTCCCAATATCTGACCTTAATATGGTTCTGATCAGACTATATTTAAATATAGCTGCCATATAGACCGATCTGCCGGTAAAAGGTCTGAAGCCCATGAAAGCTTTATTTTTTAACCGATTTCACTGAAATTTGCAACAGTGAGTAGTTTAAGGCCTACCAAAATCTGACCCAAATATGGTTCAGATACGAATGTATTTAGATATAGCTGCCATATCGACCGATCTGCCGATAAAGGATCTGAAGGCCATTAAAGATTCTTTTTTTATCCGATTTCACTGAAATTTCAAACAGTGAGTAGTTTAAGACCACCCCCCATCCGACCCAAATATGGTAAAAAAAGGACTGTATTTAGTTATAGCTGTTATATAGACCGATATGCCCGTTAAGGGTCTGAAGCTCATAAAATCGTTATTTATTTCCCGATTTTGTTGAAATTTGAAATACAAAATTCAACATTGACTTATATTTATAACACCACTCAATTTCCGTGCCGAATTTGGTTGCATAAGTTATCCAAATTTCATCGGATTCTGACGAAAGGGGGTTTACGTATATACTCGAGGTGGTGGGTATCCAAAGTTCGGCCTGGCCGAACTTAATGCCTTTTTACTTGTTAGTATTCGATAACCATATTCGTACTCTACTCTAGAATACCTTTCATTGGAGTCCCATACTGTCCCGAACGGCTCACTTTAGATTTGAGGGGCTATTTTTCGGTTTGAGCCCTAGGTACTTGGTTTAAATGTTGGCATCATATTCCTATTCTATTCCCGAAAACCTTTAATTTGAGTCCAATATTCTCCCGATCGGTCTACTTTGATTTTGGGCGGAACTTTTGGGGCGGTTTTGGACTTGGGACGACTGCATAGATACTTGGGTCCAATTTTGAATATCCTATATTGTTCCGGTCGGTCCACTTTGGATTTTGGTCCCTAGGTACTAGGATTAAATTTTTGACATAATATTCCTTTTCTAATCCCGAAAACCTTTCATTTGAACCCAATATTGTTCCGATCGGTCCACTTTGATTTTGGGCGGTACTTTTGGGGCGCTTTTGGGTTTGGGACGGCTCCCTAGTTACATGAATCCAATTTTGAATATCATATTCATACTCTACTCCCAAATATCTTTCAATGGAATCCCATATTGTTCCGGTCGGTCCACTTTTGATTTTGGGCCCAAGGTACTTGGATTCAATTTTTGACATTTTTTCTACTCCCGAAAACCTTTCATTTGAATCCAATATTGTCCCGATCGGTCCACTTTGATTTTGGGAGGTACTTTTGGGGCGGTTTTAGGCTAGGAGCTTTACCCTAGACACTTGGATCCAATTTTTAATATCATATTCATTCTCTACTCCCGAATACCTTTCATTTGAATCCTATATTGTCCCGGTCGGCCCACTTTTGATTTTGGGCGGCACTCTTGGGGCCATTTTGGGCCTGTGGCGGCCTCCTAGGTACTTGAACCCAATTTTAAATACCATATTCGTATCTAACTCCCAAATATCTTTCATTTGAGTCTCATATTATCCCAATCGGTAAATATGTTCTGCTGGAGAGTTTTGGGGGTAGGGCCTCTCAGATACCAAGGAATAAATTTTTGTGTCAGATTTGTACTCAACTTGTAAATACTTTTCATTTGATACCCATATTGCCCAAAATGGTAAAAGTGTCCTGTTGGATGGTGTTTTTGGGGGTGGGGAACCCCCGACACTTAAGTTGACATTTTTATACCAAATTCATACTCTACTCTTAAATATCTTTCATTTGATACGCATATTGTTCCAATCAGTAAACATGCCCTTTCGG
This sequence comes from Stomoxys calcitrans, assembly GCF_963082655.1. Lineage (NCBI taxonomy): Eukaryota > Metazoa > Arthropoda > Insecta > Diptera > Muscidae > Stomoxys > Stomoxys calcitrans. The sequence goes on along the minus strand of NC_081556.1, from coordinate 99,540,998 downwards.
ATGGGCTTTGGGATGGGGCGTCCCCCCAGGTTATTTGACCCCAAAATTTTATACCGATTTCATGTTTGTTTTCATGTTGGGGTACCATAAGGAGGCATAAAACATTTCGCTTAAATCGGTTTGGTACCCGTATTGTCCCAATCGGTAAGCATGCCCGTTCCGATGTGTTTTGGAATGGGGCGTCCTCCCAGGTTATTTGACACCAAAATTTTATACTAATATCATGTTTTCCGGGTACCGGAAGATGGCATAAAACATTTCGCTTGAATTGGTGCACCATCTCCGATATTTGGCGTTTTTGAAAATAGGAATAAGGGGCACATTCGCACTCTACTCCTAAATACCTCTCATTTGATACCCATATCGTTCCAATCGGTAAACATGTCCGTTCGGGTGGTTTTTGGGATGGGGCCTCCCCCTAGGTTATTTGACCCCAAAATTTTATATGAATTTCATGTTTTTGGGGGTACCATAAGGTGGCATAAAAAATATTGCTTAAACGGTTTTGATACCCATATAGTCCCAATCGGTAAACAGGTCCGTTGGAGTGGGTTTTGGAATGGGGCATCCCCCATCCAAGTTATTTGACCTCAAAATTTTACACCAATTTCATGTTTTTGGGGTACCATAAGGTGACATAAAACATTTTGCTTAAATCGATGCACTATCACCGAGATCTGGCGTTTTTGAAAATAGGTATCTTTCATTTGATACTTATATTGTTCCAATCGGTAAACATGTCCGTTCGGGTGGGTTTTGGGACGGGGCCTCCCCCTAGGTTATTTGACCCCAAAATTTCATATGAATTTCATGTTTTGGGGGGTACCATAAGGTGGCATTAAAAATATTGCTTAAATCGTTTTGTTACCCATATAGTCCCAATCGGTTAAACATGTCCGTTCGAGTGGGTTTTAGAATGGGGCGTCCCCCCAGGTTATTTGACCCCAAAATTTTTAATAATATCATGTTTTTGGGGTACCAGAAGATGGCATAAAACATTTCGCTTAAATCGGTGCACCATCTACGAGATCTGGCGGTTTTGAAAATAGGTATCTTCCATTTGATCCAATCGGTAAATATGCCCGTTCCGATAGGTTTTGGGATGGGACGTCCCCCCATGTTACTTGACCCCAAAATTTTATAACAATTTTGTGTTTTAAGGGTCCCATAAGGTGGCATAAACAATGTCGCTTAAATATTGTCCCAATCGGTAAACATGTCCGTTCGAGTGGGTTCTGGAATGGGGCGTCTCCCCAGAATATGCAAATGCAAATTTTGCCTATGAACAAGGAACAGGGGCAAAATTCTCACATATCAATGAGTGCAGTCCGGTTTAAGTTTTAAGCTCAATGATAATTGAGCTTAAAACAGCGTCATAGGCGGACACGCTAACCTTTGCGCTACGTTGCCCTCCAGATATGATCTTAGTTAAGCCTCGTTCCGGCCAATATTATCATGTTTTATGTGTTTTTTCTTTAAAAAAAAATTATTTAAATCATTTGTAATTCCTTTAAGTATTGGCAACACTGTTTACTAATAAATTTGTCTTGTTTTCTACTTGTTTTTCATTTTTAACTGCTGCTGCTGCTGCTGTCGTTGTTGCTCCTGACACTGGAAACATGACTGTAGGCTGAAATAGCAATTAACGTCCATTTAGATACACTAAAACGAGTTGAGATTTTTCAAAATACTGAAGCCGGCTTCCTGTGTGAATTGGTATTACGTTTGCGTCCGGTGCTCTTTTCACCCGGTGACTATATATGCCGCAAAGGTGAGTACCCACCCAGCCAAGTGGCCAGTCACCATTTTTGGCCTTTAATGTGAACAAAAATATTAAATCTCTATTTGTTACCATTTTCTTTTTCCTCTTTTTTTTAATTTTTCGATGGGTGGGGTGTGTTTTTTCCCCCCCTGGCTGCCAAAAAATATTTTCAAACTCATCAATAACGCATTCAACTCGCGGTGGTTTATTTTCTTTTTGTTTTTACCCCTGGAAAACATAATGCAATTTACTTTGTTGATGATCTGGGCTATGCAACAATAACTGGACAACATCTACCACAAACAAAAATAAAACACACAACTGCACCGGCACCTGCATTTCCCCATGCCCAACGTTGATGGTGATGCGGTCATACGACTTACTTGTCTGCCATCGACATGTGCAACAAAAAAAATATTTTTTGGTCCTGCATAAAACATGGCATCACACTTTGGACTGTGGCTGGGATTGCTGCCATGCTTGCTGCTGACACTTGGGACATTTAAAATTCCGGCAACTTAACACTCAACGGGTGTTGAATGTACGGACATTTTGCATTGCTACTGCAACTCCTGCTTGTTGTTCGGGTACTACTCGTCGCAACCCATCTTTGTGGGGGATGGTGAAAAAATGGAATGTCTTGTACTGCTCCCGTTGTGCGTAATACGATGAAATTATACTTAAACGAATTGCATGTGCCAACTCATGGATGAACCCAAATCCAATGGAAAATAAAAATTCTCCCAAACCTTTGGCATGTGGCATACACCTTTGGACTTGGGTTGATGGCAACGTGTCTCACAAATTGCTCAATAAATCACTTGAACTTTTTCAAAAACAAAAATAACTAACCATCCTCACTACGAAAAAAACAAAATCGCTTAACCTCCCTCCATTTAAAAAAAAAAATCGAAAATGTTGCATTGACCCCAACTTGTCATTGTGCCATGATGCCATTATCTTAAATCGCTTTGGTGCTGGTGTGGCATTCGCCCTGCGCATAGGTGAGGTGGGCAAGGAAATGTACATCGTTAATCGTGGACGCTTGCAAGTGGTGGCTGACAATGGTAAAACCGTAATGGCTTCATTAAAAGCAGGTTCCTATTTCGGAGAGATAAGCATATTAAATATGGGCACAGCAGGTAAAGAACTTGGTAAATATCGGTTTTAGGATGCCAGGCGGAACAATACAATGCCAGATTATTACTCAAGCAAATATTCGAGAAAAAAAACCCAGCAAAACAAAGCTAAACTATTCAAATTAAAGAAAAATATATATTTTTTTAACCCTACTTCTTATAACCATTTACTAATTATTTATGTTTCTCTAAATAGATTTTCCCCCCCTCTCTCTAAGCTTATTCCAATCCCTTATCCAATCCGAGTTCTTTAATCCTTTCTGCAAAACTTTTCCTTGTTTCATTCTCTTTAAATCTGTACGAGTGTGCATACGTTTACATAACTACTTCTCTAATTTGTGTATGCATATATATATGTGAATGTGTGTTAAACATCTGTATGTGTGTGTATGTGTAAAAACTTTTACCATGAAATATTTGAAATGAAATGAATCTATGCAAGTCTTTATGTGTGTGTGTGTGAGTGTTTTTGGAAATAAAATTTTCTCACAAATTTTGATGGAACTTGTGCCACCACCTCCCACCTCCCCCACACCACCACTAACAACCGTCTTGTCCTAGTAAGTGTATGTATGTGATTATTTTAAGATTAAATTTAATTTGTATCAACAACAACAAAAATCTTATATAAATGTTAGTTTAGTTTAAATGTTATACACACACACACAAATTCAAGGGTTTGCTAAAAACAAATGCACTTGCTCCCTAGTCAAGAGTTATATGTACTTAATTTTAAGTGATTGAGAAACAAGCAAAAACGCTTTGAGTCCGGAAGGGGGAAAATTTGGTTGTCCAACACCCAGGATTTTTGCAGGACCCATTAACGCCTGACCCTCGATTCCCCAGTCCGATTTTGAAGAAATTTCACATACTCATTATGTAGAACATTTATAGTGACGTAGTATTGGGTTGCCCAAAAAGTAATTGCGGATTTTTTAAAAGAAAGTAAATGCATTTTTAATAAAACTTAGAATGAACTCTAATCAAATATACTTTTTTATACTTTTTTTCTAAAGCAAGCTAAAAGTAATAGCTGATAACTGCCAGAAGACAGAATGTAATTACAGAGTCACCAGAAGAAAGAATGTAATTACAGAGTCACAAGCCGACTATATGAAAAATCCCAAATTACTACTAAAATCTACGACGATCTGGGCATGTCCGTCCGACCCTCTGTCTGTCTGTCTGTTGAAATCACGCTACAGTCTATAACAAGTAAAAGCGTGCTAAGTTCGGCCGGGCCGAATCTTATATACCCTCCACCATGGATCGCATTTGTCGAGTCCTTATCCCGGCATCTCTTCTTAGGCAAAAAAAAGGATATAAGAAAAGATTTGCTCTGTTGTTAGAGCGATATCAAGATATGGTGCGGTTAGCACCACAATTAAATTATATGTTGGAGATCTGTGTAAAATGTCAGCCAATTCGAATAAGAATTGCGCCTTTTGGGGGCTCAAGAAGTAAAATAGAGAGATCGATTTATATGGGATCTGTATCGGACCGATTCAGATCATAATAAACACGTATGTTGATGGTCATGAGAGGATCCGTAGTACAAAATTTCAGGCAAATCGGATAATAATTGCGACCTCTAGAGGCTCAAGAAGTCAAGATCCCAGATCGGTTTATATGGCAGCTCTATCAGGTTATGAACCGATTTGAACCTTCTTTGACACAGTTGTTGAAAGTAAGAATAAAATACTTCATGAAAATTTTCAACCAAATCGGATAGGAATTGCGCCCTCTAGAAGCTCAAGAAGCCAAGTCCCCAGATCTGTTTATATGACAGCTATATCAGGTTATGAACCCATTTAAACCACACTTGGCACAGTTGTTGGATATCATAGCAAAACACTTCGTGCAAATATGCATCCAAATCGGATAAGAATTGCGCACTCTAGAGGCTGAAGAAGTCAAGACCCAAGATCGGTTTATATGGCAGCTATATCAGGTTATGGACCGATTTTAACTATACTTGGCACAGTTGTTGGATATCATAACAAAACACGTCGTGCAAAATTTCATTCCAATCGGATAAGAATTGCGCACTCTAGAGGCTCAAGAAATCAAGACCCAAGATCGGTTTATATGGCAGCTATATCAAAACATGGACCGATATGGCCCATTTACAATATCTACCGACCTACACTAAATAGAAGTATTTGTGCAAAATTTCAATCGGATAGCTTTACTCCTTCGAAAGTTAACGTGCTTTCGACAGACAGACGGACGAACGGCCGGACGGACGGACAGACGCACGGACATGGCTAGATCGACATAAAATGTCACGACGATTAAGAATATATATACTTTATGGGGTCTTAAAGGAATATTTCGAGTAGTTACAAACAGAATGACGAAATTAGTATACCCCCCATCTTATGGTGGAGGGTATAGAAATCTACGACCATCTGGGCATGTCCGTCCGACCCTCTGTCTGTCTGTCTGTTGAAATCACGCTACAGTCTATAAAAATGGGCATAGTTAGCTGAAACTGGTGCCTAGGTCTTGCATATACTCCGAAAGCCTGGCAGGAGGCAAGGGTGATGTTTGTATCCAAGGCCGGTAAGGCAAGTTATGCGACACCAAAGGCCTACAGACCCATTAGCCTCACAGCCTTTCTACTCACAACCATGAAACGTATTGTGGACTCCATGATAAAAAGTATGACATCCAGCGAACTGCTCAAATATAAACAGCATGCCTATGCTAAGGGAAGGTCGGTGGAGACTGCCCTGCACGAGGTTGTGCATAAAATAGAAGAATCCTTCGATGCCAAAACGTCTACACTGGCGGTATGCATTGACATCGAGGGGGCTTTTGAACAATATGCGGACCGACACATTGATCCAATCCTTAGACCAGTACCGGGTGGACCCGGTCCCTAGAGACTGGATAACAGGTGGATAAATTATGTGTCGCATGGCATAAATATAAGGGAGAAAGTGGCACAGGGCACGCCACAGGGGGGCATTTTATCGCCACTCCTATGGGTGACCACTATGAATGACCTATTACGGATGCTGTGACACAGGGCATGCCACAGGGGGGGGGCATTTTATTGCCACTCCTATGGGTGACCACTATGAATGACCTATTACGGATGCTGTGACACAGGGCACGCCACAGTGGGGCATTTTATCGCCACTCCTATGGGTGACCACTATGAATGACCTATTATGGATGCTGTGACACAGGGCACGCCACAGTGGGGCATTTTATCGCCACTCCTATGGGTGACCACTATGACTGACCTATTACGGATGCTGTCTGAGAAGGAATATGAACACGTCTGCTACGCAGACGATGTTATAATATTTCTAAGGGGTAAGGATTCGAACGAGCTATGCAGAAGGGCCGAGAGGGTCTTGCATATGGCATATGACTGGGCTAGACCCAAAGGTCTCAATGTTAACCCAGAGGAGACTGAAATATGCCTGTTCACGAGGAAGACGAAGGTGGGCCAATTTAATGCACCACGTTTCCTCAATAAGACGATTTCGATATCTGACAAGGTCAAATATTTGGGTGTGATCTTGAACAGGAAACTGAATTGGAAGTGTCACATTCAGGGGCGTATTGAGAAGGCTCACAGATGTTGGGCACTATGTAGACGGGCCGTAGGCTCAAAATAGGGCCTGAATCCTAGGATAGTCCAAACTAGGGTTGCCCAAAAAGTAATTGCGGATTTTTCATATAGTCGGCGTTGACAAATTTTTGTCACAGCTTGTGACTCTGTAATTGCATTCTTTCTTCTGTCAGTTATCAGCTGTTACTTTTAGCTTGCTTTAGAAAAAAAATGTAAAAAAAAGTATATTTGATTAAAGTTCATTCTAAGTTTTATTAAAAATGCATTTACTTTCATTTAAAAAATCCGCAATTACTTTTTGGGCAACCCAATTATAAGGCAGTTTGGTGGACTGCTATGGAGAAAAAGTGCAACATAAGAACCATACAACAGGTTCAAATAAACATGTTGTCTTGGCATAGGCGGAGCGATGAGGACCACGCCCACTAGGAAACTGGAAACTATTCTAGGTATCCGACCCATTGACCCTTGATATGCCAAGGCGAGTTATTTGCGCCTTTAAATAACCAATGGCCATCCTGTTCTGGCGGCGATAGGTCCTTTTCAGCGAAATCGGGCAAAAGTACCCACGATGCATTCTTCTTTAGGTAGTAAATCTTGTGTGTAGGAAATGTATAAAAGCGGTCCTAGCATACTACCACGTGGAACACCGAAGTGGAATACTCTGATCCTTGTTTAACTCGAAAAAATCTATCATTTAGGTATGATGATAACAATAAACAGGTTCTGAGTTTTAATATCAGAGACGAGTGTATCACTCCATCGAAAGCTTGAGATATGTCTGAAAATACTGCAGCACATACCTCTTTTCTTTCAATAGCATTTTCAACATTGTGGGTTATTCTATGAATTTGTTCTATTGTAGAGTGATCTTTGCGAAAGCCAAACTGATGATTTGGAATTAGGCCGTTTACAAATTACTTTTTCAAACAGTTTTCCCATCAGATGGGTCATTAAGAGCTAGGTTGGTTTGGGTTCTTTCCAGGCTTCGGTAACATAATAACTTCAAATTCAAATAACTTCAAAATTGAAAATTTTGGTAAGTTTTGTCAACGCCTTTATCGGTAAGTGCTTAAGAGTATCGCCAGTTGTCAGATCGAAGCCTGAGATTTTTGAGATTTTTTATTTTTTGAGATTTTTTATTTTTCTGAAAGACTTCTCTCAAAGTAACTTTTGGATTGTGTTCACGCTCAACTTTTTGGGCATTGTATGGAATTGACAGTGTTTTCTTGGAAAATATTGAACTTAAGTGCTCCGCAAAAATTCTGGCCTTATCAGTATCGGATTTCGCTCATGTACTTTGGCTCGTTCTCAAGAGATGCTTCTGGTTGATTGAGTTTTATTCGGTATGCTTTTTTTCGGCAGGAGACCTGCTTATCTGCCATTTTGCCTTCTTTTTGCAAATGCAAATTTTGCCCATGAACATTCCACTAAGGAAAAGGGGCAAACTTCTCACATATCAATAAGTGCAGTCCGATTCAAGTTTTAAGCTCAATGATTAGGGGCCTCCTTTTTATAGCCGAATCCGAGCGGCGTGCCGCAGTGCGACACCTCTTTGGAGAGAAGTTTTACATGGCATAGTACCTCTCAAATTTTGCCAGCATTAGGAGGGCAAAACCAACGCTGAAAATTTTTTCTGATGGTCTCGCCAGGATTCGAATCTAGGTAGACATTTTAAGTTGATATATTAATAATGTCCGACGAAATTATTTTAACATGCATATTTCGTTTGAAATTCCAATGTTCATTTCATAAATGATAAGGCATGACAAACCATTTTATGACCAAATGGGTCTTCGTTAACTGCATTTCACAGAAACGTTTATTCCAAATTGCTTTTGCAAACTCATAGGCCAAGTGAAAAAATGCCATGCCGCATAACAATTGGGTATAGCTATAATCTCTTGTGGTGGATATGTGATGTTTTACCCCCCAATTACATAAAATAACTCTGGACTTTAAGTAATGGGCTTACCGCTGCAATTGCTGCTGCTGGCAATGGCATAAATTTGTGTTGCAAATATAATCGAGAAGATAGATATATGCAGCTGCCATTGCATATCGATTTTTAATATGGTTTTAATTACCAATAATGATGCATAATGATCCGCAAACACTCGCAGTATTATGGCATGGCCTGTGTCGTGAATTTTATCTCATCCTTCCTGACAACGGTAATGAGATGGCGCTTTACTGTTTGGGCATAATTTTTGCAAATTGTGAATATTTAATTTTTTTTCTTTTTTGCAACATGACATAATTGGTTCTGTTACGAGGGTCCAGGTCGAAAATCTTTAATCATTAACATTCCATCACTGGAAAGACTGATTGACCTGAAGGTGAGATGGGCACTGACGCCGGAGAACTTCAGTGGGGCACAACATGCGACCTGCCTCAAAGGCAGGTCAGTGGAGACGGCCCTCAACGAGGTGCTACAGGAGGTCGAGACGTCTCTCCAACAGAAGGATTACACTTTGGAGGCTTTCTTGGATATTGAGGGGGCCTCCAATAATGTAGAGATAGAATCGATAGTCGCCGCACTGGACCGCACGGGGATTCACCCCTTAATCTCCCAATGGGCAAATAATATGCTTTATGGCAGGATTATTAATGCAAACCTGGGAGATTGTATTGTCAGAAGGCGGATGACCAGAGGAACGCCCCCAAGAGGGGTGTTCTCACCGATAATGTGGAACCTCGCGATTAATGAAATGCTGATGGATCTCGGCACGAGGATTATCGCTTATGCAGACGAGGTCGTGCTGCTAATCCGAGGCAAGTTTCTATCGACGATCAGCGGGATCATGAAAGGGTCCCTGAGTAGGTTGTCTCGATTGGCTACCAGAAAAGGGGTTGAGGACCAACCCATGGAAGACGGAGCCGGTGCTCTTTACGCGTAGATATAAGATACCAGAGTTCAGACTTCCGTCTTTGGACAGGGTCACCCTGCGGCTGCCGAAGGGGGTGAAGTACCTAGGCATAGTCCTCGATTCGAAACTGTCCTGGAAGAGGAACACCGAGAAAAGAAGCCGTAAGGCACTGTGCACTATTTACTCCTACAGGAGGATGTTCGGTACGAAGTCTTTGGACAGGGCCACCCTGCGGCTGCAGAATATATATATTTGAAACTGCTCCGCCAGGGTCGCGCTTAGGCTGAGAGAGCTCGGTATGCTGAAGGATAGATCTCAGCGCCCCTGTGATCCGCACCGCAGGCAGGTCAAGAGGCAAAATGGGCTGCAGAATATGCAGCCCATTTGGGGCCTATATTTGGAACTGCGCCGCCAGGGTCGCGCTTAGGCTGAGAGAGCTCGCCATGCTGAAGTAGGATGGTTGCGGCCACAATTCGATTCTGGGTGTAATGGATACGGAGGGTAGACTGAGGAGGATCTCCGACTACCGGGCACCAGTGCCGGCTGGAGTGAGAGCATTCGCGATTCGTTTTCCTGAGAGGGACGAATGGAGGGCGGATAGTGTACTTGAGGAGGAAGAAACCTCGATCTACACAGATGGTTCCAAGATGGAGTCAGGGACTGGATGGGGGGTCTACTCTGATGCACTCAATATCAGTATGTCTCTGAGATTCGTTTTCCTGAGAGGGACGAATGGAGGGCGGATAGTGTACTTCAGGAGGATGGGACCTGGATCTGCACAGATGGTTTCAAGATGGAGTCAGGGACTGATGCACTCAATATCAGTATGTCTCTGAGACTGCCGGAAGAGTGTACAGTCTTTTAGGCAGAGGTCTGTGCCATGACAGCAGCCGCCAGACAAATTCTGGCAAGGGGCTTACCGACCTCGAAACTAAGAATATATGTGGACAGTACGGCGGCGCTCAAGGCCTTGGGGTCGAGGATGGTGAGGTCGAGAAGCTTGACAGACTGTTTGGAATCCCTGGATAGGCTCTGGGCCCACAATGTGACGCTGACATGGGTTGCTGGGCATGAGGGGATTCCAGCAAATGAGAGGGCGCACGTGTGCGCCTGGAGGGGTTCATCTGCGCCGGGTGGACCAGTCATCGGTCTTGTCCAGTATGAGATTGTCGGAAGAGTGTACGGCACTTCAGGCAGAGGTCTGTGCCATGGCAGTAGCCGCAAAAGAAATTCTGGCAAGGGGCTTACCGCCCTCGGTCGCCCAGAATATGTGTGGACAGTATGGCGGCGCTCAATGTCTCTTGGGGTCGAGGATGGTGAGGTCGAGATGCGTGGCAGACTGTTTGGAATTCGATAGGCTCCGGATCCACGATGCGACGCTGACATGGGTTCCTGGGCATGAGGGGATTCCAGCAAATGAGAGGGCGGACGAGTGCGCCAGTAGGGGTTCATCTGCGCCGGGTGGACCAGTCATCGGTCTTGCCTACGTGCCATTTGTCGAGCTACTAAACACAGTAGAGGGATGGGCAGGGCGGCGTCGGAGGCAAGGTGGGATACGGTAGATGGTTGCCGGACTGCGAAGGCGCTATGAACGGTCATCGACCGGAGGAGGACGCGGGAATTGCTGGCGTTCGATCGAAGAGGTCGATGAGTACTTTGACAGGGGGCATAACCGGACACTGTGCAATAGGCCGCATGGCGGAGCTTATGGGGATACCGCACAATGACTTCTGTAGGAGTTGCCTCGATGAGGATGAGGAGGAGACTATTGAGGTCTTGCTTTGTTCCTGTCCGGGTCTGCAGAGACGTAGGCTCTACTTTCTGGGGAGCCGTTTCTTCTGTTATCTGGGCGAACTCTACTGAGGTTTGATGAGGGAGTGGTTGAGGATGGTTCCGACAGGGGGTGACACAGACTCCGGCGTAGGTAGGTCCATGCTTGCGTAGGAAAAGGCGGTTCTTCACCTCCCACTCGGGTTTCTCCACTCCTCCTGTCCTTTTCTTTTTATTCGTGTATAACCTCTAGTACGAAGTCTCTCGTTTTCCTTTTATTTCCCTTTCTCTCTCTCTCTAGACACAATGGGCCAAACTGGCCTACGAGTGAACTCACCTTTCGTGGGCGACCCATTTAACCTAACCTAACCTATCATTGCAATATTCCGTTTGCCAGAGATCAATATATCCAATTCTCATCCTATTAAGTGAATACATTTATTCTTGATTGACGGAAAATTGTAAGAAGATTTAGCCATGTCCATCTATCTGTGGTAATCAAGTTTCAGCATAGACATACAAAATGTCAAGCTGGAGCTTGGTACACACCAGTAAATTTGTCATTGGCTGGTACAATTCAAATATGGACTATATGGGACTATATTGCCACAAATATTGTAGATCGATCTTCAAGTTTAATGGCTACAGCTCAAAGGGTGTTGTCTTTCGACACCAGTATTAAACCAGAGAATATTCGCCATATGCCCCGATTTCTTTATATCAATTTCAACTATTTTTATACCCACCACCGAAGGATGGGGGTATATTCATTTTGTCATTCCGTTTGCAACACATCGAAATATCCATTTCCGACCCTATAAAGTATATATATTCTTGATCAGCGTAAAAATCTAAGACGATCTAGACATGTCCGTCCGTCTGTCCGTCTGTCCGTCTGTCCGTCTGTCTGTTGAAATCACGCTACAGCCTTTAAAAATTGAGATATTGAGCTGAAACTTTGCACAGATTCTTTTTTTGTCCATAAGCAGGTTAAGTTCGAAGATGGGCTATATCAGACTATATCTTGATATAGCCCCCATATAGACCGATCCGCCGATTTAGGGTCTAAAGCCAATAAAAGCCACTTTTATTATCCGATTTTGCTGAAATTTGGGACAGTGAGTTGTGTTAGGCCCTTCGACATCCTCCGTCAATTGGGCTCCGATCGGTTCAGATTTAGATATAGCTGCCATATAGACCGATCCTTCGATTTAGGATCTTAGGCCCATAAAAGCCACATTTATTATCCGATTTTGCTGAAATTTGGGACAGTGGGTTGTCTTAGGCCCCTCGACGTCCTTTGTAAATTTGGCTCAGATCGGTTCAGATTTGGATATACCTCCCATATAGACCGATCCTCCGATTTAGTGTCATAGGCCCATAAAAGCTACATTTATAATCCGATTTTGCTGAAATTTGGGACAGTGAGTTGTGTTAGGCCCTTCGATATCCTCCGTCAATTTGGCTCAGATCGGTCTAGATTTGGATATAGCTGCCATATAGACCGATCCTCCGATTTGGGGTCTTAGGCCCATAAAAGCCACATTTATTATCCAATTTTGATGAAATTTAGGACAGAGTGTTGTGTTAGGCCATTCGCCATCCTCCGTCAATATGGCTCAGATCGGTTCGGAGTTGGATATAGCTGTCATATAGACCGATCCTCAAATTTAGGGTCTTAGGCCCATAAAAGCCACATTTATTAGCCGATTTTGCTATGATTTGAGGCAGTGAGTTGTATTAGGCCCTACAACGTCCTTCGTCAATTTGGCTTAGATCGGTTCACATTTGGATATAGCTGCCATATAGACCGATCCTCCGATTTAGGGTTATATGCCCACAAAAGCTACGATTATTATCCGATTTTGCTGAAATTTGGGACAGTGCGTTGTCTTAGGCCCTCCGACGTCCTCTGTGAATTTGGCTCAGATCGGTCCAGATTTGGATATAGCTGCCATATACACCGATCCTCCGATTTAGGGTCTTAGGCCCATAAAACACGCATTTATTGTCCGATGTCGCCGAAATTTGGGACAGTGAGTAAAGTTAAGTCCCTTGACATACTTCTGCATTATCGCACTGATCGGTCCACATTTGGATATAGCTGCCATATAGACCGATCTCTCGGTTTTAGGTTTTGGGGCCATAAAAAGCGCATTTATTGTCCGTTGTTGCCGAAATTTGGGACAAAGAGTAAAGTTAAGCCCCTCCACATATTTCTGCTATGGGACATAAGTTATGAGTTTTGCATCGGATTTTGACGAAAGGTGGTTTACATATATAGCCGAGGTGGTGGGTATCCAAAGTTCGGCCCGGCCAAACTTAATGCCTTTTTACTTGTTGTCATTCCTATATCCAATTAAGGAATTGCGAGTTAACCCTCGCATTTTCTGCAATTTCATAAATTGCAATTATGTCTTTTAAAAATTGGTTTTGTTCCAATTAAGAATTCCTTTAATGAGGCTGCGCATAAAATGGCTCTTTATGGCAGTTGTAAAAATCACTTAGCATGTTGTAAGAGCCCATTCGGTGTTAATAAATGCAATTATGTATAAGTGCACATGTTTACAACATACGAATGTATGTGCGATGTACGCTTGCATCACAGTACGTTCGATGATGCAACACTGCGGGATGTCCGGCCGAAAATCAAATTGAAGTCATGTGGGATATTGCCACAGATGAGGACATTAAACCACCATACAATACCGTCACTGGGATTGGGTAGTGGATATGACAATAATTACTTTGAAAATTAATTTGCATGTTAATGTTCACTTCAATGCGCAACAAAGTCAACAATGCATTTAAACTATTTAATAATTTTGGGTAAAATTTTGGATATGCCATTTCATTGAAGTAAGGATATGGACATGGGTGAACAATTAACACAAGTTTTAAGCAGGCGAAAATGTTTTGCTATTCCATTGATTTGTAATTTTATGACAAGAACATAGCTTGCAGGACACTAGATTGAGAAATTGACACAGGAAGATATGCTGTACAGCAGTCTGCAGTTGTTGTTTCCCTTGTGTGTTCTAAGTTTTCATACCAGAAATATGAAAGCTATGAACTGTGGACCGGCCGAGAACACGATAGCGCCGAAGAGGAGCCTTTACAAGGCATCGAAACAATCGCGTATGGTGTGTTTGTCTGTGTCCGATCCGCCTGATATAGCCGCCATATAAACCGGTCTTCTGATAAGACTTCTTGAGCTTCTAGAGGGCGCAATTCTTATCCAATTTGGCTGAAATTTTGCATATGTCGTTTTGGTGTGACTTCCAAAAACCGACAAATCGAAGGCTAAGAAAACATAACAGCGCCGTAGAGGAGCCCTAACCAGGCACCGAAACAACCGCTTCTGGTGTGTTTGTCTGTGTCCGATCCGCCTGTTTATCAGCAATTTTTGTTCTGTAAAATTTGTTCAGAACATTCAATTCAGAGAAACAGGGGAAAACTTTTCATCACTGAGTACTTTTCGATTCAAGTTTAAGCTCAATGATAAGGGGCGTCCTTTCTGAAACCGAGACCGAACGGAGTGCCGCACTGTGACACCTCATTAGACAAAAGATTTTACATGGCTGCCATATAATTTTTACAAATGGCATGGTTAGGTCAGGTTAATGTGGAAGTCTGCCATTCTGACACTCACTTAGACGTTTTCGTCCATTGTGATACCACAGAAATAGAAAAAGGAAGATGCCTTCTAGTTCCTGCCGTTGAACCATCTAGATCGCTTCAAAAAGGCCAATAACTTGCGAATGTTCACATCCCGCTAAATCAGACAGGTTCTCAAAGTATTGAGAACCTAAAGTGGAACATCTTCTGACTGCTGGTGCGGGACACACACACACACAGAAGGTGATCTATATTCTCTTATTCTTCTTGGATGTCCTCATAGCTTCTGCAAATGTCGTTGCTGGCAACCTTCAGTCTGTCAGCATGTTTTCCGATTAGTCAGTGAACTTTCATGACGGTCACAATGACTGAGACGTCTGTTCTAGCCAATGACAGCAAAGCGGTAGAGTCTATCTATCATCATTCTATCTATCATTCGTTGCCCTTCGGGCCTAGTCCTGAAATCTTCCAGGGATACAGATTCCAGTATCCCTGAAATGTGTAACGTAGTTCCTAATCTCACAAGCTCATCCGCTTTACAATACCCTGGGATATCTCTGTGGCCCGGCACCCAGAACAGGTGAATTTTGAACTGTTCAGCCATCTAGTTGAGAGATCTGCGGCAGTCGAGGGCAGTTTTTTTTTTGTTCATAAAAACGTTCTTCAGGGATTTAATGGTTGTCCGAGAAGATATTTATGTCAATCGTCGTAATGACATGCTATCTTAGCCATTCCACCACTTCCTTAATTGCAAGGATCTCCGCTTGATACACACTGCAGTGGTTGGGTAACCTTTTCGATATGACCAGTTCTAGATCTTTAGAGTACATCGCAAAGCGAACCTGGTCGTTTAGTTTGGAACCATCTGTGTAGAAGTTTATGTAACTTATGTTACCAGGGATATAGAAGTTCCAATCGGTTCTATCAGGAATAGTGGTACAGTACTTTTTATCAAAAAGCGGCTTAGGTTGTTTATAATCCACACCGCCTAGATCATCGAATATTGTATCGGGGATAACACAGTGTTAGTAGCTGTCACATGACCAATGAGAAAGTTCCCTTAACCAATGAGAAAGCTCCCTGGTCGCTGCAATTTATCTAACCACAATATCCAGAGGCATAAGATGTAGCATTAAAGTCAGTGCATCAGATGGTGTCGTCCCCAGTGCGACTGTGATGCACAAGCAAGCCATCCTTTGGATCCGGTTAAGTATAGAGCAGTAGGTGGACTTTTGAAGCGCCGTCCACCAGACCACAACACCATATAGCATTATAGGTCTGACTTCTGCAGTTTATACCCAATGCATGACGCACAGTCTAAACCCTCAACTTTTACCAATGATTCTCTTGCAGGTGAATAGGGCAAAGTTGTCTTTCTTGCCTTTTCCAAAATTTTGGATTTGAAGATCGAGATCGATTCCGATCTCCCGATATAGAGTTTTGAACCCATAAAAACAACATTTTTCATCCGATTTTGATGAAATATGAAACCGTGCGTTTTGGTACACCTCAACAACTTCGCGTTGCATATCGTCTAGATCTAACCATAGTTGGATATAGCTGCCCTATAGACCGATTTCCGATATAGAGTATAGAGCCTATAAAAGGAGCATTTTTCATCCGATTTTGATGAAATTTGAAACTGAGAGTTTTAGACCCTCTAAACACCTTTCTGTTGAATATCGTCCAGATCGTAGCATATTTGGATATAGCTGCCATGCAGACCGATATGGAATATTGAGCTTATAAAAGGAACATTTGTCCTCAGATTTTGATGCAATTTTGATAAAGTGCGTTTTGGTACACCATCCATCATAGTTGGATATGTCTGCCATATAAACCGATCTCCCGATATAGAGTTTTGAACCCATAAAAACAGCATTTTTCATCCGATTTCGATGAAATCTCAAAACAGTGCGTTTTGGTACTCCTCTACACCTTCGCGTTGAATATCGTCTAGATCTAACCATAGTTGGATATAGCTGCCCTATAGACCGATCTCTGATATATAGTGTTGAGCCTGTTAAAGGAGCATTTTTCATCCGGTTTCGATGAAATTTAAAACAGTGCGCTTTGGTACTCCTCTACACCTTTTTGTTGAATATCGTCCAGATCGGACCATATTTGGATATAGCTGCCATACACACCGATCCCCCGATATAGAATATTGAGCCTTTAAAAGGAGCAATTTTTCTACCGATTTTGATGAAATTTGTAATACCAACCTCCGGGCGGTAGCCCCTTGGTAGATAAATGTGAACTAATAGTTGCCACAGAGTTCACCTGTAGAACGATAACCAAGTAAAAGCGTGCTAAGTTCGGCCGGGCCGAATCTTGGGAACTCGCCACCATGGATTCAGCTAAAATGTGGGAACTATATCTGGTTATGGACCTATTTAGACCGTATTTCGCACAGTTATTAAGAGTTATAACAGAACACTACGTGCAAAATTTCAGCCAAATCGGATAACAACTGCGGCTTGTAAGGGCTCAAGAAATTAAATCGGGAGATCGGTTTATATGGGAGCGATATCAGGTTATACACCATACCATACTTAGCACAGTTGTTGAAAGTCGCAACAGAACACTACGTGCAAAATTTCGGCTAAATCGGATGAAAATTGAGGCTCCAGGGCCTCAAGAAGTCAAATCGGGAGATCGGTATATATGGGAGCTATATTAGCTTCTTTACCGATTTAGATCGTACTTGGCACAGTTGTTGAAAGTCATAACAGAACACTAAGTGCAAAATTTCATCCAAATCGGTCAAGAATTGAGGCTTCCAGGTGCTCAAGAAGTCAAATCAGGAGATCGGTTTATATGGGAGCTATATTAGCTTCTTGACCGATTAAGACCGTATTTAGTACAGTTGTGGACGGTACAAAAATGTAGTACAAAAATAGCAGCTTCCAGGGGCTCAAAAAGTCCAATCGGGAGATCGGTTCGACCGCTTTCATGATTTCGACAAACGGACGGAAGGACATGGCTAGTTTGACTCAGAATATCGAGACAATATACTTTATGGGGTCCTAGTTCAATATTTCGGTGTGTTACAAACGGAATTACTATACCCACCACCATCCTATGGTGGTGGGTATAAAAAAGTAGGTAAGGGCTCCGTGTTTTATAGCTCATCACCGGGAAAACTTGAAGAAATTACTATGAAACAAGTAAAGCGTGCTAAGTTCGGCCAGGCCGAATCTTTTTTACCCTCCACCATGTATTGCATTTGTCAAGATCTTTGAATTACTTTTTCAAATATTGGGTTGCCCAAAAAGTAATTGCGTATTTTTCATATAGTCGGTGTTGACAAATTTTTCACAGCTTGTGACTCTGTAATTGCATTCTTTCTTCTGTCAGTTATCAGCTGTTACTTTTAGCTTGCTTTAGAAAAAAGTGTAGAAAAAAGTATATTTGATTAAAGTTCATTCTAAGTTTTATTAAAAATTCATTTACTTTCTTTTAAAAAATCCGGAATTACTTTTTGGGCAACCCATGTATATGAGCTGCAATATATCAAGTTATTGACCGATATTGATCGGACTTGTCATGCTAGATCATACTTGACACAGTTGTTGGAAGTCATTCGACATATGCAAAATTGCAACCAAATTGGATAAGAGTTGAGATCCCTAGAAGTTCAAGAAGTCTAATCAGGAGATCGGTTTATATGGCGGCTATACCAGATTATGGACTGATCTAGACCATACTTGGCACGATTGTTGGAAGTCGCAACGGAGCACTATGTGGAAAATTTCAGCCCAAATGACTGAAGTGGTCGAAGGACCACTTTATATGTAATCCCCAAACGACCTACATCAATAACCAGTATATAAGCAAAATTTCGTACAGCTAGCTCTACCATTTGACCGCTATCGTGATTTACACCGGCGGACGGACGCGAGGACGGACGGACAGTCGGACTTTATGCGGTCGCGGATCAATATTTCGAGGTGTTACAAACGACATGACTAGATTAGTGTACCTCCCCTATGGTGTTGGATATAAAAAAATCACAAGCTTCACAGGCAGCCATAACGAACGGGTTATTAAAAATTCAAATATATCTCCTTTGCCTTAAAAAATCCAATTAGAAGTATATGGAGCTATATTAAAATGTTTACTCGTCTGTATAAAATGTCATCAAAATCAGATTAGACAAGTAAGTGAAATCAGAAGTTGGGCAGTGTAGACTATAAAATATTGGGTTGCCCAAAAAGTAATTGCGGATTTTTTAAAAGAAAGTAAATGCATTTTTAATAAAACTTAGAATGAACTTTAATCAAATATACTTTTTTTACACTTTTGTTCTAAAGCAAGCTAAAAGTAACAGCTGATAACTGACAGAAGAAAGAATGCAATTACAGTCACAAGCTGTGAAAAAATTTGTCAACGCCGACTATATGAAAAATCCGCAATTACTTTTTGGGCAACCATATCATAGACAGTATTTTTGGCCTTGATACCAAGCTTTTTGAAATTGCAAGAAATCGATTAAGGTTAAGATACACCTTCCATATGTGTGTTAATATGAGAGCTGTATCTTAAGCTGAACCCATTTCTTGCTATGGCTTGATCTCTAGGCCAAAAATACTGTATGTGCCAAATTTTAAGATATTCGGGTGCAACTGCGATCTTTACTTTGATCCCAAATTATAGTGTTGAAGTGTTTAATAAAATCGTCATTAAAGCAAAGTACTGTATGACAATATTGTATTACAATACTGTTAACTTAACATAGTATAACACAAATACTCCTAACAGAAGCCAACAGTAGAGAATTGTGTTACCACTGGTTTGATACCGCGCTAGGTACCATTGTGGCTTACAGATCATAAAAAAGCTCTACGATTAAGATAACAGAAGAACTAAAAGCTAAATTAACATACACTCGTAACTGACGTGTGCTAAGAAACTACGTTACATTTAAAAGTCGAAATAAATAAATGAATACACCCCCTATCCTATGGTAGTGGATATAAAAAAGATGATGACAACTTCAATATGCCAAAAAATAGATCGCAAATTGTAGGCTGATCATTTGTTCATCATCATATTTTTCTACAATTGGTCTGAACGCCAAATAAATGTGGTAAGTTCGGCCGGGCCGAATCCTTGGAATCCACCACCATTCTGCTTAAAACTGCCAATACCGAAATGTTGCGCAAAAAGGCAAGAACCTCGTGTGCTAGAGTACTTAGACAAGAATAGTTTCTTTAGTTTTCGTAAAAAGAGTAAAGTGCAACCCATCCGCAAATCCCAACTCTTGTTAAGGATGATCAGGTATTCACTGACCCTACTGGCTGAAATGTTTGCAGGAAATTCTTCCTTGCCGTTTAGCAATCAACCACTCCCCGTGATTGACAGTGTACCTAATTCGTTGCCTCAGAGATTCTTTTGAATACGTGGAGTTAAAAGGGTCCTTGCTGATCTCGACGTTAATAAATCTCCGGGCCCGGACGGTATATCAACACTTGTCCTTTGTAAGTGTTCTTCGACTCTTGCTCGTCCACTACGCAACCTTTTAAACCTTGCTTACCGTGGGGGTGTTTTCCCAGCGCATTGGAAGGTTACGAACGTTCAGCCCATCCCCAAGAAAGGTGGGGCGAACAACCCTGCGAATTACCGGCCAATTGCGATATGCTCCGCGCTCTTCAAGGTTATGGAGAGTATGATTAACCATCATCTTGTCAGATACTTAGAGTCCAATGGCCTTCTTAGCGACAAACAGTATGGGCATTTTTGTCGGAACGATGGAGTCGCTCTATTTACACTACTCCCTCTTTCCCCCCTCCAACCACAAACTTTCCTAATTGCCAACGCAATGCACTACATATATAGGGGACATCCCTGGCGTGTTGGTTACGTGAAAAAAAAACAAAAAAATTAAAGCTTTTAGAAACCGAATATGGATAATCGAAGGATCGGTCTATACGGGAACTACATCAGGTTAAAGGCCAATTTGGACCTTACTCGGCACTGTTATTGGATGTCGCACAGAGGGAGAAAATCAAAAAAAAAAAAAAAAAAGTAAAAAGTATGCAATTTGAGAAGGGGTAGGATACCTTTTGAAAATTTGGAATGGTAAGAGCTGAGGTGTTATCGATATCGTGTGCAAAATTTCAAGGCCCTAGGTGCCTTTTGGTAGGCGCTTAAAGTTGGTCAACTTGATATTTTGAAAATAAATTGGATCAGCCACTTCGATTGTGGTCCGATTTCCAACTTTGTGAAGGATAGTGATCAAAAATCTCTTCAAAAAATTTCCGCTTGAGATTCACAATATCTTGTCTTGCTTCTGGAATATTCCATTTTTATTTTTTTCCTTGCGTTTTTGACCGAGAGCTGCTTCATATTTTGCAATTTACGAAGGCATCTGTGGTTCGATTTTCATTTTTGTGCATGGCGGATAGACAGACGGACGGACAGACAGTCAGACGGACATAGCTAAATCGAATCAGAAAGTGATTCTGAGTCGATCGGTATACTTATCAACGGGTCTATCTCTCATCCTTTTGGGATGAGTACCACGGTAGTGGTGTAAGGTATAAAGACAACATATCTTAACAAGTAAGAGCGTGCTAAGTTCGACCGGGCCGAATCTTATATACCATCCACCATGGATCGCATCTGTCGAGTTCTTTGCGCAGTATCTCTTTTAAGGCAAACAAAGAATAATGAATATGGACGGAGGAAGAGGAGGAGCTATATCAAGTTGTAGTCCGATTCGGGGCTCAAGAAGCAAAATCGGGAGATCGGTTTATATAGGAGCTGTGTCAAGCTATAGATCGATTGAGACCATATTGCACATGTATGTTGAACGCCATGGGAGAAGCTGTTGTACAAAATTTGTGCCAAATTGGATGAGAATTGCGCTCTCTAGAGTTTCAAGAACTCAAGATCCCAGATCGGTTTATATGGCAGCTATATCAGGGTATGGACCGATTTGAACTATACTTCGCACTGTTGTTGGAAGTGATATTTAAACACTATGTGCAAAATTTCAGTCAAATTGGACAAGAATTGCGCACTCTAGAGGCCCAAGAAGTCAAGACCCAAGATCGGTTTATTTGGCAGCTATACCAGTTTATGGACCGATTTGAACCATACTTCGCACAGTTGTTGAATATCATAACAAAACACGTCGTGCACAAATTCATTTAAATCGGATAAGAATTGCGCCCTCTATTGGCGCAAGAAGTCAAGACCCAAGATCGGTTTATATGGCAGCTATATCAGGTTATGAACCGATGTGAACCTTATTTGACACAGTTGTTGAAAGCAATAATAAAATACGTCATGCAAAAATTTCAGCCAAATCGGATAAGAATTGCGCCCTCTATAGGCTCAAGAAGTCAAGACCCAAGATCGGTTTATATGGCAGCTATATCAGTTTATGGACCGATTTGAACCATACTTCGCACAGTTGTTGAATATCATAACAAAACACGTCGTGCACAAATTCATTTAAATCGGATAAGAATTGCGCCCTCTATTGGCGCAAGAAGTCAAGACCCAAGATCGGTTTATATGGCAGCTATAACAGGTTATGAACCGATTTGAACCATACTTGGCACAGTTGTTGGATATTATAACAAAATACTTCGTGCAAAAATTCACTCCTATCGATAAGAATTGCGCACTCTAGAGGCTCAAGAAATCAAGACCCAAGATCGGTTTATATGGCAGCTATATCAGGTTATGGACCGATTTGGACCATACTTCGCACAGTTGTTGGAAGTGATATCAACACACTATGTGAAAAATTACAGTCAAATCGGATGAGAATTGCGCCCTCTAGAGGCTCAAGAACTCAAAATCCCAGATCGGTTTATATGGCAGCTATATCAAAACATGGATCGATTTTGCCCATTTACAATCCCAACCGACCTACACCAATAAGGAGTATTTGTTCAAAACTTCAAGCGGCTAGCTTTATTCCTTCGGAGATTAGCTTGCTTTCGACAGACAGAAGGGCGGACGGACAGCCGGACGGACGGACATGGCTAGTTCGATTTAAAATCTCACCACGATCAAGAATATGTATATTTTATGGGGTCTTAGACGCATATATCGAGGTGTTACAAGCAGAATGACGATATTAGTATACCCCCATCCTATGGTGGAGGGTATAAAAATTTTAAACTAACAATTTTTGTAAATAGCTGATTGTCATTGTTCGATGGAAATTATATACATGTACATTTAAAATCTATGAAATTTGGCAATTCGGCTATCAACATGTTGAAATCATTTCGTAAAAAGAACTTAATACTACCTTTTTGAAAAAATTCCGTAGTCATTTCACAAAAGTTTTTTTTTATAGCAGATTTGACTCTTGCTTGAACGAAAGTCAGTACTAGGCTATATTCACAAAACTAAATGAAACCTTAAAATAGGTCTATTTGATGCTTCTATAAAGGAAATCTATCAAATAAACCTATTTCATATCAACATTTAGTTTAGTGAACACCGCTGTTAGAATACAATGGTTTGCACCTCAAATATATATATTCGGTTGCCCAAAAAGTAATTGCGGATTTTTCATATAGTCGGCGTTGACAAATTTTTTCACAGCTTGTGACTCTGTAATTGCATTCTTTCTTCTGTCAGTTATCAGCTGTTACTTTTAGCTTGCTTTAGAAAAAAAGTGTAAAAAAAGTATATTTGATTAAAGTTCATTCCAAGTTTTATTAAAAATGCATTTACTTTCTTTTAAAAAATCCGCAATTACTTTTTGGGCAACCCAATATATGTATGTGTTTTATATAATACAAAAGTTATGACCTATAATGAACACATCGCCATTACAACAACATTCAATTTAAATTGTGTTTATTCTGTTTTGTGTTTTCGTTATGTCTTTTTGCATTTCAGGTGACTTCAAAGTATTTTACCCCTACTCATATAACTATTCAACATATTTGTATGTCTCTGTATGTGTGTGTGTCTATCTATCTCTCTCTCTCTCTTTGTTTATAGTGCAATAATTTTGCATATGGTCCAGTGCCATATGTGTGCGTGTGAGAGTGTGCGGTTTGTGTCATGAATAACAGCACTACTACACTACTACTACCACCACAACCACCATCACTACAACCCCCCAAAGTTTACTGATTCTGATTTAAACGTATTCAATTGTATTGCTTTGCCTGGCCGTAAACCAAAAATCGTTGTTCGGTTCATTATGAGTTTTCACAGTTTACACATTAAATTTGTTTGTTTTACCATCAATTTTGTTTAAAGAATATCTTTATTTTTACAATATCATTTGTTTTTTTTTGTTCAATTTAAAAATTGAGTTTATGGTTATTGTTGTGACGTTTTGGGTTTTTTGCCCGAAGTTGATATATATTTTCAGTTGAATTGTATGTCCAGGTTACATTTTATGTTTATTCATAATCTATTTTGCGATTTAATTAAACTATTATTTGTAGATGTAGAGTTGATTTATTTTTATTTTATAAACACATCTTAATTGGCTTGACATCAAGTGATGAGTTTGACCTTGCAAAAAAAGTAATAATAATAATAAAATTTATAATCCCTTGTGTTGTGATTGTATGAGTAGTATAAATTATCGATAGTTCAGCACTTTTTATGTAAAACATAGACAAACAAAA
Organism: Stomoxys calcitrans; assembly: GCF_963082655.1. NCBI lineage: Eukaryota > Metazoa > Arthropoda > Insecta > Diptera > Muscidae > Stomoxys > Stomoxys calcitrans. The sequence continues at coordinate 99,516,630 of NC_081556.1, read as the reverse complement.
ATTCTTAAAACTAATATTTTGTTTTAATACAATAGAGAGTAGCTCATATTGAAGTACACCATTATGATATGCATTTCGATTAAATGAAGAAATTTTAAGCAAACAGTCGGGATACGCAGAAGTTGTTACACAAAAGTAGTGAAAACTCATCCCACCGCCTGAGAATTCCAAGGAATATAGACCAAAGGTCTTTGAGAAATTGTTGCATTTGCAAATGTCGTCTTTTGTCAACGAGAACTCTTTGTTATGTGTGAGATAGTCCGGGTTTCGACCAAACCACAGCTGGGTAACTGCCTTGGCAGAGGTCACTGAGAGGATCAGGGTAAATTTGGAGAATGACAAGATAAATTTCTTTGTTCTTCTTGACCATTCCAAGGCATTTAACACTGTGCATCATTCCTTGTTATGTGATAAAATGAGACATCTTTACAATTTTTCTTCTACGCTCGCACTCAGTCCGTCAGTTATAAGTCTTCTCTATCGGCACCTCTGCTTGTTTTAAAAGGTGTTCCTCAGGGATCAATTCTGGGTCCTCTTCTCTTTTCATTGTACAGTAAGGACTTGGCGAGTCAAAAGTCTTATTGTGAGGTACATATGTACGCTGACGATGTACAAATGTAGGCAGTCCGAGGGATGAGATTGCTGAAAACATATGTCTGCTTAATCATGATATGTCAAGGGTCAGCACGTGGGCGAAAGCCAATGACCTGTGTCTCAACCCTGTAAAGTCCAAGTGTATGGTTATCAGAAACAGGCTGTCCCGTTTTTCATGTGATGCTGGTATATACATTAACGACTCTAGATTGGAAATCATTACTCATGCATAATGAGTAATCGACTCTGTCCTTGGTCAAGGATATTCAAAATTGCTTGCTCTCTGGGCCACTCAGTCGGTTACTCCGCTGCGGGTTAGGTCTCTCTTGGACAAAGACTTATCTTGTTCCTGGCATTCTCTACGGCTGTGAGTTGTTTGCTAATTGCGACTTGGTAAGTAGACGTAAGCTAAACATCTTTTTTAAAAGCGTTACTCGTTATGTATTTGGCTTGAGACGGTGCGATTCTATCTCTGAATACTCTCTATCACTGTATGGCGTCTCCTTACAACACTTGTAGTACCTAAGATCGCTTACTTTCCTGCATGAACAGATCTACACGCAGGCACCACAATATCTGTATGGATTTGTTGATTTCGCCAGATCCATTAGAGGTAAAACAAGTAAAAGCGTGCAAAGTTCGGCCGGATCGAATCTTATATACCCTCCACCATGGATCGCATTTGTCGAGTTCTTTTCCCGGCATCTCTTCTTAGGCAAAAATGGGATATAAGATAAGATTTGCTCTGCTATTAGAGCGATATCAAGATATGGTCCGGTTTGGACCACAATTAAATTATAAAGGGTGATTTTTTTGAGGTTAGGATTTTCATGCATTAGTATTTGACAGATCACGTGGGATTTCAGACATGGTGTCAAAGAGAAAGATGCTCAGTATGCTTTGACATTTCATCATGAATAGACTTACTAACGAGCAACGCTTGCAAATCATTGAATTTCATTACCAAAATCAGTGTTCGGTTCGAAATGTGTTCATTCACCGTAACGTTGCGTCCAACAGCATCTTTGAAAAAATACGGTCCAATGATTCCACCAGCGTACAAACCACACCAAACAGTGCATTTTTCGGGATGCATGGGCAGTTCTTGAACGGCTTCTGGTTGCTCTTCACTCCAAATGCGGCAATTTTGCTTATTTACGTAGCCATTCAACCAGAAATGAGCCTCATCGCTGAACAAAATTTGTCAAAATTTGAACACATTTCGAACCGAACACTGATTTTGGTAATAAAATTCAATGATTTGCAAGCGTTGCTCGTTAGTAAGTCTATTCATGATGAAATGTCAAAGCATACTGAGCATCTTTCTCTTTGACACCATGTCTGAAATCCCACGTGATCTGTCAAATACTAATGCATTAAAATCCTAACCTCAAAAAAATCACCCTTTATATTGGAGACCTATGTAAAATGTCAGCCAATTGGAATAAAAATTGCGCCCTTTGGGGGCTCAAGAAGTAAAATAGAGAGATCGATTTATATGGGAGATGTATCGGGCTATAGACCGATTCAGATCATAATAAACATGTATGTTGATGATCATGAGAGGATCCGTCGTACAAAATTTCATTCCAATCGGATAAGAATTGCGCCCTCTTGAGGCTCAAGAAGTCAAGATTCCAGATCGGTTTATATGGCAACTATATCGGGTTATGAACCGATTTGAACCTTATTTGACACAGTTGTTGAAAGTTAGAATAAAATACGTCATACAAAATCTCAGCCAAATGGGATAAGAATTGCGCCCTCTAGAGGCTCAAGAAGTCAAGACCCAAGATCGGTTTATATGACAGCTATATCAGGTTATAGACCGATTTGAACCATACTTAGCACAGTTGTTGGATATCATAACAGAATACTTCGTGCAAAAACTCATTAAAATCGGATAAGAATTCCGCACACTAGTGGCTCAAGAAGTCAAGACCCAAGATCGGTTTATATGGCAGCTATATCAGGTTGTAGACCGATTTGAACCATACTTGGCACAGTTGTTGGATATCATAAAAAACACGTCGTTATGAACCGATTTGAACCATACTTGGCACAGTTGTTGAATATCATAGCAAAACACGTCGTGCAAGATTTCATTCCAATCGGATAGGAATTGCGCCCTCTAGTGGCTTAAGATGTCAAGACCAAAGATCGGTTTATATGGCAGCTATATCAGATTATAGACCGATTTGAACCATACTTGGCACAGTTGTTGGATATCATAACAAAACTCGTCGTGCAAAATTTCCTTCCAATCGGATGAGAATTGCGCCCTCTAGAATCTCAAAAAGTCAAGTCCCCAGATCGGTGTATATGACAGCTATATCAAAACATGGACCGATATGGCTCATTTACAATACCAACCGACCTACACTAATATGAAGTATTTGTGCAAAATTTCAAGCAAATATTTTTACTCCTTCGAAAGTAAGCGTGCTTTCGACAGACAGACGGACGGACGGACAGACAGACGGACAGACGGACATGGTTAGATCGACATAAAATGTCACGACGATCAAGAATATATATACTTTATAGGGTCTCAGACGAATATTTCGAGCAGTTACACCACCTCGAAGTAGCCATATTGAGCTGAAACTTTGCACAGATCCTTTTTTTTTTGCCAATAAGCAGGTTAAGTTCAAAGATGGGCTATATCGGTCTATATCTTGATATAGCCCCATTTAGACCGATCCTCCGATTTAGGGTCTTAAGCCCACAAAAGCCCTATTTATTGTCCGATTTTGCTGAAATTTGGGACAGTGAGTTGTGTAAGGCCCTTCGACATCCTTCGCTAATTTGGCCCAGATCGGTCCATATTTGGTTATAGCTGCCATATAGACCTATCTTCCGATTTATGGTCTTAGGCCCATAAAAGCCACATTTGTTATCCAACTTTGCTGAAAATTGGGACAGTGAGTTGTGTTAGGCCCTCTGATATCCTTCGTCAATTTGGCTCAGATCGGTCCAGGTTTGGTTATAGCTGCCATACAGACCTAACCTCCGAATTAAGGTCATAAGTCCCATAAAAGCCACATTTATTATCCGATTTTGCTGAAATTTGGGAAAGTGAACTGTGTTAGGCCCTTCGACATCCTTCGTTCATTTGGCTCAAATCGGTTCAGATTTGGTTATAGCTGCCATATAGACCGATCCTCCGATTAAGGGTCTTAGGCCCATAAAAGCCGCATTTATTATCCGATTTCGCTTAAATTGGGGGCAGTGAGTTATGTTAGGTCCTGCCATATCCTTCGTCAATTTGGCCCAGATCGATCCAGATTTGGATATAGCTTCCATATAGACCAATCCTCCGATTTTGGGTCTCGTACCCATAAAAGCCACATTTATTATACGATTTTGCTAAAATTTGGGACAGTGGGTTTAGTTAGGCTCTTCGATGCCCTTCTTCAATTTGGCCCAGATCGGTTTGGATTTTAATAAAGCTGCCATATAGACCGATCTCTCGATTTAAGGTATTGGGCCACATTTATTATTCGATTTCGCTGAAATTTGGGACATTGAGTTATGTTAAGCCTCTTGACATACTTCTGCATTATGTCACAGATCGGTCAAGATTTTAATATAGCTGCCATATAGACCGATATCTCGGTTTTAAGTTTTGGGGCCAAAAAGGGCGCATTTATTGTCCGATGTCGCTGAAATTTGAGCCAGTGGGTTTAGTTAGGCTCTTCGACGTCCTTCGTCAATTTGGCCCAGATCGGTCTAAATTTGGATATAGCTGCCCTATAGACCGATCTCTCGATTTAAGGTTTTGGGCCCATAAAAGGCGCATTTATTGTCCGATCTCGCCGAAATTTGGGACAGTGAGTTGTGTTTGGCACTTCGACGTGCCTCTTTATTTTGTCCCAATTCGGTTCAAATTTGGATATAGCTGCCATATAGACCGATCTCTCGATTTAAAGTCATGGCCCCATAAAAGGCACATTTAAAATCAAATCTTCAAATCTTTTGACGAATTCGGTCTATAGACGCAACCCAGATTAAGTTTAGTCTTGTCATCAGATAGAAGTTCCAGAAATTAGAATTCAATTCGGGAAGAGCGGTTTAAGATACATTTGAGAGAACAGCTTATACCATTTTTGATATATATAGCTGCTCCTCCGAATTAAAGCAAACAAAAAAAATATGATTTTTAATTAAAAAAAAAACTCCTTATCAAACTTAATTTGATTTAATTATAGAATTTGGTTACTCTTATTTTTTTTTAATCAAAGACTATATATCAAACACTTAACTTCTAGAATGCCGTAGATTAGATTTAGAACTCTACCCAAACATATACAAAAAAAAAGTGCATGAGACTCATTTTAGAATTTTGTTCTTTCTTCATTATTTTGATTCTCCCGTTTTAAGTTTTTGAACTTACCTACAAAATGGACTCAAGGCAAAATTCAATAATCATAGAATAATGTATTATCTTGCTCTTATATCTTCTAACCTACTTTAAATAGGAAATCGCCGCACAGCTTCTGTACGTTCCGTGGGCTACAGTGATCTGTTTGTGTTAAGCAAAAAGGATATGTGGGATGTCCTTAAGGAATATCCGGCAGCCAGGGTACGTCTGGAATCGATAGCTGTCAAACGCTTAGAGAAATATAAAAAAGCACCATTGGAAAAAGGTAACAACACACTTGGCTTCTTTTCTTCGCTTTCGCTTCTTTTGCACATATGTTATGATGAAAAAAAAAGAGAACACATATTAAGTCTTTTTTTGCGTTTTTCACCAACAACATAACCACCAAAAAAAAAAAAACATACTCATATCCTCCACCAACAAAACATGTCCAAGAAATACTTTATGAGAAAAATTATGACAAATATGTGTGTGATTTTAAACATTTTCATCAATACGAATACAACAGAGCAAACAACAAAGAAATTTTTTTAAAATTCAAATTTTTATTTTTTATTTATAATTGTATGCACAAAAAATATACAATACACAGTACAATACTTTAATACAGTTGCCATGGGTCGTTGCCAATCCACGCCGGGCCTATTGGAGACGTGTGGCCGTACCACCTTGGAGGATATGTATTTACCACCAGCACCATTAGTGCCATTCGCTGTGTTGCAACAGCAACATCAGCAACAACAACAACAACAGCAGCAGCAGCAACAACAACAAATGCGTCAAACGCAACAAGAACAAGTACAACAACAACAACAACAGCAGCAGCAGGCGGCGTCTTCAACACAGCAAATGCCATCTCACATGGCTTATAGGTATTTTTATTTTGCGGAGAATTTTCTAAAGAATATTTAATTTTTGTCTTCCCAACTTTAACTTTTTCAAGTCGCGCCCCCAGTCCCCGATCTAGTCAGACGTATAGTGAACGTATACAACGTGCCACAGAATCGCCGGGCTCTATGAGCCCCAGTGTACATAGTTCAGATGATAGACCCCGTAGCAGAGCCACCTCTCATCACTCGACGAGACCGCAGTCGCAACCCAGTAGAACAGGTAAGTGTGATATAAGGGAAAAAACATTTGATGGGACAAACAGCAATTTGGCTTTAATTTGGTTGATAACAGCAAACCCAATCCCAAACAACTTAAATACGTAGGTAAACAAATTTTGATCTAATGATCTGGGGTCTTAGAGCAAGACTTCGAGGTGTAACTGTTTACGGCTTTTTCTCTTTTTTTATCCATTTCATCTTATATTGCAAATTGCTTTTAATATTCTCTTCCCCTCTTCTTCTTCTTATTTCTTACTTACAGGTCATATCTGTGATTCTAGTTCCCATTTGGATTGTTATGGCACTGGCACATCGGCAGCCAGTGGTGTAGGCGGTGGCACAACTCCATTGCTGGGCTCCCATGAAGCTCTGGAGGATGAAATAAAACGTTTGCGAGAACGCCTGCACACTGTCGAATCAGAGAATCAAGCTTTAAATACCAAACTCTCGCAGCAGCAATGGGATCTGGAGAATCGTTTGGCCGAAATCGAAATGCAGATTTGTGGCGTATCATCGACGTCGAGTTTGGATCCGGAACATGAGACCGAAGAGTTGGAGAGAAATCGTGAAAGTATCATATAACACGGGAGCGAGCTGCCCCATCAGCCGATCGGTATGACGATGATGTACATATCATGTTACTCATGACAACCACCTCAACCACTACCAATACTTTTAACATTTCTCTCATCGACAACAAAAACCAAAACCAAAAATAACATTCGCATCCTCATCATCTGTGTATGCGTGTGAGTGTCTATCATTCCTATTGAATACCAACACCACCACCACCACAACCACAAATACTGCTACTCTCTCTCTCTCTGTCTCTCTCTGTCATCAGCCAATATCATCATCGATACAAAGAAAAAAAAAAAAACATTTCAAAATTGTTGTTCAATCATTGATCTTTGTTTAATGTTAAGTGTTATGTACTTCATATCCTTACAAAGGAATTTTATTGTTGATCTCTTTTGGAAATGGAAGAAAATTATGCCAATATTGTTTTTGTTCGTTTTCTTGTAGTGTTGTATGAAGCTGCGTTTTTTTTCTCTCTTCTTCTCGTTCATTCTGAATTTTGTTAATGAAAATTTATAAAAATGTAATCGATATGCCACTCTAGAGGAAAAAACAGAACAAATGAAATGCTCTTGTCTTAAGGATGTCTTATAAAGATCCTGGTTCGATTTCTCAAAACAAAAACGCAATTCATAATGACGAAGCTATTGTTTTTAGATCTATATTTGATTTAAAAGTCACACAGAGAACACTTGCCGCAAGTACTGGACATCGTTAAACATAACATTATTATGCAGGGCTACCAGATTAAAAAAATCGTCCTTTTAGGCACTTGCATTTTGCTATAAGGATCATTTGTTTTAATTATAAAACGCATAGTTTTAACCAAAAGTAAAAGCGTGCTAAGTTCGTCCGAACCGAATCTTGGGTACCCACCACCATGGATTTCACTAAAAATTTACCCTTATTAACTGAGTTTGTATATGAATTATTTTTATCTCAAGAATTCATATCGGGTTATCGGTAGTTAGGGGGTCTACATCACCATATTGACCAATTGATAGGGGTTTCAGCCAAATCAGGGGTCAAATCCGGGGATCGGTTTATATGGGGCTATAACTATTTATAGACCGATTCGGATCATACCTAGTAAAGATGTTGGAAGTCAAAACTCGAGTCTTCGTTCCAAATTTAAGCCAAATCGGATGAGAATTGAGGCTTCAAGGAGCTCAAGAAGAAAAATCGGGGGATGGGTTTATATGGGGGCTATATCCAAATCTGAACCAATATGGCCCATTTGCAATCCCCAACGACCTACGTCAATAAGAACTATCTATACAAAATTTCCAACGACTGGCTTCATGCGTTCGATCGCTATCGTGATTTCGACACTCGGACGGGCGGATGGACATGGCTAGATAGACTCAGAGTGTCGAGGCGATCGAGAATATATATAATTTACGGGGGCGCAGATCAATAGTTCAAGGTGTTACAAATAGAATGACAAATGAGTATACCCCATCCTATGGTGGATATGAAAAAGTGAAAAGGTCCTGAAGTTGGGTATGACCTAGAGCTGACAAAATGTCGATACCACTATCGATGCTATCGATATTTTATTGTTTGTCTAAATATCGATATTTAGACAGATATTTTCCTATCGATATTATCGCAAAGATATTTTTTTTTTTGCAATGTTGAATTAAAATAAGCGTTCCGACACTGAATGTATCCTTGAGATACATTGCACCTGTAGAAGCTCAATTATCATCCGATTGGGCCAAAATTTTGTGCAATGATCATCGTCATTCCCCTCTTGATCGGCTTGAAGTTCTAAATCGATTTAGCCTTTTCCGTCCGTCTGTATGTCTGTTGAAAGCCCGCTGACTTTCGAAGGTGCTTGAAATGCTTCTTATAAGTGCAGATCCATTGGGATTGTTAATGGGCAAAATCGGTCCATGTATTGGTATAGCTGCCTTCTTAAGCCTCAATACATCTTAAGCCTCTAGAGGGCGCGATTCTTATCCGATTTGGCTGAAATTTTGGACCAAGTGTAATACTATGATTTCCAAAAAACTCCGCCAAGTATGGCCCAAATCGGTTCATAACCTGATATAGCTCCCATAAAATCCAGTTCAAAATCGGTTCATAACCTGATATAGATGATATAAGCCGATCTTGGATCTTGACATCTTGAACTTCTGGAGGGGGCAATTCTTATGTGATTTGGCTGAAATTGTGCACCAAGTGTTTTACTAGAAGTTCCAAAAACTTTGCCAAGTATGGCCCAATCGGTTCATAACCTGATAAAGCTTCCATATAACCCGCTTCATAATCTGATACAGATGATATAAACCGATCTCGGATCTTGACTTAAGGGGGCAATTCTTATACAATTCGGCTAAAATTTTGCACCAAGTGTTTCATTTTGACTTCCAATAACTCTGCCAAGTATGGCCCAAATCGGTCCATAACCTGATATAGCTCCCATATAATCCGATCTCGAATCTTGACTTCGTAAGCCTCTAGAGGCAATTATTATCCGATTTGGTTAAATTTAGCATGAAGTTTTTTGGTTCGACCTTCAATAATTGCGCCAAGTATGGCACTGATCGGTTCACAACCTGATATAGCTCTCATATTAACCGATCTCCCGATTATGCTTCTTGAGCCTCTAGAGAGAGCAATTCTTATCCGATTTGGCTGAAATTTTGTACAAAGACTTCTTGTATGACATTTAACGTGTTAAATATGGTCTAAATCGGTCCATAACCTGATATAGCTCCATATAAACAGATCTCCCAATTTTATTTCTTGTGCCACTATAGGGCGCAGTTCTTATCCGATATCGCTGAAATTTTTCACAATGAATTCCACCATGGAACCACCGTGGTACATAGGTAAGCATGTCCGTCCAAATGCCCGGGTTCAAATCCTGACGGCAAGAATACCTTAAAACATTTTTAAGCAGTGGTTATCCCTTAACCAAATGCTGGCAACATTTGTGAGTATTTCAGTCATGTTCAACTTTTCAACAAAGAGGTGTCACTTTTCAGTGACAAGCCTTTTGGACTCGGCATAAAAAAGGAGATGCCCTTAACATTGAGCTTCAATTGAATCGGGCAGGACTCAATTGATATTGTGAGAGTTAGTTTCCCTCTAATTTGTTCTATAATGGAATGTTTAGGAAACACTAAATCGCAATGAATAACACTTTGGTCTCCAACAGTCAAACCAAGTATGGCCCCAATCCGTTCATAAATTGGTATTGCTGAAATAGCAAAGCAATTCAAATCCTTTATCCTTTTTTTGTCTATAAAGAGATATCAGCCAAAGAACTTGATAAATTCGATCCATGGGGGAGGTGCATAAGATTCGGCCCGGCCGAACTTAGCGGGCTTTTACTTGTTGCTTTTTATTCATTTAAGTTTGGAATATAGGAGATGGGAAATTGACCATAGTATCGATATTATCGATATTTATGATAAGAAATATCGAATGTTGTGATTATAGATAGTTTGGCAGCGGGTGCAGATATCTATCTGTACCACGCCACTGTGGACATACACCTAAGTAGTCGGCTTGTTTTGCGCTCTAACCTATTGCATAAGTGGGCTCATAGTTCTACATATGTGTTCCGCAATATCCTTCTCCTTCAGTAATAGCCTCGCATTGTCCCGATCCGCATCTTTCTAAGGATTTTCGTCGTCCTACCGATCGTTTCGCCTTTCGACAGTGTTACATGAGCGTTCGTCAAGCGCACCCTTAACTCGAAATGCGTCGACCAGAAAGGCTTCCGGTTAATCAAGTTTATTAACAGCAGTCTTTTGGCCTTCATTTCGAAATCATCTGCTCTTTCATTCCCCCTTACTCGACTATGGCCCTGCACCCAAACGATACGAATCGCTCCATCTACAGAAACAGTTAATCTCCTTCTCCGGCCTTATTCACAAAACTTAATGAAGCCTTAAAATAGGTTTATTTGATAGTTTTATTAAGGAAATCTGTCAAATAAACCAATCTCAAATCTACATTAAGTAAAGATGCTTACACTCAACGTCCGCGCGTTGACATTACACCACACCATCTCACGCATTAAATGATCGTCCGAATCTCCGCCTGCATCAGGCAGTCAGGTAGTCGAAAACAGATCTCAATCCATGTATGTTTTTCAATGTATACCTACTGTGTCCTCTAGCTTTGATCCGTCTGTGTAGCATGATCTTCTAGTTGGCAATACCAGTGCTGCTATCAGAAGTGCCTCGCACTCGACCTCAAGTGTCGTCTCAGATAACCGATCGGAAACCTCTTTTATTCTATCCAGGTTTCCTATCGTCGAATCGATTATACCATTTCCGAGTCAGTTTCGTATCCATTATCGCTCCTTAGTATTTTACCTTGTCAGTTATCGAAATAATTCTATTGAAGAAACATGGTGCGTCAAATTGGAACACTTTCATCTTTCTTGTGAACAGGCTCATTTCAGTCTTCTCTAGGCTAACATTAAGATCCAACCCTTTGTATGTCATCTCCAAGACCATTTCGAACTATTTGCATAGCTGATTCGGATCTCTTTTCCTTAGAATTTTTATAACATCATTATATGCGTAGCAGATGGGTTCAAATCCCTCCCCAGTCTGCCTTCATTATGGGTTATCTATGGTGGTCGCCCATGAGTGGTAATAAAGTGCCACCCTGTGGCATGTCCTATATCGCATTCTCTCTTATCTTTATGTCATAGGACCCACAATTTATTCACCTATTCCTTATCATATGATTTATCCAGTCTCTAAGGACCCAGGATTAGTCCGGTCCTCACATTATTAAATGCTTCCTCGATGTCAATGCATATCGCCATTGTGTCTTGGCATCGAAACATTCTTCAAATTTATGCCACAACCTCGTGCAGGTCCCTTGACATAGGTGTGATGTTTGAATTTGAGCAGTTCGCTAGATGGCCTATTCTTTATCATGGTATCCTCAATTTGTTCCGTGGCCTTGAGGGACGTAATACTTATAGATCTGTATGCCTTCGTTGTCGCATAACATGTTTTGCTGGGTATAAAGTCACCTTTGCTTCCTGCACTCTGTGAAAATAGTGGCCTGATAGAGCGCTTTAGAATCCGCCTCCTTTCTTCGTGGCGCTGAAATATTCCATCAGATTCGGTTGCCTTGGATGGTTGGAAGCTGCTCAAGACTTCCTTAACCATAAATTCTGTAATGAAAGCCTTCGATCGACCAAATTATTCCAAGATTCCGGTGTTTGCCTGAGTTTAATCGTATCCTGCGGAAATTTCGTTACCATCAAAAGACTCAACATGTCCTTCATTGTATCTGCTCTCACTCCAGTATCGTCTACTAACGTTTCAGTTGGGACATGAGTTTTTGAGAGAAACTACGCGACGTCATTGACACTATCGACCTGTTTGCAAAAATGCATCCAGGACACACGTTTTGCCGCTCTGACAATTTTATTGTATTCCCTGAGCTGTGTGGAATACACATCTCAATAAACAGCTCCATTTCATGACGTGCTCCGTTTTAAAGTCTCCCGTCCTTTTACCCCATGTTGTGAATCCCCCGGTCACCCAGGGTTTGTCTTGGGCTGATTTCCTTTCTCAAAGAAAAAAGTTTTTCTTCGAAAGACTCGACTTTTGCAGTGTGATCCTGTTGGGATTGCCGCTAATGCCTTTTTTGCTTGGATAATCTAAAGTTTCTTCTGAGTAGTCTTCTTCTTCATCTAAATAGTCCTCAGAATTTTTCCTAGTTAATTATTACCTTATTCCGGAAGCTTATCGAATTCGGCACTGGTTGTGCTATTCTAAACCTAATATAAATAGCGATGGTCAGAAAAGGGGTGCACTATGGAAACCCACCAATCCTGTACCTCTTCGATCGGATTTTCCGAACACATCTCACATCTAAAACCTCCTCCCTAAGCCTATTAACAAAGGTAGCGGCGTTACCAATATTAACTGTTATTAGGTCGTTAGCATTCAAGAATTCTGCCAGCGCCTTGGAAAGATACTCAATACTTCCTCTGAGTAGTCTTCCGAATTTTGTCCCTCCCGTTTCCACCTTATTACGGCAGCTTATAGAAATCGGCGCCGGCCGTGCTATCCTAAACCTAATGTAGCGATGGTCAGAGAATTAGCGCTCAATGGAAACTATGAGTACCCCATTTCCCGTTTGTTTTGCCTTCCTCACCAGTCGTTGCAGCTCCGACGGTGTCGGAGAGTTAAAAGGCAAATAAATTAATGCCAGGTGTGACATGGTTCCTAAATTAAAGCAATATGAATCTTGCATTTGCTGATTTTTTTCAGAGCTTGTGCGGCCGTCAAGCCCTGGTGGAGGTTTATCTGAAGGACCTTAATCGTTGGTACTCCAGTGAATGGGCTTCTTGAGAGCCGGTGATGGTCTTAACGTCGACTCCCCATGCGTTAGGGGTTTCCGGTATTCCCCGCATGGAGTTTCTTGTCTTTGCACTGACTTATGTTTCAATATTGGAATCTTTGGCTATCCTAGTCCTCCGAATCTTGAGAAAGTTGATGATGATCTCGTCGTCAGCCTGCTGTTCCTTAAGAAGTATTGGGTCTCCTTTCACTGCACTGCCTTATGTTTCATATTTGGATTTTTCCTATCCTTCTTGTCTTCCCAATATTGATCTCGTCGTCGCCCCACTGTTCAGTAGGCAGTATTGAGTCTCCCTTCACTGCACTTTTTGATGTCTAGGAAAAGACAGCCTTGGTCGCGTAGATTGCCATGCTTTTAGTGTAAGGCAAACTTGCTACCCCATCCTTTGATGAAGACTGTCGCCTTTGTGAAGAGGGGGATGTCCATTTTGCTCTTAAGATCGAGCTTTGCGCCCACCCAGGATACTATGGATACTTCAAACTAGCTTTTTGATGGTATCAATCAGGGACGCAGCTAGGAAAGATGCTATCATGCCTGAGCACTCTCCACCCCCAACCAAACTTATTTTTTTTTTTTAATGTTAGTGCTCAGGCTACCTCCCTAGTTGTTGTTGTAGCCACATGTTCATGTGGAGGGCGATGCTCGTCAAGCTCTTGTTGGTGAGCAAACTCGTTCCGGTCCAATCGCCGCGGGAACAGGCTATTTAAAGGCGCCAATAACTCGTCTTGTCGTTACGAGCATCATAGGCACTCAGTATTTGTAAAAGAGCCGATGCCGCCCGACCTCTCACTGAGACTCTCCGCTCGATACCGCTGATTGTTCGCGACTGCCGTTGCAGCTACTCCGTATGGAGCACTCCACTATTCGCAACCTGTGAACGCGCCCAGTAGCTAGCTGCTAAGCTTCTCGTGATAGCAATGAACACCACACAGATCGGACCTTAATGGTCCGGCCTGTATGGTGCTCACAGCTATCCCGTACCAGATATCAATACATTTTGCTGACGCAAGGCGAATCATATTAAGATGTCCGCTCTATACTCGTAGCTCATAACTAATAGGTGTGGACTCTCTTCAGAGTTCAACATATGTTCCAAAATCCGCTCGTTAACCAGACTGGAACTGATGGGCCTAACACTTGGGACTGATGATTTGGTGGAATCCTACGGAATGCAACGCTGATATCGATTACCACATACGTCAGACCGTCTCTGTTGTGCTTCTTGGCCACTTTGGCATAAGAGGTCGGCTCCTTACCTTTTTCAGCGATTATCTTCCCATTCAGTGATGGCATCGTCTTGGAAGCCACAGTCCTCCATGAAGACTCAGTGGCCGTGTGCGCTTCCTTCGTACCTCTTACGACATTGTCCTACTCCCATCGTCTTGATGTTCAGAGTCGATTTGGCCATGTCCGCCCGTCTGTCTGTCTGCCGAAAGTACGCTAGCTTTCGAAGGAGTATAGCTAGGCGAAATTTTGGCAAAATACTTGCAATTGGTGAACGTCGGTTGGGATTGTAAATAATTCATGTTTTGATATAGCTCCCATGTTAACCGATCTCCTGATTTGACTTCTTCAGCCTCTAGAGAGCGCAATTTTCATCGAATTCAGCAGAAACTTTGTGCTATGACGTTTTTTATGACATTCAACAGATTTGTTAAGTACAATATGATCCGAATCAGTTCAAAACCTAATATAGCTGTCATATAAATCGATCTCCCGATTTTACTTCTTGGCCTGTAAAAGGCGTAATTCTTATTGAATTTGGCTGAAGTTTTGTACAGTGACATCGCCAATGGTCTTCAATTTACGCGCTAAGTATGGCCTGAATCAGTCCCATATATACCAATCTTCCGATTTTGCTTCCTGAACCTCTAGAGGGCGCAATTCTTATCCGATTTCGTTAAAATTTTTGCACGATGCCTTCTACTATGGTCATCACAATCCACACCATGATAGGCCCCAATCGCCCATACATGACATAGCTCCAATAGCATAAAAATTCTTATCCATTATCCTTTGTGTGCCAAAAAAAAGCGATACCGTACAAAGAACTTGACAAATGCGATCCATGGTGGAGGGTATATAAGATTCGGCCCGTCCATACTTGGCTCGCTTTTTTTTTGTTTTTTTTTAGCGTTTTAACAGTGTTCTCTTATGGAGATCTGATTGTCTTTTCAGCTTCTGTAGAAGTGGCTTGAATGTCAATTCTATACCTACCGGCATCCTGCACTTTCGCCTGATTGCGCTGCCGATGCTTACTTCTCAGTCTTCTTCGTTACGCCCTGTATTTTCTTCCTGATCTTATTATGAGCTTAGCAAGCCTCACTACTGTGCCAGCTAAAATCATCTCTCGTTTCGGCTGCGATGACTGTTCTATTGACACAGTCGCTATCTGAATCTGAAACGGAACCACCACAGTGAGTTGTGGACCAGTCGACAGTGAATTGTGTTAGGCCCTTCGACATCCATCTTCAATTTGGCTTAGATCGGTCCAGATTTGGATATAGCTGCCATATAGACCGATCTCTCGATTTATGGTCGCAATTATTGTCCAATTTTGCCAAAGGATGGGACAGTTAATTGTGTGAGGCCCTTCAACATCCATCTTCAATTTGGCTTAGATCGGTCCAGATTAGGATACAGCTGCCATATAGACCGATCTCTCGATTTAAGGTCTTGGACCCATAAAAGGCGCAATTATTGTCCAATTTTGCCTAAGGATGGGACAGTGAGTTGTGTTAGGCCTTTCAACCTTTTTTTGTAATTTGGCCCAGATCGCTCCAGATTTAGATATAGCTGCCATATAGCCCGATGTCTCTATATAATGTTTAGGGCCCATATAAGGCGCATTTATTGTCCGATTTCGCCGAAAGTTGGGACAGTGAGTTGCATTAGGCTCTTCGACAATTTTCTGCAATTTGGCCCAGATCGGTCCAGATTTGGATATAGCTGCCATATAGACCGATCTCTCGATTTAAGGTTTTGGACCCATAAAAAGCGCATTTATTGTCTGATTTTACCAAAATTTGGGACAGTTAGTTATGTAAGGCCCTTTGATAGCCCTCTTCGATTTGGCCCAGATCGGTGCGGATTTGGATATAGCTCCCATATAGACCGATCTCTCGATTTTAAGTCTTGGCCCCATTAAAATCACATTTATTATCCGACTGCGCTGAAATTTGACACAGTGACTTATGATAGGCTTTTCGGCATCCGTGTCGTATATGGTTCAGATCGGCCTATATTAGGATATGGCTTCCAAAAAGATCAATATTTTGTTCTACAAAATTGAATGACTTGATTTGTACTTATTAAACCTCTCAATATCCGTGTCGGATATGGTGCAAACCGGACCATATCTTGATAAAGCTGCTATGGGGGCATAAATTATGCATTTTCATCGCATTATGGCGAAAGGTGGTTTACATATATACCCGAGATGGTGGGTATCCAAAGTTCGGCCCGGCCGAACTTAACGCCTTTTTCTTTGTTTCATATACATTTTACAGATTGTTTTCAAAATAGCCATAATAATGTGTGTTACCATACACGTATTACTATTAACGTTCTTACAAAGTGGCATACCGATTATCTTTTGTTATATTGTTTACTTGTATGGTATTTATTTTATACTCTAAGATGACTAAATTTTTCGTTAAATGTTTAATTAGTCTATCTTATAACAATCGTTATATGTATGTATGAATGTAAAACAATTTTGTTACAACTTACATACAACTGCTCTTCGGGACCTTAGCAAACTGTATGTATGTATGAATTATTTTGTTATTTGTGAATTTTGCTTTCACACTACAATACAATAGACGATAGACTCCAAAACAGTTGATGAAAAAGTAATTCGTTTTTTTTTCCACTTACTATTTACCATTGTTAAATGTTTATATGCTAACTATAGAGCAATTTGTGTGTTCTTTTGTTACAAGTTTAAACAAAAAAAAATTATACTTAAAAAAGAAACCTAAGTTAGAGTAATTGTTATTATAATATTTATAATTTTATTTTTAATTACCTATTGTTTTATTAATAAAACCATGTAAATCTTTTCATTATTTGCCTCACACTTCAACTATTCAATAAAACATTATAAATCAAAAAAAAAAACCAAAACAAAATCATTAAACGAAACAACACCTAAATTATTGCCAAATTCCAATTGAAAACCAACAACAACAACAAAAATTGCCAAAAATCAATATTTAGGAGCAGCTATTGCAACAGACCTTTCAACGGACAACAATAGTAGCAAGCAAGCTTTAATCGAAGAGGTTGCATCACCTCAGCCATTTCGTTCGGCTTTTAACTCATACAGAAGATTTTCAAATATGGCCACTCAAACACCTACAACATCAACAAAGCGAATTCACTACAATGATGGCGACAACAACGAACACGGTGATAACGATGATGACCCTCATCATTATCATTATCATCTCTATGGCCAACATTTCAACCAACAAGACATTGACCATGATGCTGATCATATGGCAGATCGTGCGTATCGCAGCAACACTAAGGGACGAGTTAATCCATTGCCTTGCTCAAATCAAAGACGCAAAGGTCGTCATGCCATTCTTTCGTCGACAGCCCGTTATTATCGCAAAGATCAACCTGTGGATCTGGCATCAAAATATTCTTCCATCTAAAAAAGTCATCAACAAGAAATTCAATCCAAAAAAATAGAATTTGTTTTCAATTTTAGCTAAGAACGATTTTAATTAAATCGTTAAAATTGTTTTATGTATATACACACATACATGCCAACAACACATACATACAATAAATCCTCTTCTCTTTCACACGCACACACAAACACACACACACACTGTACAACATTTTAAGCTACACTTAAAGAATCATACATTTAGAAAAGTTCATTGAATGAATTATAAAACAAAAACAACAAAAAAAAGAAAACACTACAATAACAATAATAATAGTAATTTTTAATGTCTACAATTATGGAATAGTGGTGAAGCAAGTATCATAATAAGAAATCATCATCCATGTGCACATTTTATGAAAAGATCTCAGAAGCATCAAAACTCGTTTCAGGGGAAGATGGTGAAAATCGTAAAATGCCAACGTTCTATCCCCAGGAAACTTTTGATTATCAAGTTGTTCTGTTCTTGCTGGGGCATTGCAAACCAAGATTTTCTATAAGAAATTGTTCAGTTGTCCATATTTTATAGTTACTGTACACTTTAGTTGGTTATTACAGAAGATTTCTTTCTCTTGCCAAACGTAGAACAGATTTCGATCTTCTGCGCTCTTCATCCAATCTCCGACACCCAGTTACGAGATGTCTTTCTGCACTTTGTCTCTCTCTCGGAGTTCCGGTCCAACGACAGTTGCAGGAACATTATAGTCATTGGTTACTCAAAGGCGCCAGTAACTCGCCTTATCCTATAGAGTATCATAGGCACTCAGTATTTAAGCAAAAACCGATGCCGCCCGGCCTCTCACATAGACTCTCCCCTCGATATCGCTGATTGTCCCCGACTAGAGTTGCAGATACTACGTATATGAAACATCCCACTATCCGCAACCTGTAGAGGCGCCAGGTTGCTCCCAGCTGAGCTTCTCGCCAATAACTTGCCTTGTCATATCGAATATCATACCCACTCGGTATTAAAGCCAAAGCCGATGCAGCACGGCATCTCACTGAGACTCTCCACTCGATATCGCTGATTGTCCGCGGCTGGAGTAGCAGCTACTCCGTGTAAGAAGCGCCCGATAGCTACCAGCTGAATTTCTCGAGATGTCTTTCTGCACTTTGTCTCTCTATCGGAGTTTTGGTTGTTCCGAACCACCGATAGTTGCAGGGAAACACATCCTGCACGTTGGCATCAATCCTTGCTCTATAGCAGCTAAGGTGGCTGCATCTGCCGAATCATAGTTTATGCAGAACTATTCTGTTTTGCCGGAGTAGGTCAATTTCTTTATGTCCAATAGGAGGCGGTTGATCTTCAAGGACCATATTCACCTGGTAGCTATTCCCCACATTTGCTATGGCATCTGCAGAAATGTTTTCCTAAGACGCTTGACACGCCGCTTGATCTAGACATTCTCTCTTGTAGCGCTGAACCTCACGCTGTAGATCGTGTGAATCCACCTTTAGACTTTTAGGCGGGCCATACCTAGCCACAAAATGATGCTCTGCATGGTCCCTGTGTTAACAGCCCCAAAGGTATTGCTTTAACTCGCCTTGTCGTATCGAGCATCATAAGCACTCAGTATTTAAGCAATAGCCGGTGCCAACCGGCCTCTCACTGAGACTTTCCACTCGATACCGCTGATTGTCACCGACTGCAGTTGCCGCTACTCCGTATGGAGCATTCCACTATCCGCAAACTGTGCGCCCGCTAACTCCAGCTAAGCTTCTCCGTTTCGCCTAAAATTTAAATTCCAATGGATCAGCAACCATCAACCCAATGACTCCATAAAACACAGCTGCTCTGCCTTACCGTCTGGCACAACAACATTTTACACTCCACAAGCTACACCCAAACTACCAGCTACGACTCCTAAACCACTCAAAGTGGCCCCCAATAAGAAAGCGATTTTTTCAGCCAAATTCGATGCTGAAACTTCCACCGATGACATGTTATTTTATATTCTCGTGATAACCAAGAGCACCAAACAGATTGGAACTCAAAGTTTCACCCTGTGAGATGCTCATAGTTATCAAGTGCCGAGAACCTCTTTACCTCCTGATGGAGGTGGTCCATGTGAGAACTGATGGGGCAGCCCGTCGCAGTTCGAAGAGCGGCATTCTGAAAGATCTGAATATTATTCGACTGTGTGTCACATGGAGGCCACAGTATTGCCGAGTTTAAAATGTCCGCCAGGGTTCGAATCCTGGCGAAAAGATCAGAACAAATTTTAAGCGGTGGTTATCTCCTCCTGATGCTGGTACTATGTAATGTAAAATCTTCTCCCCAAAGAGGTGTTGCACTGTGGCACGCTATTCATGGTCGGTTATAAACAGGAGCTCCTTTTCGTTGAGCTTAAAATTGAATCGGACAGCACTCATTGCTATGTGAGAACTTTGCCCCTATTCCTTGTTGGGTAAATTTACATTTGCGTGTCAATAGCTGACGAATCCATACTGGCACTGCATAACATGGCATTCACGTGTTTAACAAGTTTTCTTTATCTGCACCACAAATGCTGCCAGTAAGGCAAGGCTAGAGGACCTTGTTTCTACTTTTGCCCCAATTACAAATTAGTGTGGCATGTGGGGAGAATATATTTAGGGCACTCAAATGTGACACCAAGTATTTTGGGATACCTGATGGTCGGAATCGCTACTTCATTGACTTTCACCTTCAGCTCATTATTCATCTCATGCGTATTTGTATTGAGCAATGTGGCTGAAGATTTGGTGGCAAATATCTTCAGATCTCTTTCAGCAAAATCAGCGGCTAGATCGTTGAGGTAGACATTTAACTTATTGCAGATGTCTACACATGAAACGATCTCTTTGCCGCCTGGAGGGGGTGGAATGGAGCACAGGTAGAAGTTGAACGGTGCCGTAAAAATTAACCCTCCCTAGAGGTTCCCAACTTCTTATCTTCAAATTCCACAAATGACTGGCGATCACACAGATAAATCGTGGCTCATCATTTCAGGACTGCCAAGAGGAACGAGATGGTGATGCACTCAAATAGTTTGACATGGTCCATAGGTACATAGGTCCAGTGCCACAAGGACCGTTTTCATATGGCCTGTGCTGATGGGAGAACGGTATGTACGAATTCCCCCATACGCAGGTCCTTTCTAGGCTTCAGTAGCGGCCCGCCTCTGAACATGGTCAAGCAGCCCCAAGGATAAATTTGAAGCTCCGGCTCATATTTGCGCCCTGATTTACGTAGTGTAGTTATTATAGTGGGATTTTCGTCTGTCGAAGATGGTTATCATATCAAACTGCTTGGAGAAGTTCTTTCCTACTTTATCTGGGGAGCTTGTCTCAGCAAGTGTCACCCTACAAAGTCGAATCAGTTATGCAGGAATACCAAACTCAATCAAGGCTTGAAATGCCTTTGAACGTATAGGTCTGGTCTTTGGTTGATTTACCAGGTCTTAAGCCACACTGAAAGGGCCCAATTATTTGATTGACTTTACACTTGAGTCTTTCACACAGTACGCTCCATAGTATCTTGTATGCGATGAGGAAGAGACTTATTCCTCTGTAGTGCATGGGGTTTTCTTACCAGATCGCGAGGACGAACTGAAGCGTACGACTTATCATCGTGGTGCCTCCGGTCTTAAATAGTTCAGCAGGCAACCCATCAGCTCCTGCTGCCTTATTGTTTTAAGCCAGATTACCGCTACAGGTGGTGCACATTCTATGCCATCATCAGGGATTGGTTCTTTGGTATACTCAAGGTCACCATCATCGGTGATGAAAGTGTTCTTTCCATTTCCTCTGCACACTATCTGTATCTGTTGCCAGATTTCCTTCTTTGTGTTTGCAGGAAGTTGTGCCTGTACCAAAGCCTTCAGAATGATGTTTAATTCTTTGCCAGAATTTTCGAGCTACCACTCACTTTTAATACCCACCACCGAAGGATGGGGGTATATTCATTTTGTCATTCCGTTTGCAACACATCGAAATATCCATTTCAGACCCTATAAAGTATATATATTCTTGATCAGCGTAAAAATCTAAGACCATCTAGCCATGTCCGTCCGTCTGTCCGTATGTTGAAATCACGCTACAGTCTTTAAAAATTGAGATATTGAAATGAAATTTCGCTCATAAGCAGGTTAAGTTCGAGATGGGCTATATCGGACTATATCTTGCTATAGCCGCCATATAGACCGATCCTCCGATCTAGGGTCTTAGGCCCATAAAGCCACATTTATTATCCGAATTTGCTGCAATTTTGGACAGTGAGTTGCGTTAGGCCCTTCGACATCTTTTTTCAATTTGGCCCAGATCGGTCCAGATTTGGACATAGCTGCCATATAGACCAATTCTCCGATTTGGGGTCTTAAGCCCATTAAAGCCGCATTTATTATCCGATTTTGCTGAAATTTGGGACAGTGAGTTGTCTTAGACCCTTCGACATCCTTCGTCAATTTGGCCCAGATCGGTTCAGATTTGGACATAACTGCCATATAGACCGATCCTCCGATTTGGTGTCTTAAGCCCATAAAATCCACATTTATTATCCGATTTTGCTGAAATTTAGGACAGTTCGTTTTGTAAGGCCCTTCGACATCCATCTTCAATTTGGCCTAGATCGGTCCAGTTGTGGATATAGCTACCATATAGACCGATCTCTCGATATAAGGTTTTGGGCCCATAAAAGGCGCATTTATTATCCGATTTTGCTAAAATTTGGGACAGTGAGTTGTGTTAGTCTCTTCGCCATCCTTTGTCAATTTGGCTTAGATCGGTTCAGATTTGGATATAGCTGCCATATAGATCGATCCTCCGAATTAGAGTTTTAGGCCCATAAAAGCTACATTTATTATTCGATTTTGCTGAAATTTGGGATAGTGAGTTGTGTTAGACCCTCCGACATCTTTCTTCAATTTGGCCCAGATCGGTCCAGATTTGGATATAGCTGCCATATAGACCGATCTCTCGATATAAGGTTTTGGGCCCATAAAAGGCGCATTTATTATCCGATTTTGCTAAAATTTGGGACAGTGAGTTGTGTTAGTCTCTTCGCCATCCTTTGTTAATTTGGCTTAGATCGGTTCAGATTTGGATATAGCTGCCATATAGATCGAACCTCCGAATTAGGGTTTTAGGCCCATAAAAGCCACATTTATTATTCGATTTTGCTGAAATTTGGGATAGTGAGTTGTGTTAGACCCTCCGACATCTTTCTTCAATTTGGCCCAGATCGGTCCAGATTTGGACATAGCTGCCATATAGACCGATCCTCCGATTTGGGGTCTTAGGCCCATAAAAGCCACATTTATTATCCGATTTTGCTGAAATTTGGGACAGTGACTTGTCTTAGACCCTTCGACATCTCTCTTCAATTTGGCCCAGATCGGTTCAGATTTGAATATAGCTGCCATATAGACCGATCTCTCGATTTTAGGTTTTGGGCCATAGAAGTCACATTTATTATCCGATTTTGCTGAAATGTGGGACAGTGAGTTGTGTTAGACCCTTCGACATCTTTCTTCTATTTGGCCCAAATCGGTTCAGATTTGAATATAGCTGCCGATATCCCCATAAAAGGCGCATTTATAATCCGATTTCACTGTAATTTGACACCGTGACTTATGTTAAGTTTTTCGACATCCGTTTCGTATAACGCCTTTTTACTTGTTTCAAATCAAACTTCTTTTCTCATGTAAAAAAAAAAATCGAACTTTTCGCTAAGAGCATTACCATACATTAAAAACTATTTAATATTATTATAATTACAAAACAAAAAAAATTAGAACAACAAATTCGATTCGGAGCAGATCCACTAGAAAATAGGTTTTAATAGAAAAAAAAAATATAAAAACGAGAACAGAAAAAAATTATACATAATTCATTAAATGTGTATGTATAGAGGAAACGATTTACTTTAAACACAAATAAAAATATTTAATATTTGAAATTGAAAATTTAAACTGAAGAAAGAAGAAATACCAAACAAATGAAGTGAAAATATTAATTAATTTAAGCAAAGAACTGCCAATAATAAGAACAAAAATCTAAAATCAACTAATTCTAAAAAAAAAAATCCCAAAAAACAAACACCGACATACATTCGTATATATAGTAACAAAATTACAAAGAAAACACACACACACACATACATACACACAAAGAAATAAAAAATATTCAAAAAATAAATGTGACTTGAAAATTCATAAACTAGTTATAGAAATATGAAACCAATAGAAACCTTAAGGCAAGGAAATAGAGAAAAAATTAAAAAAAAACATGAGAAAACACAACAAATATACAAGGGTAACAAAAACAAGGCTCTTAAGGAGAAAAAGACCAATTATGAAAACTTAAACAAACCTAAATGAATTATTACAAACAAAGAAATCTCAAAGATGGCATATTATGAACACGAGAAAGACATTCAAAACCGAAGAGTTTTGAATTTTATTGGCTTATATCGAAAACAAAAAAAAAAAAATCAAGAAACCTTTTGGTTTTCTCAGCAAAAATTCAAACGATAAAAAACAAACTCGTATGCATTGTAAAAACTAGATATCGTGTGCATTTCTCATTTACCAAATTCCTTCATTATCCCTCTGCATAATCTTGTAAATTTTAAAGACATTAAAAACTGAAACCAAAAAACATTCGACATTAAACATTGGAATAGAACTTTAACCAAATTGGGTGCATTTTGTGTGACATGAAAATTCATGAAAAAAATAATAGTGTTTCATTGGAATACAAAGAAAACTAAAAAACAAAAATTTACATTTAACAAATCCAAAAATTTCAAAAAAAAAAAATATTATATAAAAATTACCATGCCGAAAAAAAAAACTTGAAAAATTTTTTTATTAGAAAAAAAACAAAGAAAATCCATTTAAAACGTTACAAAATCACATGAATTCAAAAATTACAACAACAAAAAAAAAACAGAATTTAGTTAAACCAATGAATCTTTTGAAAATTGATTAAAACTTTAATTTAAGCATAATGAAATTTATCACCAAAAACCAAAAAAAAACAAAAAAAAATCACAAAATCTTAGATTTTATTATTATGTTGAACTAAAGTCAAAAAGGAAAAACACTCAAAATGTAAAACAAAAAAAACCAACTAGATTTTATAAAATATCACATACACACCTACATACATACAAAATCGCATAATGTTTGTTAAATTTATGTAACTCTATGACAACTTTGAATAAAAAAAAAATATAATAATAATAACAATGTTATGAAAAAAAATCAAACATTCAAATTGGGTTTTCATTGAAAGTAATTCACGTTTTAATTTGTTTTTAGTTTCATTAAATTTTGTTTTTAAATGCGAATTAAAAAAAATAAACGCAGTTAGCAAAAGGGGTTTCAATGTAATTGTACACAGATAAACACAAAAATAGTAAAATCACAGATTTAACAGATAATTTAATATTTAGCAATAATCGCAGGAGGAAAAAAACTGATTTACATTGCCATTATATAACCTACATCGTGTTAAAGTTGTGCGCTTTCTGTAATAAAAGTTATGTCGCAAACTTCTATGCTAGAAATTCTGTGCCTCATACTCCTTAGTATTGTTTATTTGCCTAAAAACCTCCAGGCCTCTGGTTTAGGTTGAATGGGTAGCCCACCTTGAAAGATGAGTTCGTAAATCGGCTATGACAGAACACTTGTTCCAGTAGCCAAAAGTAGAATAGAATTCCAAGCAACTCGATCTTCTGCACTCCTTCTAAAATTTCTGACACCAAGTTGCGACACCGTGAACGCCCTCGAAAAACTTCTTTACTGGGGCTTCTTCATTCATTCTGACAACATAAACTAACCAACACAACCGTTGTATTTCGATGCGTTTAACTATGCCATCGTCGTCATACAGCTCAAGATCACACGATAGGCTCTCACCCTGTGTGAAACCTCGTTTGGTATTAAGCGGTTCGTAGAGCTTGCTTCCTAATTTAACTGAGGAGCGTGTATCAGCAAGCCTTAACCTGGGAAGTCGGTAGCGTGGTTTTATCTTCTGCTGAGTTAGACCTGCAGTCTTCCTGGGTTTGCCTTTAGGATAGGTTAGATTAGGCTGAAAAGAGGGTGCAGATATTAAACCGCCCCATGCCACTATGGACATACACCTAAGCCAGTAATCGGCTTGTTGTGGGCTCTAAAAACTGTAAAGTAACCTCTAAAATGAAAATTTTAAGTTAGGAAAAATCCTTAATTTTTTTTCAATACCACTCCCTTAAGTTGGTTCATGTCTGATATTGTGTCTCCACCGGTATCTGTTGGACGCGAAAGCCAGGCAATGACAAAGCAAATGCTACAACGTCTCATCATCTTCCCGGCATGCCTTACCGATTTTACATAAGAGAGCTTGTAGTGTCCCTATATGTCCCATTATGATACCAATACCAATATACTGACCTCTTTCTTGCTTCCTTTCAGTAATAGCCTCGTCTTCTCACGATCTGGAACCCCTACATAGGATTTTCGACGTCCTACCGGCCGTTTCCCTGTTCCACAATGTTGCAAGCGCATTCGTCGCCCACTCCCTAAACTCGGACTGCGTCGATCCGAAAGGCTTCGGGTTAACCAAGTTTATTGACGCCAGTCCTCTGGCCTTCACCGCCAAATCGTCTGCCCTTTCATTTCCCCTTACTCCGTTATGGCCCGGCACCCTAACGATGCGGATTTTGCCATCCTCAAAGAAGGCGTGAATCTCCTTCTTACACTGCAAGACTGTCTACTGTCAACTACCGTCCTGGTTGTTATTGCCCTTAATGCAATTTTACTGTCCGTGTTAACACCACACCACTTCACGCATTCCGTGATCGCCCGGATCTCCGCCTAAAGGACCGTATTATGGTCAGGCAGTCTAAGACAGATATGAGTCTCTGGGTTCTCAATGTAACCCCCAGGCCCACTCTGTGCTCTAGCTTTGATCCATCCATGTAACATGATCTTCCAGATGGCAATACTAGGGTTCCGTCAATCCAAGACTGTGCCGATGGCAGCGGTGCCTCGCACTCGACTTCAAGGTTTATCTCAGGTATCTGATCGGAAACCTCTTCCCTTCCTTTCAGGTTTCCTATCGTCGCCAAGATTATACCGCGATGGTATGAGCTGCTCCCATTCCAAATCCATTCTCCCATTGCCTTAAAGAGCATGCCTCACACTTAATTTGTATGTCAATGGGTCGGACATCTAGAATAGTCTGCAGTGCCCTAGTGGGCATGTTCTCTGAACCTGTTGTATGGTCCTTATGTTGCACTTATTCTCCATAGCAGTCCACCAAACTACTGAGGCGTAAATAAGTATTGGTCTAATCACGCTCCTGTAGAGCCAGTGGACTATCCTAGGATTCAGGCCCCATTTCGAGCCTACGGCCCGTCATCATACTGCTCAACATCTGTGAGCCTTCTCAGTAGGTCCTTTAAGTGGTTGCCTTTAAGGACTTACAAACCTTAAATAATAATACTTTTAGATAGTCCTTTCTGTATACGCAATCTAGGTTTTATTGATAGACTGAAACTTGGTCCCGAAAGTGGGTATATATTTCATGCTCTACTCCCAAATACCTCTACTTTGATCCCCATAATGCCATGGTCGGTAAAAGCATATGTCTGATTTAGAGGTGTGGGAGCCACCGTGGTGCATAGGTTAGCATGCCCGCCAATCGTGCCCAAACGCCCGAGTTCAAATCCTGCCGGCGAGAACACCTTAAAACATTTTTCAGCGATGGTTATGACCTCACCAAATGCTGGCAACATTTGTGAATATTTTAGCCATGTACAACTTCTCAACCAAGAGGTGTCACTTTTCAGCGACACGCCGTTCGGCGACTCGTCACAAAACAGGAGGTCCCCTTATCATTGAGCTTAAATTTAAATCGGGCAGCACTCAATTGATATTGAGAGAAGTTACTTTCCCTCTAATTTGTTCCGCAATGGGATGTTTGGTAAAAACTAAAGGTTTAGAGGTGTTTTGGAGGGTGGGTTAGCCCCCCAGACACTTAGTCCTGAAAAGGTATCAGCATAGTGCTCTACTCTCAATTAAAATTTATCTAAACACCATATTGCTTTTGGCTTAAGGAATGAGGCGTCCCCCAAACACTTGGCCCTGAGATTGGATATTAAATTCGTTTTCTAATCTTAATTTCTCTTTCTTTCATTTGAGCTCCTTATTACAATAGTCAGCAAATATGTCCGGTATGGCCCTAAAAACTCTCCCATGATTCACTCTCTTTGAGTCCCAAATTATTATGGTAAGCAATTTGGGGGTTATTATGAAGGTGGGACGTCCCTCAGGCAGTTGGTACCGAATGTTAATATCAGATTCGTGTTCTACTCCCACATATGCATTACCTCATAATTTCTATAGTCGGAGAACATATCCGGTTTGGGAGGGTGTTTCGGAGGATTGGGCGTTCACTAAGTTACTTGACCCTGAAAATTCAGATTCGTATTCTACTCTCTACTGGGTCTCAAATAAAAGGTATATTTGAGACCCATATTGCAATGGTCAGCAAATACGTCCTGTTTCGGGGCGTGTTATGGGGGTGGAGAGGTCCCATTGACACCTTTTCCCGAATGTGCACATTAGAATCGTGCTGTACTCGCAAAGAAATTTCATTTGAACCCCATATTACTATTGTCGGTTAATGTGTTCTTTTTGGGGGGTGTTTTGGTGGAGGGGCGGACCCCTAAACTTGTGGCCCCAAATTTGGATATCAGATTCGTTTTCTACTCTCAAAGATCTTTTATTTAATCCCCATATCGCCTTAATGGATAAATATGTCCGATTTATGGCTGTTTTGGGGCTAGATTGGTCCCCCAAATACTTAGTCCTAAATTTGGATATCGGATATGTTTTCTACTCTTAAATACCTTTCATTTGAGTCCCATATTGTCGTGATTGTTCTATATATATTGAGTAGGTTTTGGGGGTGGGGCAGCCCCCTTAGGCACGCCATCCGAAGTTTGGCTACCAAATTTTGGTTTTGTAGGTTACTATAAGAGTGCACACACTCGTCTCCGAGATCTGGCGTTTCTGAAAATTATGGTAATGGGGAGGGTCTGCATTGTCCGATTTGCCAAAATTTGGGACAGTGAGTTGTGTTAGGACCCTCGATATCCTTTTGCAATTTGCCCCAAATCGGTCCAGATTTGGTTTAGCTGCAATATAGACCATTTTGATTTAAGGTTTTGTGGCCATAAAAGGCGCATTTATTGTCCAATGTCGCCGAAATTGGGGACAGGGACTTATATTAGGCTTTCGATATCCATGTCGTATATGGTTCAGATCGGTCTATATTTGGATATAGCTATCAAAAGGACCAAATTTATTGGTCTACAAAATTGCGCAATGACTTGTACTTATTTCAATTTCCGTGCCGAATTTGGTCCAAATCGGACCATATTTGGATAGCTGCTGTGGGGCATAAAATATGAATTTTTCACCGGATTATGACGAATGGTGGTTTACATATATTCCCGAGGTGGTGGATGTCCAAAGTGCGGCCCGGCCGAATTTAACGCCTTTTACTTGTTATATATAAGATATACTTCGATTATTGCAACTCATGATGGTGTTCTAAGCTCTTAGGTGCAGAGTGTCGATTGGTGTGAGTCAGTGTGGCGCTTCGGCCGGTAGGTGCCTGTTTCGGCCTTTCTACATAGCTGATTCGGATCATTACCCCTAAGAAGTATTATAACATCGTCTGCGTAGCTGACGGGTTCAAATCCCTCCTCAATCAGCTTCCGCAATAGATTATTTATGGAGGTCACCGATAGGGGTGGCGATAAAATGCCCCCTTATAGCGTGCTCTGTGCCAATTTGTTCCTTTTTTATGGCATGGGTCCCAAAATTTATCCTTAGCATATGGTTTACCCAGTCTCTAAGGACCCGGTCCAACCGGTACTGGTCTTGGATTAATGTATCGGTCCGCTCATTGCTGCCTCGATGTCGATGCATACCGCCAATGAGTACCGTCTTGGCATCGAAGGATTCTTCTATTTTATGCACAACCTCGTGCAGGGCAGTTTCCACCGACCTTCCCTTGACATAGGCATGCTGTTGGTATTTGAGCAGTTCGCTGGATGTCCTACCCTTTATCATGGTATCCACAATGCGTTCCACGGTTTTAAGTAGAATGGACTCAAAGCTTATAGGCCTGTGGGTCTTTGGTGTCGCATAACCACCCTTGCCTCTTGCCAGGCTTTCGAAGTATATGCAAGTCTTAAGCAGGCTGTGAAAATAGTGGCCAGATGAGGCGCCAGCTAGTCGGCCGTTGTTCCAAGATTCCGTTGTCTCCGTGAGTCCCGTTTGGATATGGATTTTTGAGAGAAACTTTTTCATCTTGGCGACGTCATGCAATCGACCTGGTCCCAGAAAGCTTCCAGGAGGCATGTTTTGTCGCTCAGGTAATCTTATTGCATTCCTTGAGCCGTGTGTAATACACATCCCAATATACTTCCGACTTTTTACGACTTTAAAAAGTCTGCGCACATCTTTCCCAATGCTGCGAATCTCTTCGGTCATCCAGGGCTTTCCTTGGGCTGATTTCCTTTCCCGAAAAGTACAACTATCTTTGAAAGTCTTCACTAGTGCAGTCGTAATCCTGTAGACATTGTCTTCAATATCGTATATGCTTGGACAATCTAATATATCTTGCCCAAGTCTTCTTCTGAGTAGTCTTCCGAATTTTGGCCAGTTGGTTTTCAACTTATTACGGAAACTTAACGGATTCGGCGCTGGCTGTGGTATTCGAAACCTAATGTAGCGATGGTCTAAAATGGAATGCTCCATGGAGACCCTCCAATCCTGAGACATAATCAATGCCAACTACAAGGAGAGTTCCGTCCTCCTTTTCCTTCCTGTCATTTCTCCACGACCAAATCTTAGTTTTCGCCGCCCACATCTTTGATGTGAGCCTTTGTGAGCTGTGGGTTGTCCACTTTTCTCACAAGGTCGAGCTTTGCGCCCCAGGGAGTGTCGATACTTCCAACGAGCTTTTTGATGGTATCAATAAATTCCGCTGACACAAAGCGCATCGTTAAGATGTCCCCTCTATACTTACAGTTCATAATTCGTATGGGTGAACCCACCTTCAGAGTTCAAAACATATTCGATAAACCGATCGTATACCAAGTGCCTCACCTGAGACCGATCATCTGATGAAATTCTACCGAATGCACAGCCGATATCGATGACTGCATAAGTCATCTCATCTCTGTTGTTGTTGTTGTTGTAACCACATTTTCATGTGGAGGTGGCGATGCTCGTGAAGCTCCTGTAGGTGAGCAAGCTCGTTCCGGTTTCAAGGACCGATCGCCGCGGAACAGAATGGCCATTGGTTATTTAAAGGCGCCAATAACCCGCCTTGTCATATCGAGCATCATAGACACTCAGTATTTGTGTAAGAGCCGCTGCCAACTGACAACCTGTGGACGCGCTCGGTAGCTCGCAGCTAAGCTTCTCGTGACAGCAAAGAAAACCACACAGATCGGACCTCAAAGTCCCAGTTTGTATGATGCACACAGCTATCCCGTGCCGTGCTCATCTCTGTTGTGCTTCCTTGCCACTCCGGCGTAAGAGGGCGGCTCCCTACATTTCTCAGCGACCATCCTTCTTTCCGTGATGGCTGTGGCATCCTATTGGAAGTCACAGTCCTCCATAGAGACTCAGGGGCCGTACGCGCTTCCTTCGTTCCTTTTCCGACTTTGTCTCCCTCCACAGGACACTGTCTGATGTCTCCATGGCGGAGGGGCTGGCTTGGTCTTCGCAGAGTACTTGAAGGAGGGGAGCCTTTTCATTCTTCAGCATTTTAGCAGTGTAATGCTTTTCGGAGATCTGATTCTCTTTCCAGCTTCCGTAGAAGTGCCTGGAATATCAGTTCTATCACTTCCAGCAACCTGCACTTTTGCCCGATTGCCGGTACATACTCTTCAGACTCCTACGTCGTGCCCCAGATCGCTTTCCCGGTTCACTTGTGAGCTTAGCAAAGACATCGCTCAATTATGCCGTCATTCCGCTGCCATTTCGATTCGACTGCGATGACTGTTTTATTGACACTACGGAAACGCCACTTTTACTTTAAGGCTGAGGACGAACTGTGCATCCTTCCTGTTTATCTGTCTCTTCCTCATTAATTAGTCTGATGACTAGTTGTGAGTAAGTTTTCTGAGGAACATTTTTTCAAAAAATTCCAATCCTTATCTTAACCCCAACCTAATGCAGGCTGTTACAACCTCTATTTTTTTATGCCATCGTGACCAGCATCACCAGCCAACGACCACAACAATACACGCACCACCAATTGTGGGGGCTTTATTGTTTTAGAAACTATTTAGCTTCTCGCTTCTAAATTAAGAGACACCACAACAAATGAAAACTGTTTTTATTTTCTCTTTCTCTCTCTCTCTCTCTCTCCTTCCCAACACATATTCTCGTGGTCATTTAAGCTCGACTAACGTTAAGAGAAGTATTCTTCTATTTTATGCACAAACTCGAGCAGGGCAGTCCACCGACCTATTTGAGCAGTTCGCTTCAATATTCAGCGATAATAACAACTGAAAACTGTTTTTATTTTCTCTCTTTCTCCTTCCTAACATTCTAGTGATCATTTAAGCTCAACTAACTTGAAAAGAAGGATTCTTCTATTTTAGCACAACCTCGTGTAGTGCAGTTTCCACCGAAATTCCTTTGACATAGGCTTTCTGTTTGTATTTGAGAAGTTCGCTGTATGTCCTTCTCTTTATCATGGTATCCACAATTCTTTCCATGGTTTTGAGTAGAAAGGACGCAAGGCTTATAGGTTTGTAGGCTTTTGGTGTGGCACCTTTTGCCTTGTAGGGTATTCAAACTACCCTTTGCTCCTGCCGTATATGCAAGTCTTAGGTACGCTGTGGAAATAGTGACCGAATTGGCCTTGATATAGTTCGCCTGCTCCTATAGTAACACCGGAAATATTCCATCTGTTTCGGTTATCTTAAATGGTTGGAAGCTCCTCAAGGCTTGCTCTTCTATAAATTCTGTAACGATAAGCCTTCGAATAACCTCATTATTCTAAGATTGTGGCATCTTCGTGACTCCCTTAGTATACTGCGGAAACTACGTTTCCATCGAAAGCCTCAACATTTCGTTGTCTCTGCTCTCATACCCATTTTGGATTAGTTCCTGGGGATTTATATGATAGCAAGCTCTTAAAGAAAAGGCCATGAGCCTTTGAACAACCGTTATGTTCCTAAATCCCGGTACTCCGATGTATGTATCATGTGAAAAATATTTTATTATTTAAAAACAAAATTTTATTAGAGACGCGTAGAATTATATCTGCAAATGGTTTTAGCGGTGGTAGTTGGGCGATGTATGCTGAAACCTTAACGGCGTCGGAGTTCGTGTGCAACAGAGGTGTTGAAGACTAAGGCCAACTATTGGTGAGGCAGTTTTCCAATTAAAAAGACTCTGATGCTAAAGTCGACAGTTGATGTAGGATATTCAGTGGCAATGTTAAACTTTACAAACTAAACAAAAGCAACGCAATTAGTTAGCTTCAATAAATTTTGGTAATGACAGTTTTAATGTTAGGTCAGGCTTTACTTACACTATTTGCATAATTTTTCAATCGATTGGTAATGTAGTATTAAACATCATCTTGAAACTCTTCTGCTAATAATTAATTTTAAACTAAAATGTTTTAAATATCACTAATATTTTACTTCCCGTAACTGTATTTTCATTTATTCCAATTCATATCCTTATTCCTCAATTTTCTTGTTATAATTTAGAAATGTATTTCTTAAAATGACAACTTTAATTTTCTTAGTCAGAAATAAACACAAAACCCTTAAACTGAAATGAGAATTATAATACAAAAAATCAAGAAATATAGTACTATTGAAGTGAAACTAAAAATGGAAACCATGTAATTTCTATGAAATAAATTATGTAAAAGTATTTACTTGAATACTTAATAATGCAAAAACAAATGAAGAAAATATAATTGAAATAAATTAATGATTCATAAAAAAAATATTTGTTTTCTTTCAGTTTCGAAATTTGCAAAAAAAAAAACCAAAAATTGCCAAAAAGAACCGAAAACTCGATTTTCAAAAACCGAAAACCCAGGGTTCAAAAAATAATATTAGCACCCTAACATATAGTCATAGAAAAGGTAAGTTTTATGAAAACCAAGGCTTAGTGAAGGAGATATGGCCACTTGAAGTTTTCCCAGGGAAAAATTAATTTTTTGGCCGATTTTCATCAATTTTTTGAATTTTTGGAAGTGATCACGAGTTAACCTTACTTTTGCTCTACGAGGCTTAGTTAAGGAGATATGGGCATTTTAAGTTTTCCTACGAAAAAATTCAAATTTTGGACGATTTTCATAAATTTTTTGAATTTTTGAGAGTGATCACGAATTAAGCGTACTTTTGGTCTACGAGGCTTAGTTAAGGAGATATTGCCATTTTAAGTTTTATTAGAAAAAAATTAGTTTTTGGCTGATTTTCCTAAATTTTTAGAATTTTTGGAAGTAATCACGAATTAAACTTACTTTTGCTCTACGAGGCTTAGTTAAGGAGATATGGCCATTTGAAAATTTTCCTTGGGAAAATTTAATTTTTTGGCCGATTTGCAAAAATATTTTGAATTTTTGGAAGAGATCACAATTTAGCCTTACTTTTGGTCTACGAGGCTTAGTTGAGGATATATGGCCATTTTAAGTTTTCCTATGAAAAAATTCAAATTTTTAACGATTTTCATAAATTTTTTGAATATTTGGAAGTGATCACGAATTAATTAATTTTTTGGCCGATTGTCATCAATTTTTTTATGTTTTGGAAGTGATCACGAATTAACCTTACTTTTGCTCTACGAGGCTTAGTAAAGGAGATATGGGCATTTTATGTTTTCCTTGGGAAATTTAATTTTTTGGCCAATTTTCAAACATTTTTTGAATTTTTGGAAGTGATCACGAATTAACCATACTTTTGCTCTACGAGGCCATTTTAAGTTTTCCTTGGAAAATTTTGATTTTTTGGCCGATACTAACAATTTTTTTTAATTTTGGAAGTAATTACAACGGTTTTCATAAATTTTTTGAATTTTCGAAAGTGATCACGAATTAACCTTACTTTTGCTCTACGAGGCTTAGTTAAGGAGATATGGCCATTTTAAGTTTACCCACAGTAAAATTTATATTTCATATATTTTTTCATAAATTTTTTGAATATTTTTTTTAATATATATTTATATATATTTTCATAAATTTTTTGAATTTTTGGAAGTGATCACTTATTAACCTTACTTTTGCTTAGGTAAGGAGATATGGCCATTTTAAGATTTCTTAGGTTTACATTTATTTTTTGGCCAATTTTCATAAATCTTTTGAATTTTTGGAAGTGATCACGTATAAATCTTACTTTTGCTCTACAAGGCTTAGTTAAGGAGATATGGCCATTTTAAGTTTTCCTACGAAAAATTCAAATTTTGAACGATTTTCATAAATTTTTTGAATTAATTAATTAATTTTTTGGCCGATTTTCATCACTTTTTTATGTTTTGGAAGTGATCATGAATTAACCTTACTTTTGATCACGAATTAACCTTACTTTTGCTCTACGAGGCTTAGTTAAGGAGATATGACCACTTTAAGTTTTGCTAGGAAAAATTTAATTTTTTGGCCGATTTTCATAAATTTTTTAATTATTTTGGAAGTGATCACGAATTAACCTTACTTTTTCTCTACGGGGCTCAGTTAAGGAGATATGACCATTTCAAGTTTCTTGGGAAATTTTAATGTTTTGGCCGACTTTCACAAATTTTTTGAATTTTTGGAAGTGATCACGAATTAGCCTTACTTTTGCTGTACGAGGCTTAGTTAAGGAGATATGACCATTTTAAGTTTTTCTAGGGAAAAATTAATTTATTGACCGATTTTCATAAATTTTTCGAATTTTTGGAAGGGATCACAAATTAACCTTACTTTTGCTCTATGAGGCTTATTTAAGGAGATATGGCCATTTTAAGTTTTCCTCTGAAAAAATTAATTTTGTAAGTGATCACGAATTAGCCGAATTAGAATAGGCCATTTTTAATTTTCCTAGGGAAAAATCAATTTTTTTTTTTCATAAATTTTTGAATTTTTGGAAGTGATAACGAATTAACCTCACTTTTGGTGTACGAGGCTTAGTTAAAGATATATGGCCATTTTAAGTTTTTCTAGGGAAAAATTAATTTTTTGACCGATTTTCATAAATTTTTCGAATTTTTGGAAGGGATCACAAATTAACCTTACTTTTGGTCTAGGAGGCTTATTTAAGGAGATATGGCCATTTTAAGTTTTCCTAGGGAAAAATTCAATTTTTGACCGATTTTTATAAATTTTTCGAATTTTTAGAAGTGATCACGAATTAACCTTACTTTGGCTCTACGAGGCTTAGTTAAGGAGATATGGCCATTTTAAGTTTTCCTAAGTAAAAACTGATTTTTGGAAGTAATCACGAAATAAGCTTAGTTTTGCCCTGCGAGGCTTAGTTAAGGAGATATGGCCATTTTAAGTTTTCCTAGGGTAATATTAATTTTTTGTCCGATTTCCATAAATTTTTTTTAATTTTTGAAAAGTGATCACACATTAACAGGGAAAAATTCATTTTTTGGCCATTTTAAGTTTTCCTACGAAAAATTCAAATTTTGAAAGATTTTCATAAATTTTTTGAATATTTGGAAGTGATCACGAATTAACCTTACTTTTGCACTGCGAGGCTTAGTTAAGGATATATGGCCAATTTAAGTTTTCCTACGAAAAAATTGAAATTTTGAATGATTTTCATAAATTTTTTTAATATTTGGAAGTGATCACGAGTTAACCTTACTTTTGCTCTACGAGGCTTAGTTAAGGAGATATGACCATTTTAAGTTTCTCTCTGGAAAATAATTTTTTTGGCCCATTTTCATAATTGTTTTAAATTTTTGGAAGTGACGACGAATTAAACTTACTTTTGCTCTACGAGGCTTAGTTAAGGAGATAGGGCCATTTTAAGTTTTCCTTGGAAAAAAATTCACTTTTTGGCCGATTTTCACAACTTTTTCGAATTTTTGGAAGGGATCACAAATTAACCTCACTTTCGCTCTCCGACGTTTAGTTAAGGAGATATGACAATTTTAAGTTTTGCTAGGGAAAAAATAATTTTTCGGCCGATTTTCATTTATTTTTAGTATTACAAAGCTCCCCAGTAAAACAAACGTTCAGAACTCGGTCAGAATTCCGTACCAAATTCGGAAAAATCTTTCGAATTCTTTCGAATGGAGTGGTTAACGCGATTTCGGAATGAAATGTCGATGGGAAATCTGATATTTCATGGCAAATTCTGAACGGAAAATAGATTGTTGCTCCGAACTGTTGGAACAACAATCCCTAACGGTCCGACAAATATTTCGAAACGCCATAAAAACAAATTTAAGCACTAAAACAAAATAGAATCGCAGTTCAGACATTGTTTAGAACTCTGCGAAATGTCCGAAAACAAATTATAAGTGGTTCAAAAGGACCCATACGAAACGGAGTGAGGTGAGTTCACTCAGAGGTCAGTTTGGCCCGTTTTGGTACCCTAGAAAGAAAGGGAAGAGAAAGATGATGTGAGATCTCGGACTACAGGTTCTACACGTATAAAAGAAAGACAGGAGGAATGGAGAATCCGAGCGGGGGGTG
Source organism: Stomoxys calcitrans (assembly GCF_963082655.1). Classification (NCBI taxonomy): domain Eukaryota; kingdom Metazoa; phylum Arthropoda; class Insecta; order Diptera; family Muscidae; genus Stomoxys; species Stomoxys calcitrans. The sequence continues at coordinate 99,479,246 of NC_081556.1, read as the reverse complement.
AAGAAACGCCCATCACCACGCAAGCACGGATGTACTTTCGCCGGAGCTTATGGCACCCCCCGTAGGAACCATTCTGTTCCTTCAACAAATCTCAGAAGACCTACCAGAGGTACGTTCGCAAGTTCACCCAGATCACAGAAGAAACGACTCCCCAGAAAGGAAAGCCTACGTCCCTGCTGACCCGGACATGAACACAGCAAATGTTCAATAGTCTCCTCTTCATCCTCATCGAGGTAACTCATACTGAATTGATTGTGCGGTATTCCCATGTGCGCCTCCATGCGGCCTACGGCACTGTATCCGGTTATGACCCCCGTCAAGGTACTCATCGACTTCTTATCGAACAACAGCAACTCTCTTGTCCTCCTCCGGTCGATGACCGGCCATAGCACTTTGTAGTCCGGCAACCATCCTCCGAGTCCCACCTTGCTACCGACGCCGCCCTGACCATCCCTTTTAATGTGAGCAGTTGCTCGACAAATGGCACGTAGGCAATACCGATAACGGGTCCGTCCGGCGCAGACGAACCCCACCTGGCGCACTTATCCGCTTTCCCATTTCGTGGAATCCCCTCATGGCCAGGAACCCATGTCGGCGTCATATTGTGTGCCCGGAGCCTATCCCGGGACTCCAAACAATCCGCCACGCATTTCGACTTCAACACTCTCGGCCCTAAGACCTTGAACGCCGCCATACTGTCCACGTAAATTTTGAGTTTCGAGGGCGGTACATCCCTTATCCGGATTTTCTCTTGCGCCCACTGCAATAGCACAGACCTCTGCCTGAAAGACCGTACACTCGAAGACATTATGATATTGAATGCATCAGATTAGACCCCCAATCCAGCCCCTGACTCCATCTTGGAGACATCGGTGTAGTTTGAGGTCTCATCCTCCTTAATTACGACATTCGCCCTCAATTCATCCCTTCCAGGAAATGAAATCACGAATTCCCCTTACTCTAGTCGGCACTGGTGCCAGGTAGTCGGAGGTCCTTCTCAGTCTATCCTCCGTATCCATTACACCCAGAATCGAACTGTGGCCGCAATCATCCTCCTTCAGCATGACGAGCTCGCTCAGCCTATGAGCGACCCTGGCGGCACAGTTCCGAATATAGGCCTCAATGAGTGACCCCAATGCAGGCAAGTCTCTGGACCTTCTTGAACTCCCTCGCATGTGTCCTCTTCTCTATGACATTCCACCATACAAGTGCTCCATAGCTCAGTACTGGTCTCACTATCGCCGTATACATGCAATAAATCATCTTTGGAGTTACCCCCAATTCCTACCGAACATTCTCCTGCAGGAGTAAAAAGCGCACAATGCCTTACGGCTTCTTTCCTCAGTGTTCCTCTTCCAGGACAGTTTCGAATCGAGGACTGTGACTAGGTACATCGCCTCCTTCGACAGCCGCAGGTTGACCCCGTCTAAGGACGGGAGTCTGAGCTTCGTTATCTTATATCTGCGCGGAACTATGCTGACCCTGGCGGCATAGTTCCGAATATAGGCCTCAATGGCCTGCATATCCAGCATCGGCTCCAGGCCAGCCTGCGGTGCAGATCTCAGTGCCCCTGTGATCCCGACGCAGGCCAGTCTCTGGACTTACTCGAACTCCCTCGCACGCGTCCTCTTATTTATGGCATTCCACCATACCAGTGCTCCATAGGTCAGTACTTGTTTCACTATGGTCGTATACATTCAATAAATCATCTTTGGAGTTACCCCCAATTCCTACCGAACATTCTCCTGCAGGAGTAAAAAGCGCACAATGCCTTACGGCTTCTTTCCTCGGTGTTCCTCTTCCAGGACAGTTTCAAATCGAGGACTGTGACTAGGTACATCGCCTCCTTCGACAGCCGCAGGTTGACCCCGTCTAAGGACGGGAGTCTGAGCTTCGTTATCTTATATATGCGCGGAACTATGCTGACCCTGGCGGCATAGTTCCGAATATAGGCCTCAATGGCCTGCATATCCAGCATCGGCTCCAGGCCTGCCTGCGGTGCAGATCTCAGTGCCTCTGTGACCCCGACGCAGGCAAGTCTCTGGACTTACTCGAACTCCCTCGCACGCGTCCTCTTATTTATGGCATTCCACCATACCAGTGCTCCATAGGTCAGTACTTGTTTCACTATGGTCGTATACATTCAATAAATCATCTTTGGAGTTACCCCCAATTCCTACCGAACATTCTCCTGCAGGAGTAAAAAGCGCACAATGCCTTACGGCTTCTTTCCTCGGTGTTCCTCTTCCAGGACAGTTTCAAATCGAGGACTGTGACTAGGTACATCGCCTCCTTCGACAGCCGCAGGTTGACCCCGTCTAAGGACGGGAGTCTGAGCTTCGTTATCTTATATATGCGCGGAACTATGCTGACCCTGGCGGCATAGTTCCGAATATAGGCCTCAATGGCCTGCATATCCAGCATCGGCTCCAGGCCTGCCTGCGGTGCAGATCTCAGTGCCTCTGTGACCCCGACGCAGGCCAGTCTTTGGACTTTCTCGAACTACCTTGCACTCGTCCTCTTCTCTGTGGCATTCCACCATACCAGTGCTCCATAGCTCAGTACTGGTCTCACGATGGCCGTATATATCCAATAAATCATCTTTGGAGTTACCCCCCACTTTCCACCGAACATCCTTCTCAGGAGTAAAAAACGCACAGTGCCTTACAGCTTTTTTCTTCGATGTTCCTCTTCCAGGACAGTTTCGAGGCCTTGGTACTTCGCCTCCTTCGACAGCCGCAGGGTGTCCCAGTCCAAGGACGGGAGAATGAACTTCGTTATCTTATATCTACGCGTAAGCGCGGCGGCGCAGTTCCAAATATAGGCCTCAATGGGTTGCATATCCAGCATCGCCGTCTTTGGACCTTCTCGAACTCCCTCGCACGCGTCCCCTTCCCTACGGCATTCCATCACGCCAGTGCTCCATAGCTCAGTACTGGTCTCACTATATATATAAAAAAAATTCGCCGTATGGCAGTGTCTTCTTTCCTCAGTGTTCTTCCAGCAGGGTGACCACATCCATGGATGGGAGTCTGAACTTCGGTATCTTATATCTACGCATGAAGACCACCAGCTCCGTCTTCCCTGGGTTGGTCCTCAACCCTTCCATGATCTCGCCGATCGTCGACTGAAACCTGCCTCGCATAAGCGATAATCCTCATGCCGCCCACACCGACATCCATCTGGATTTCATTAATCACGAGGTTCCATAGAATCGGCGATAACACCACTCCTTGGGGTGTTCCTCTGGTCAACCGCCTTCTGACAATACAATCTCCCAAGTTCGCATTAATAATCCTGCATATTATTTGTCCACTGGGAGATTATGTGGTGGATTGGGACATTGTGGGCGGTCCAGAGAGGTGAATATCGATCCTATCTCCACAGTATTGAAGGCCCCCTCAATACCCAAGAAGGCCGCCAAAGTTTACTCCTTCTGTCGGAGAGACATCTCGACCTCCTGTACAACCTCGTGAAGGGCCGTTTCCACCGACCTGCGGAGTCGGAGTTCATACTTCGTTCAGAATTCTCTCAAAACTGTCGGAAAACCATTCCTTCAAACAGGCAGAACAGAAGTCGTTCAGAGTCGGAGTTCGTACTTCGTTCAGAATTCTCTCAGAACTGTCGGAAAACCATTCCTTCAAACAGGCAGAACAGAAGTCGTTCAGAGTCGGAGTTCGTACTTCGTTTAGAATTCTCTCAGAACTATCTGAAACAAATTCCTTCGAACAAGCAGAACAGAAATCGTTCAGAATCGGAGTTCATCCTTGATTCAGAATTCTCTCAGAACTATCTGAAAAAAAATTCCTTCGAACAAGCATCGTTCGGAATCAGCTCCGAGCTGTCGAAATAAAACTTCCTTCAGAAGCTTCGGAAATAACTCTGCAAGATTTTGTCAGAGTTCAAAATTCAAACAGAATTGACTGACATTAGACATTTGGTTCATGGCTATTTTAGGCCAATTGGATGAGAATGGCCCATATCAAGTACTCAAATTTTTCACAGTAATTTTCTGATATCTCACAAAAAAAAGGTGCAAACACCCATATGTTTTCACTAACACTGTCAGGCAACTGCAAAAAGGCGGCTAAACAAGCTCAACCGCAAAACACATGGCCAAAAGAGAATCAAGCATATAAACAAACAATTACGACGCTACGAAACCGAATCGAAGAAAACAGCTATGAAGAAGAGTAAGAAATAAACAAAATAGCAAAAACCAACTAGTTAACCAATAAAATAACAAAAATTAAAATTATAGCACAGGGTCTAAGAGGAAATACAAACAATGGAGTAAATAGTTGAAACTTGTTAACACATACCAGACGGATGAGATAAAAATACCAAAACAAATGGCTAAAAGTACAAAAACAAAAAAACAGCATGGCCAACTAACAGCAATGCGGTTGTTTGTCTGGCCGATATGACATCATGAGAAACAAAACCGGGAGATGGGTTTAAGCCAACAATTGGAGAGAGAGAGAGAGGAAGAGAGAGGCCACAAATAGCAAAAGCTTGGCTTAGCAAAGCTTTGCATTACTGGTACTCATGGAAAACAAGAGTTGGAAAACGCAATGCTTTTACAATAGCACCTGAGAGTTTTGCTGGAAATCAGTTAACGAATGTAAGCAAACAAGTCAAGACGTGCTGGACGTGCACGTCAAGCGGTTCAAAACAAAAAAGAACTAAAAAACATACAAAAACACCAAAAAAAAAAACGACTAAAAGTTAAAAACCCCATAACGAAACGAAAATCTAATGTAAAGTGATGGCCAAAGAAAAACCAAATAATTGTGTTATTATTAAATCTAAATAGGAAACAAAAACAAAAAAAATTTCAATTTCGTTTTCGTGGAATAAAGTGTTTTGAACTTTTTTCGAAATTAAGAAAAAAAAATGTTCAAAAATATTCCCACAAGTTAAATATTTTCGCAGCTTACTAAAAATGGCAAGCGTGTATCTGCGACGACTCTTCACTGAGGATGATGGCAACAATGTTGGCAATTATTCTACATTTTGTGTAGCACAAATCTAAACAAATTATAGTAATTTTCCAAAGAACATCAACAAACATACATTTGGTAAATACTCTTTTTTTTTTCTTTTAAAAAATAATTTCAACAAAAGCTATGGACAAAATATTTGCGTGATTCTACTGCCAAGCAACAAATCAAGGTCAAATTGGTCTGAAAAAAAAAACGAGAAAAATAATTAACCGAAATGATGGATTTTAAAATCATGCATTACTCTCGAGTCTAATCACAAAGGGAAATTAAGTTTGGCTACAAAACAAGTAAAGTTCGGCAGGACCGAATCTTATATACCCTCTACATTAGATCGCATTTATCGAGTACTTTTCCCAGTACTGTTTTTAGGCAAACAAAGGATCATGGATAAGAATTGATATGCTATTGGAGCTATGGGTTGCCCAAAAAGTAATTGCGGATTTTTTAAAAGAAAGTAAATGCATTTTTAATAAAAATTGGAATGAACATTAATCAAATATACTTTTTTTACACTTTTTTTTCTAAAGCAAGCTAAAAGTAACAGCTGATAACTGACAGAGGAAAGAATGCAATTACAGAGTCACAAGCTGTGAAAAAATTTGTCAACGCCGACTATATGAAAAATCCGCAATTACTTTTTGGGCAACCCAATATATCAAGTTTTGGTCCGATTCGAATCAAAATTCAATTGAATTTTTAAGACCATAGCAGAAGTCATTGTGTAAAATTTCAGTTGATTCGAATAGGAATTGAGCCCTCTAGGGGCTCGGAAGACCGGTTTTTATGGGAGCTGTATCTGGCTATAGACCGATTCAGATCATATTTGACATGCATGTCATGGGACAAGCCGTTGTACACAATTTCAGCCAAATCGGAAAAGAACTGCGCTTAGAGGCTTAAGAAGTATATCGGGAGATCGGTTTATATGGCAGCTATATCAGGTTATGAACCGATTTAGACCGTACTCAGCATAGTTGTTGCCAGACAAAACACTTTATGGAAAATTTCAGCCAAATCGGATAACAATTGCGCCCCCTAGAGGCACAGGAAGTAAAAATTCCACATCGGTTTATATGACAGCTATACCAGATTATAAACCGATTTAAACCATACTTATCACAGTTTTTGAAAGTCAAAACAAAACCCACATCGGGTAATAATTGCATCCTCTAGTGCCCCAAGATTGATTTTTACTACAGCTATATCAAAACATGGACCGATATGGCCCATTTAAAATCTCAACTGCCCAAAGACCTACGAAGTCTTTGCGCAAAATTTCAAGCGCCTAACTTAACTCCATCGAAAATTAGCGTGCTTTCGACAGATGGACGGACGGATGGACATGGCTAGGTCGATTTAAAATGTCATAACGATCAAGAATGATACAAACAAAATGACGAAATTAGTATATCCACATGCTATGGTAAAAAATGGTATAATAAGGTTATTAAACAAAATTCAATAGTTTTGATTGCAAGTAGATCAGTTGGTCCAGGTCTTTTACATTCTATTGGGTTGCCCAAAAAGTAATTGCAGTAATTTTTTAAAAGAAAGTAAATGCATTTTTAATAAAACTTAGAATGAACTTTAATCAAATATACTTTTTTTACACTTTTTTTCTAAAGCGAGCTAAAAGTAACAACTGATAACTGACAGAAGAAAGAATGCAATTACAGAGTCAAAAGCTGAAAAAAAAATTTGTCTACGCCGACTATATGAAAAATCCGCAATTACTTTTTGGGTAACCAATATAACAAGAAATTCATTTGGCTAGTTTAACAAATAATTTTATTTTATATGATCTCATTTGAACCATACTTGCGATAGTTTATGTGCAAACAAGTATTCGGCTGAGTTCGGGAAGTGCCGATTGAATTCGGAAAGTTCCGCCCATGTAAAATGGGCGATAACATTGTGTGGACACTTCGTTAGTGAATTTATTCGGCGATTTCCCAATGGAATGCGCTTGCACTTTACTCTTAACTGATTTGTTTTTATATCCATCACCGTAGTATGGGGGTATACTTATCTAGTCATTCTGCGTAAAACACTTTTTATTGATACAAATCGATGGCAATTGCAAAATATCGCTCTAGATTTGGATATCTTATATATAAACAAGTAAAAGCGTGCTAAGTTCGGCCGGTCCGAATCTTATATACCCTCCACCATGGATCGTATTTAGCGAGTTCTTTTCCCGGCATATCTTCTTAGCCAAAAAGTATATAAGAAAAGATTTCCTCTGCTATTAGAGCGATATCAAGATATGGTCCGGTTTGGACCACAATTAAATTACATTTTGGAGAACTTGGTAAAATGTCAGCCAATTCGAATAAGAATTGCACCCTTTGGGGGCTCAAGAAAATAGAGAGATCGATTTATATGGGAGCTGTATTGGGCTATAGACCGATTCCGATCATAATAAACACGTATGTTGATGGTCATAAGAGGATCCGTAGTACAACATTTCAGGCAAATCGGATAATAATTGCGACCTCTAGAGGCTCAAGAAATCAAGATCCCAGATCGGTTTATATGGCAGCTATATCAGGTTATGAACCGATTTGAACCTTATTTGACACATTTGTTGAAAGTAAGAATAAAATACTTCATGAAAAATTTCTGCCAAATCGGATAAGAATTGCGCCCTCTAGAGGCTCAAGAAGTCAAGACCCAAGATCGGTAAATATGGCAGCTATATCAGGTTATGCACCGATTTGAACCATACTTGGCACAGTTGTTCGATATCATAACAAAATACGTCGTGCAAAATTTCATTCCAATCGGATAAGAATTGCGCCCTCTAGAGGCTCAAGAAGTAAAGACCCAAGATCGGTTCATATGACAGCTACATCAGGTTATGGACCGATTTGAACCATACTTGGCACAATTGTTCGATATCAAAACAAAACACGTCGTGCAAAATTTCATTCTAATCGGATAAGAATTGCGCACTCTAGAGGCTCAAGAAGTCAAGACCCAAGATCGGTTTATATGGTAGCTATATCAAAATATGGACCGATATGGCCCACCGACCGACTAACACTAATAGCAAGTATTTGTGCAAAATTTCAAGCGGCTAGCTTTAATCCTTCGGAAGTTAGCGTGCTTTCGACAGACCGACGGACGGACATGGCTAGATCGACATAAAATGTCGCGACGATCAAGAATATATATAATTTATGGGGTCTTAGACGAATATTTCGAGTAGTTACAAACAGAACGACGAAATTAGTATACCCCCCATCTTATGGTGGAGGGTATAAAAACAATTTGTGTTTGTTTGTAGGTTTGTTTGTTTGTGTGTTCCTTATAGGCTCAGAAACGGCTGAACCGATTTTCTTGAAATTTTCACAGATGGTGCATAATGATCCCGTGGTGAAAATAGGGTACTACATTTTTGATATCTGAAGACCCTCCCCCTTGCCCTAAATTTCAGAAACGCCAGATCTCGGAGATGGGTAGTGCGATTTAAACGAAATTTTGCGTGCTCTCATATAGTACGCTAAAAATAAAAATTTAGTATCCAAATTTCGGAAAGGGTACCTAGGGGGGCCGCCCCACCCTAAAACCTACCAAACATATATTTAGATAAATCATGACAACATGGGACTCAAATGAAAGGTATTTAGGAAAAGAAAACGTATCTGATATCCAAATGTCGGACCAAGTGTTAGGGGGACCACCCCAACCCCCAAAACACCCCTAAATCGGACATATTTACCGACCATGGCAATATGGGACTCAAATGAAAGGTGTTTGCGAGTAGAATACGAATCTTATATCCAAATGCGGGAGCACGTCTCTGGGGGTCCACCAGAGATTAAAAAGAGATTAGAAAATGAATTTGATATCCAATTTTTATGGCCAATGGCAATATGGCGTTCAAATAAATGATATACATTGGGTTGCACAAAAAGTAATTGCGGATTTTTTAAAAGAAAGTAAATGCATTTTTAATAAAAATTAGAATGAACTTTAATCAAATATACTTTTTTTACATTTTTTTTCTAAAGCAAGTTAAAAGTAAGAGCTGATAACTGACAGAAGAAAGAATGCAATTACAGAGTCACAAGCTGTGAAAAAAATTGTCAACGCCGACTATATAAAAAATCCGCAATTACTTTTTGGGCAACCCAATAGTTATATGAGAATAGAGCACGTTGCTGAGATATTTTCCGAGCTTAGTATTTGGGGGACCACCCCAATCGCAAAACACCCCTAAATCGGGCATATTTACCGCCCATGTCAATGTGGAGCTTAAATAAAAGGTATTGGGGGGTTGAGCAAGAATTGATACCCACTTTCGGGACCGATTTTCTGGGGGCCTACCCCTTTCCCAAAATACCCCACAAACAGCAATTTTTTAGTGACCATCGCAATATGGGGCTCAAGTAAAGGTATTTGGGAGTAGAATACGAATTTCATATCCAAATGTAGGACCATGTATTTAGGGCATCACCCCTTCCCCAAATCACCCCCAAAAGGGTAAAAATTTTTCGACCATGCCAATATGTGGCTCAAATGAAAGGAATTTGAGATTAGAAAACGAATTTGATAACCTATTTTGGGGCCATGTGTTTGGGGGACGTCTCATCGTGTAAACTCCACTTAAACCAATGGCAATATGGGGTCTATTTGGAGGAAGAGCTCGATGCTGATATTTTTTCAGGGCCAAGTCTCTGGAGGACCACCCCACCCCCGAAAACAACCCTAAATCAGATATCATGAGAACATCGGGCTGAAATGAAGTATTTTAAGAATGAAGTATACCTTACATCCAAACTTAGATTGCTCTATATTATGGCTTATTCTAAATATGACATGAATGACGAGGGGTATAACTGAACTTACTGTTCTAAATTTGAGAGACATTAGGTATTAAATACCTATTGTATGGACCCAAGACTTTAAAGGTGTAGATCGATTTATACGAGAAGTTGTAATCCCATATAGACCATCTTCGGATTAAGCCTGGCTTTGGTGGAAAAATTAATGGCGAAAAGTCTCAGCTCAATATCTCAATTTTAATAGACAGTAGCTCGATTTCAACGGAACATACAACAAGGAAAGTACTAAACAACCACATATGCGGACGATGTTGTCTGAGGCAAATTTGTATCAACGAGTTGACTAAAAATTTGGATGAAAATGAAAGGGTGGGGAACATACCAGCCTATCCCATCCTAAACATATCCAGGAAAAATATACTATAAAAGAAGGCACTGTGCACCTAAGTGGAAAAACATTTGCCATTTTGAATGATACGAACATGTTTTACAGCTGAAGTGTTCAACAGATTATGTGCAGGGACCTAAAAGGCCAAGAGGCCCATTGGAGGGCCTTTAAAGTCGGTCACCTCGGCCCTAAAAATTTTTTTGCTGTCTGCCAAAAGCGCATTTATAGTCCGATTTTCAAAATTTTATAAAATTTTCCTTGGTTTCTCTTTCGAGAAGAGCTCAATGATCACAGATTTTTCTGCAATAGAAAAGCAAAGCCAGAGATCACCATACACACCAACCACTATGGGACGAGTTTTGTCTTAGGTTAGACTTTTTCAATCATATTAGGTGTGAAATCATCAATGGCCGTACGTTGGTATGTTGTATTTGTATCGTATTTATTGTGCAAACGCCTCTTTAATATAAATACCACAAAACCCACGCTCGACAAACCTACCGCTGTTTGTGTTATGGCAGATTTTTTGTCTACCCAATTACACTACTCCCATGGCATACACATGCTTCTGTGCATCTTTTGGAAATTGTATTGATGGCTTCGAACGTTAGACAACGGCAACGGCTCTCGCTGCAGTTCCGTGTGCCCAGATTCGAATTCCTGCCGGGCTCTGCCGAATTTTTCATCACCAAGTTTTTTTTGCCTGTTGGGGCGAATATCATTTTAATTATAATTTTCGTCTCTTTCTCTTGCAAGACGAGTTCGGCGATCGGAGATTTTCTGCAATGAAAGCCAGAGATTTTTTTTATTTGCTGGAAGTGCTCGAAAACCATGCCTCGGTGTTCCGGATATCTTTTATGGTGTCCAAAAAATTCGACTATAACTTTTTATACCCACCACCATAGGATAGGGGGTATATTCATTTAGTCATTCCGTTTGTAACACATCAAAAAATCAATCTCCGACCCGACAAAGTATATATATTTCTGATCGTCGTAAAATTCTAAGACGATTTAGCGATGTCAGTGTGTCTGTTCTTCTGACCATCTGACCGTCCGTTTGTTCGTCATTTGTAATAACGCTACAGTCTTTAAAAATTCAGATATTGAGCTGAAATTTTGCACAGACTCGTGTTTCTTCCATACGCAGGATAGGTACTTGAATGCCTCAAATCGGACTATATTTGGATATAACTGTCATATAGAACGATCTGAAGATTTAGGGTCTTAAGCCCATAGAAGCCACAATTATTACCCGAAATCGCTGAAATTTGAAAAGGTGAGTAAATCTAAGCCTCCCGACATATGACTCAAATATGGTTCAGTTCGGACTATATTTAGGTATAGCTGCCATATAGACCGATCTTCCGATTTAGGGTCTTAAGCCCATAAAAGCCGCAATTATTACCCGATTTCGCTGAAATATGAGACAGTGAGTAGTTTTAGGCCTGCCGACATCCGACCCAAATATGGTTTAGTTAGGTTTATATATTAATAGCTGTCATATAGAGTGATCTGCCATTTAAGGATCATAAGCCCATAAAAGCCGCAATTATTACCAGATTTCGCTGAAATTTGAAACAGTGAGTCGATAAAAGCCTCTCGACATCCGACTCAAATATGATTCAGATCGGACTATAGTGAGATAGAGCTGCCATATAGACCGATCTGCCGATCGCACGCCCATAAAAGCCGCATTTATTGCTCGATTTCGCTGGAAATTGACACAGTGACTTGTATTAAGCCTCCCTTCATCCGACTAGCACATGACCCAGATTAGAGTATGTTTAGATATAGCTGCCATATAGACCGATCTTCCAATTAAGGGTCTTAATCACATAAATGCATTGTGCGGTTCGCTGACCAATCAATTACAAACGGGTGTGAGTTCCTTGAATGTCTAGTATCCCTGACATACATCCTTGCATCAGGAATAAGAAGACGAATATCAGACGAACACAAACCATGAAAGTTCCAAAATAACAGCGCCAAACAACCTACATTGCGACGATGATGAAGGGAGGCAATAAAGTTGGATACCCCACTGTTCCAATCAACGCCATCGCTCTTCTCTGTACACGGTCAAGTAGCTCCAGGGATGATTTTAAAGCTCCAGCCCATACTGAGTTGTACTCCATTTTCGGCCTTATGAAAGTGGTGTAGAAGAAGAAGAAGATCAGACGGAATAAAGTAATTCTTACACCGCTTAACGAAGCCTAAACACTTCGAATACATGTTTAGCCCAACGGACATCCCTTTGTATTTTCATGCCCAGAACATCAAAAGCTTCTGATTGCTCAACATCTACACCGATGATAGAAAAAGATGATCGTAATGAGAATCGTTTGTGTGACAACCAACAGCACTGAGTCTTCCGTGCATTAAAATCTACTCGATTCATTCGACCCCACTCAGAAATGGCCAGCAAATCCTGAAAGATTATATCATCCATATCCCGCCTCTTGTCCTCAATCTCGCGAGGACTCCGCCTATGGTCGAATGAGTACGAATGACAGTGATTACTGTCATCCTCAAATGAATAAATCGGATTCGATCTCTGACCCAACAGATCGTTGATGAAAATTTGAAAAAGAGAAGGAGATAGAACAGAGCCTTGGGGTACACCTGCGGTCAATTTGCGCTCATTAGATGAGATCCCATCTATAACGACTCGAATAGTGCGATCTCTGGGAAAGCTCGAAATAAATCGAACGAAGCCATTACCCACACCAAATGAGACAAGGTTTGAGAAAATTGCACCCTGTCAGACCCTATCAAATACCTTGGAGATATCCAGAGTCACAATCTTACTCTCACCAAACTGGTGGATTGAGCGACTTCAACGTTCCGACAGAAGTGCCATGAGGTCGCCTGTAGAGCGATTTCTGTGGAACCCGTACTGTTAGTTGGCTAAGAAGGCCATTGCAAATTGCAAATTTTGCCCATAAACATTCCACTAAGGAACAGGGGCAAGCTTCTCACATATCAATGAGTGCAGTCCGATTCAAGTTTTAAGCTCAATGATAAGGGCCCTCCTTTTTATAGCCGAGTCCGAACGGCGTGCCGCAGTGCGACACCTCTTGGGAGAGTAGTTTTACATGGCATAGTACCTCAGAAATGTTGCCAGCATTTTTTTTTTTATTGGTCTCGCCAGGATTCGAACCCTGGCGTTCAGCTTCATAGGCGGACATGCTAACCTCTGCGCTACGGTGGCCTCCATTAGACTCTATATACCTCACAAGATGGTGATTAACCATGCTCTCCGTGACCTTGGAAAGAGCGGAGCATCTTGCAATTGGCCGATAATTCGCAGGGTTATTTGCCTCACCTTCCTTCCAACGCGCCAGGAAGACTTCCGCACGGTAGGCAAGGTTGAAAAGATTGCGTAATGGACGAGCGAGCGTGTTCTTGCGTAAGACAAGTGTTGATATGCCATCCGGGCCCGGGGATTTATTTACGTTTAGATTCTCAAGAACCCTTTTCACTCCACGAATTCGAAAAATATTTGGGGCATGACGCCAGATATATTTTCGATTAAGGGGAGTGGTTGAATGCTATCCGGCAGGGAAGAGTTTCCTGCAAATACATCAGCCAACAGGTTAGCCTTATCAATCGGGTCAATGAACGTTTGATCGTCCTTAACAAGAGTTGGAATAGGTGAAGAATTACCCTTTACTCTTTTCACGAACAACCAAAAGCTCTTACTACCTCGTGTAGAAGCAAGAACCTTAGTAAGCAGACGCTGTTCGTAAAGAAATTTTTCGCGCCTAGGCACATTGGCACACGAAGATCTTGCCTGTTTGCGCAGCAGTTCAGTATTGGCATTTTCAACCAAACGCCAATTCCTGAATGACGCCTCTTTCGATCTGACAGCATCTCTGTATGTGTGGTCAAACCAACTTTTGCCGCCTGATTTAGCCGTTATAGTCTTAACTGAAATAAATGCCCTCATTCCATTTAAAATGATCTTCTCAATCATTTCAGCATTTATATCGTCATCTAGAAAACATATTGGGTTGCCCAAAAAGTAATTGCGGATTTTTTAAAAGAAAGTAAATGCATTTTTAATAAGACTTAGAATGAACTTTAATCAAATATACTTTTTTTACACTTTCTTTCTAAAGCAAGCTAAAAGTAACAGCTGATAACTGACAGAAGAAAGAATGCAATTACAGAGTCACAAGCTGTGAAAAAATTTGTCAACGCCGACTATATGAAAAATCCGCAATTACTTTTTGGGCAACCATAGTTTCCAATTAAAATGCTGAAAGAATCCATTGAGCTCAGCCCAACGTGCTATTTTGTACAAAAATATTGACCGCTTTGGGACTGGGGAGGAAGCAGTAGGAAGAGCAGAATACGAAAAATATACTGAAACAATGCAGTGATCGGAGTTACCAAGAGGTGCAAAAGTATTAACTTCATACTTTTCAGGGTGTGAGGGCTTTGAAGACGATCAAGAAGAAGTCAAAGCTCGGTATGGATTGACAAAATCCCTGAATAAACTTCAATGAAATGGCATAAAGCCGACTTGAGAACCTGAATACTATACAATTATTGAAAGTGAGAAAGCGGACGAATATGCTGGAAGGAATCAACCTCGAGGATGAACCAAAACCCTACTTCATATAGCTGCTATGTATGAGACTATTGAGGCCAAATTTTATTGACATTTTCTAAACATGTTGAATTGTAATAAAATTGACTCGAAAGGAAAAAATGTTCTCTCTATAGGGCAGGAAAAGCAGGAATTTTCCCTTATATCGCAAAATTCCAAAATTCCATTAATGTTTAGCTTCAATATAAAGAAACTGCCTCATAGACAAGCTGACATTCCCAGAGCCCATTTCGCCAACATCACTGAAAAATAAGTTGCTTATATTCCCACCAGAGTTTTAACCACAAGTAAATATTTTCACACCACAGAGCAAACAAAATTTGGAAAAGGTTATGCATAAAATTCCAATAATTCTCCATTCGTTCTGGGAATTTCTAATTAAAATATTATTTAGCCACAGGCCATGTTCAAATGTTCAATGAAATTAAGACGATAACGTAATGCCTTTTTAGCTCAACTAAACTCAACTCAGCTGAGAGTATTGTGGAGTATGAACTTCTGTTTCAGTTTTCTTTTTTTGTTATATTCTTGCTTTTGTTTGTCTACATTCATTCCAAAGTTCAAACAGCGGTTTTAATTGTTGTCTTTTTAACGTTACACTCTTATCCCATAGTCGTCGACGTCGTCGTCGTCATTGTTGTTGTTGTTAGAGCCGCTTAGCTTAACAACTGGCACCCCATTGTTTATGGCGCAGCAGCCAGCTATTTTGTGTTTTTGTTTTTGTTTGAGTGTTTTTGTTTCGTATTCTCTCTTGTTTCTTAAATAATTAAGCATCCATCATACAAGTCAGCTAGAGGAATAATAAAAACAACAACAATAACAACAAATTATTGCAATGCAGTGTAGAAGAAAACTTCTTCCTCTTTCCTCTAAAATTTCCCGCCTTCAACACCATAAACATCACAATCACCATCACCACTACCCCAACCCAATCATAGCTCTCTTAATGAGTTTGAGAAATAGAAACAAAAGACTTAAGACACACACTCCACTCTGAGGCTGTTAGCTATTGGTTGTGTGTATGTGTGGATGTTAGTTGGTTTGTTTTTGTGTGTGCTCTGTTATTATCATTATTAATCGTCAAAGCAAATTGAGCTTGCGGCTTGCCACAATAATAACAAAGAGTGATTCTTTATTTTAACCACTTCAAATTTAATTGGGGAATTTTTGTTGAATTTAATGGCCGTAATTAAAAGCTATTCCAATTGACCTAAGACGATTACTTGGCCAATCAATTTCAAAATGATTTATATATGTTTGTTATACTAAATCATAGAGTGACATATATAGCAGGTATTCAATAGTCAAATGGTCAATTAATGCACATTTAATTGGTTCACAATCTGCTGCCCCATTTAATTATTCCCTTGTCAAGTTGTACAATACACAACGAAATCAAGGAGATAATAATGCACTGAATGCTGGCTAAAAAGGAAATTGTTGTAAACTTGAAAGTAACCTAGAGGTTTTGATTGTGTTGAAAAAATGGGTTCAAGTGTGTTTTTCGCTAAATTTCCTATACCTTTTTCAGAAGGTATAGGAAAGAATTCGAACATATTGAGTATATCGTAAAACACATCATCAAAGGCTTCACTACCCACCAGAGGGCGATAATGGTCTCATAGACCCATCTTAACCATCATATCACTTAAGTATGTCAAACAGTGTCTTATCAACAGTGAACTCATATTCAGCAATGTCTCTGAGTGTGAACACTTCAACACGAAACGTTACGGTTGGGTACCTATGCACACGTCGCTCATGATATCTATGAAAATACATTAGCATTATCGATTTAATGATTCATCAGATATATTGATCCCATTTTGTAGGAAATGGAAAGACGTGAGTGTGAGCAAATTGAGATGTACAGGAGTCAGAATGACGTTCGAAAATTCTACCAAAGAATTAAACATCAAACCGATGGCTTCGGTGCAGGCACATCCTCCTGCAGAGATAAAGGAGGAAATCTGGTAACTGACACAGACAACATGCTGAGGATATGGAAAGAACATTTTACCCAACTGTCCGATGTTGTCGGCGAAGAGGATACCGCAAGAAGCATTACTCCTTTGAAAGTTAGCGTGCTTTCGACAGACAGACGGACGGACATGGCTACTTTATGGGGTCTCAGACGAATATTTCGAGTAGTTACAAACAGAATGACGGAATCAGTATACCCCCATCCTATGGTGGAGTGTATACAAATATGAACCTGATATAGCTCCCATATAAACCGATCTCCCGATTATACTTCTCGAGCCTTTATATATTAAAGGGTGCACTTCTTATCCGATTTGGTTGCACTTTTGCACCATGTCCAAGCCAAGTATAGCGCAATGTCCAAGCCAAAAATGGTCCAGATTGGAACATATTCGAATAAAGCTGTCATATAGACCGATCTGGTGATTTTGGGTCTCAGGCCTATAACAGGCGCATTTATTACCGACTTCGCTAAAAAATTTGTAACATCGAGTTGTATGAAGACTCTCAACATCTGTTCCGAATATTGTCCAGTTTGGGCTATATTTAAATATAGCTGCAATCAGGGACGTAGCCAGGGGGGTCGAAATTTTTTTAAAATAATACTGGAAGTTTAAAAAATAGTACGTTTAGTACCGCAATCGGTACATTTTGGTACCTTGTTTGTCAGTTGAGCTAGAGCTTTGAATTTTGGATTTTAGGTACACAATGGCAACTTAAATTGGGATGCCAAAAGAGTTTTTGTGATGCCAAAAGAGTTTTTTTTAGAAACAAACAATTACCAAAAATGGTACGAAATAGGTGGAGTTTGCATAGGTCGAGCTTATAGAGCTAGAACTTCGATATTTGGCTTAAATGATTGTTGTTGCGAACAAAGAGGGTGGATAGAAAGTATATACGGTACGTCTTGAAAATTTTGTTGATATTCGCACATTTTGGTACTAAAACGTACAATATGGCACCTTCTTTACGAATTGAGCTATAGCTCTGAAATTTGGAATACAGATAAATATTCGATTAGCGAAGAAAGCTGGATTTAGATAATCGAAGGAAGCTGGATTTAATGATTTTTGCATAAAATGGAATTTGCTGTCAAGAGAAGTAGGATTATTGGCATAAATTTATATTTTTTATAGAAACCATACAATGCAACAAGACATTAAAATAGATTCCACAAATCTCACTTCTAAGAATTTTGAGAAATATTTTTTTTTATTTTTGGGATATACAAATTTTTTACTTTCGACAAGTCAGTTTTCCCCCAAAACATGACAAGAAAAATTATTTTAATTGCTTTCAGCCGTCCACTTTACGGTCATCCAAATTTCAGTGAAATTCCTCTTTCCTTACTCGAGCTAAAATTTTTCTAAGGCAGCTCTATTCTTGGGTATTTTTCGTTGTTAATGCGAACCTAGGTACACGGAGCAGTAGCAAGAGCCGCTGCCGTTGTCTACCGTTCGAAGCCATTAATACAACTTCCAAAATATATTTGCATTGTATTGGCAATCAGTGTAAAATTCAGATGTGACTTTATGATCAAATGTCACCGCCGATGTGGGAGTTCCTATCTATCTTTATCTTTACCATTTTCACAGTAGCAAGAATGTTGGCAATGTTTCGATTTTGAAAAAATGTGGGGTGGACCAACCTCCTCCACCCCCCCCCCCCCTCCCAAAAAAAATTAAATCCTGGCTACGTCCCTGGCTATTATAGAGACCGATCTTCAGCTTTAGGGTCTAAAGACCATAAAAGGCGCATTTGTTCTCCGATTTTGTTGAAATTTGAAATATTAATTTGCACTAGAGGTCTCGACTCGAATATGGGGCATCTGACTCGAATATGGAGTATATCAGTATTTTACGTCGTTAATGCGATCCTAGGCACACGGAGCAGCAGCAAGGGCCGTTGAAGCCATAAATACAACTTCCAAAAGAAATTTGCAGTTTAAAATTCAGCTCTGACTTTATGACCAAATGTCACCGCCGAGGTGGGAGTTCCTGCACCCAAAAGCTACCACAATTTAAAAAAAAAAACTTGAGGTATCTTTACCATTTTCACGGTAGCAAGAATGTTGGCAAATTTCGATTTTTCGAAAAAATGTGGGGTGGACCAACCCCCTCCCCCCCCAAAAAAAAAAAAAAAATTAAATCCTGGCTACGTCCCTGGCTATTATAGAGGCCGATCTTTAGCTTTAGGGTCTAAAGACCATAAAAGGCGCATTTATTCTCCGATTTTGCTGAAATCAGAAAAATTAATTTGCACTAGGGGCCTCGACTCGAATATGGGGCATCTGACTCGAATATGGAGTATATCAGGCCATATATACATATAGCGGCCATATAGACCGCTATGGCGATTAAGGGTTTTAAGCCTATAACAGCCGCATTTATTTCCGGATTTCGCTGAAATCCAGAGCAGTGAGTTTTATTAGCCCCATTGATAACCAAACCAAAAATGGGATATACCTATCAAATAGACCCAGATCGAAACATATTTGGATAAAGCTGCCATATAGACCGATCTGCCGATTTTGGGTCTTAGACCTATAACATGCGCATTTTTAACCCGACTTTACTGAAATTTGAAACAGTGAGTTGTATTAAGACTCCCAACATCCGTGCCGAAAATGGTCCAGAACAGACAGATCTGTTCTATTTTTTACCCATTCGCCGTAAATGGGTTAAGAATCTAACATTGAATATATCCCAGAGTTTTCAATGTAAGCTTAGCTATAATAACCTGGTAATCGAAATGTAAGTAGGAATACTTCATTTTAATTGATGACTCTGATTTAGATCTCAATAAGAGTTAAACAATTTCTAAACCTTTTTAATCAATCTAAAATATGACTTGCACTCTTATAATGGACAATTAGAAATTATCAAAAAATTAAAAATAACGAAGAGAAAACTTGGCTTCAGTGATTGGTTTGGTTATACTCCCATTGTATATTTCTATTCTCTAATTTATTATTAAAAAAAAATAAGGATGCATAACCCAATAATTGCTCAATTCATTTAGTGGGGAGGTTGAAAAAGAAAATAAAATTAAAAAAAAACGAAAGATTTAAGACACAAACCTGTTTTCAATCATAGTAGAACGTACTATACCAACAACAACAACAACAACCACATCTATGGCTTAGAACACCTAAGTGCTCAGGTGTACACACATTCACGTAGGTAGAAAATATGAATTTTGAGTAACAGCAATCGAATGGACAATCTGAATGAAATTTCGATTCACTGCTGAGTGGAGGTATTTCCACCACCGTATGGCAGCTGCTTTAATTTTTGTACATGTCTATCTATAAACGCTTTTCAGAATGCTTATTGACGTTTGTCTGTTAAGCATAGACCATAAATTTTGTACAAAAACCGAAATTGAAAAGTATTTCTGTATTTGTACATGTTCTTGAAAGAGACCATTCATGAATGACTCTTGGAATTCAGTGTTGCTATGACTTTGTGAGTGTGTGTGTGTGTTTTTTTAGTTTTAATGAAAACTTCTATAACAGAAAAATAACAGCTTTAAACTGCCTGTAGGTGTTTATTTTTACAAGTTGTCTGTTTTCATGGCTTTTTATAAAATTTTTCATTGCTCTTCGAACGCAGGTAGGTGTGATTTGTTATAATAAAACACAACAACAACAACAAAAACGAAATCGAATACAAATAAAATCATTCAAGTTTTCGATATTGTTTCTTTGTTTTTTTTTTTTTTTTGGAATATGGACTTTTTTGGCAAACTTGATGTATTAATTCAAAATAATCAGAGATGATTTAGTTTTGTATACTCCCACGATTTTCCTACTCTTTTTGGAGCTATGTGAGGCTTTCAATATTAAAATATTTAATTATAACCATGAATGATGTGATATTTCTTGAAATGACAAAAGTGTTGAACTCATTTGTTTTGAAGTCTTTTTTTTTTTGTTATGTGAATGCCATATGAACTGTTATAATGAATGTTGTATCAGATATCAGAGTTTAATCTGAATTACAAATTTTTCTTAATCAATAGCCATGTGCCTAAGAGGTGTAAAGACATTGGAAAGTTCCCAAAAACCCATTATGTAACATAGGTATTCATAACTATTTAAAAACGCAACGTAATGCTTGTGTCGGTTTTTTCGGTAAAAAATTTAAATCTGGCTATTTCAAACATTTCTATACATATTTTGCAAAAACAAAATCAGGAATAATGTTTTTAAGGCCCCATGGAATTGGAGTCTCTCTCTGAGACTCTCCGCTTGATACCGGTGATTGTCCGCGACTGCAGTTGCAGCGACTCCGTGTAGAGCATGCCACCATCCGCAACCTGTGGAGGAGCCCGGTAGCTCGCAGCTAAACTTTTCGTGACTGTAATGAACACCACACAAATTGGAAATCAATGTTCCAGCTTGTGAGGTGCTCAAAGCTATCTCTTGCCTGGAAGTGATATTCATTGGTGGATTCCAAGTGTACAGTAAATGATACAAGAACAACGACATCGTCTACATAACATCGTATGCCACCATCCACAACTTGTGGACGCGCCCGGTAGGTCACAGCTAAAATTCTCGTGACTGTAATGAACACCACACAAATTGGAGCTCAATGTTCCAGCATGTGAGATGCTCAAAGCTATCTCTTGCCTGGAAGTGATATTCATTGGTGGATTCCAAGTGTACAGTAAATGATACAAGATCAACAACATCGTCTACATAACATCGTATGCCACCATCCACAACTTGTGGACGCGCCCGGTAGCTCACAGCTGAAATTCTCGTGACTGTAATGAACACCACACAAATTGGAGCTCAATGTTCCAGCATGTGAGGTGCTCACAGCTATCTCGTGCCGGGAATAGTTGTTGGTGATATTCATTGGTAGATTCCAAGTGTACAGTAAATGATACAAGAACAACGACATCGTCTACATAGCAGACGGGTTCAAATCCCTCTTCAGTCAGCATCCGTTATAGGTTAGTTATGGCGGTCAAGCAAATCAGTGGCGATAAAATGTCCCCCTGTGGCATGCCCTGCGCAACTTTCACCCTTATATTTATATCATATGACCTTGCATATGGTTTATCCAATCCAGCGGGTGCTGGTCTAACGATTGGATCAGTGTGTCGTTCCGCACATTGTTAAAAGCCCCCTCGATATCAATGCATACCGCCAGTGTGTACGTTTTGGCATCGAAGGATTCTTCTATTTTATGCACAACCTCGTGCAGGGCAGTCTCCACCCACCTTCCCTTGACATAGCCATGTTGTTTGTAAAGGGTGATTTTTTTGAGGTTAGGATTTTCATGCATTAGTATTTGACAGATCACGTGGGATTTCAGACATGGTGTCAAAGAGAAAGATGCTCAGTATGCTTTGACATTTCATCATGAATAGACTTACTAACGAGCAACGCTTGCAAATCATTGAATTTTATTACCAAAATCAGTGTTCGGTTCGAAATGTGTTCATTCACCGTAACGTTGCGTCCAACAGCATCTTTGAAAAAATACGGTCCAATGATTCCACCAGCGTACAAACCACACCAAACAGTGCATTTTTCGGGATGCATGGGCAGTTCTTGAACGGCTTCTGGTTGTTCTTCACTCCAAATGCGGCAATTTTGCTTATTTACGTAGCCATTCAACCAGAAATGAGCCTCATCGCTGAACAAAATTTGTCAAAATTTGAACACATTTCGAACCGAACACTGATTTTGGTAATAAAATTCAATGATTTGCAAGCGTTGCTCATTAGTAAGTCTATTCATGATGAAATGTCAAAGCATACTGAGCATCTTTCTCTTTGACACCATGACTAAAATCCCACGTGATCTGTCAAATACTAATGCATGAAAATCCTAACCTCAAAAAAATCACCCTTTATTTGAGCAGTTCGCTGGGTGTCCTACTCTTTATCATGAAACAAGAACAACGACAGGGGTTTCGAAGTCATCAAAAATTGTTGGTGTACATGAAGCGTAACACATTGAAGCTGAAACAAGTAAAAAGGCATTATGTTTGGCCAGGCTGAACTTTGATTATCCACCATCTCGGTTATGTATGTTAACCACCTGTCGTCATAATTCGATGAGAAAAGCATCATTTATGAACCCATGGCAGCTTTATCTAAATATAGGTCGGTTCCAAGAGGCTATGCAAGGGTCTAACACGACTTGTTGTACGAAATTTGATCGAAATCGGTTAAAAAGTTCTAAGAAATTGGCAGATCGGTATATGTATATGGCAGCTATATCGAAATATAGACACGGATGTCGAAGAGTGTAAAGCGGCTCACTGTGCCAAATTTTAGGAAAACGAGTAATAAACATGCTTTAATGATGCCAATAACTTAAATCGGGAGATAGCTATATATGGCAGCTACATTCAAATATTGCCCGATCTTGACCATACTCAGTATGAATATCGAAGGGGCTAATAGAACTCTTTGTGCCGAATTTCAGAGAAATCAACTAATAAATTCACCTTTTATGGGTCAAAAACCTTAAATCGGGATATCGGTATATATGGCAGCTATATCCAAATCTGGACCAATCTGGGTCGTATTGAACAGGAAGAAGCCTAAAACAACTCGCTGCCCCAAATTTCAGCGAAATCGGCTAATGAATGGGCCTATTATAGGCTCAAGACCTTAAATAGAGAGATCGGTCTATATGGAAGTTATATTGAAATACAGACCGATCTTAACCATATTTGGTACGAATGTCGAGGGGCCTATCGCAACGCATTGTGCCTAGTTTCAGCAAAATCAGTAAAAAAAAATTCGTCTTTTGTGGGCCTAAAGCCTTAAATCAGGAGACCGGTATATATGGCAGCTGTATCCGAATATAGCCTGATCTTGACCATACTCGGTACGAATGTCGAAGGGCTTAATAGAACTCATTTCAGCGATATCGGTTAATAAATTCGCCTTTTATGGGCCAAAAACCTTAAATCGGGAGATCGGTATATATTGCACCTACATCCAAATCTGGTCCGATCTTGGCCGTATTGAACAGGGATGTCAACACAACTCGCTGTACCAAATTCAGCAACATCGGATAATAAATGCACACGTTATGGGAGGCCACCGTAGCGTAAAGGTTAGCATTTCCGCCTATGAAGCTGAACGCCTGGGTTCGAATCCTGGCCAGACCATGAGAAAAAATTTTCAGCGGTGGTTTCCGTTCCTAATGCTGGCAACATTTGTGTGGTACTATGGCATGTAAAACTTCTCTCCAAAGAGGTGTCCCACTGCGGCACGCCGTTCGGACTCGGCTATAAAAAGGAGGGCCCTTATCATTGAGCTTAAACTTGAATCGGACTGCTCTCAATGATATATGAGAAGTTTGCCCCTGTTTCTTAGTGGAATGTTCATAGGCAAAATTTGCAAATTTGCATTTATGGGCCCTAGACTTTAATCGGGAGATCGGTCTATATGGCAGTTATATCGAAGTATAGACCGATCTTAAAAATACTCGGTATGAATGTCGCGGGATCTATCGCAAATCTGTTAATAAATTCACCTTTTATGGCTCAAAAACCTTAAATCGAGAGATCGGTTTATATGGCAGCTGTATCCCCATCTCAACCAATATGGGCCGTATTGAACAGGAATGTCGAGAGGTCTAACACTACTCACTGTTCCAAATTTAAGCGAAATCCGATAAGGTTAGGTTGGATTAGGTTGGAAAGATAGTGCGGATATTAATCTGCCCCATGCCACTTTGAACATGCACCTAAAAAAGTAATTGGTTAGTTGTGCGCTCTAAATACTAAAAAGTAACGTCGAAAAAGAAAATCTGAGTTAGGAATTCTGTGCTACTTACAAAACCCTTAACTACTTTCCATGCCACGCCCCTAAGTTGATAAATGTCTGGTATTGTGTCTCCACCTAAGTGCTGTTAGCCGCGAGTGCCGAGCAATGGCATAGAAAATGTCTTAATGTCTCATCATCTTTCCCGTATGTGTGTATCCTGTTATGATACCAAAAGCTATAAAGAACTCCTTAGAGATGTTTTTACTCGACGTCCTCGCGTTAACACCACACCACCTTATGCATTCCGTGATCGCCGGATCTCCGCCTGCAGGAACGTATTATGGTCAGGTAATCTAAATCAGATCTCTGAGATCTCAATGTAGACCCCCATGTCCACTCTGTCATCTAGCTTTGATCCATCCATGGATGGCAATACTAGGGTTCCGTCAATCCAAGACTGTGCCGATGGCAACAGTGCCTCGCACTCGACCTCAAGGTTCACCTCAGGTATCTGAACGGAAAGCTCTTCCCTTCCTTCCAGGTTTCCTATAATCGTCTCGATTATACTGCGATGGTATGACCAGCTCCCATCCTCAATCCATTCTCCCATCGCCTTAACTCTCATAGCCACAGTAGCTGTCTCGCACTTAATCTGTATGTCAATGGGTCGGATATCTAGATACGGTGAGATACGGTTAACAAACGACCACATTATTATACCCTCCACCATAGGAAGGTGGTCATTCCGTTCGTAACACCTCGAAATATACGTCAAAGACCCTATATAGCATATATATTCTTGATCGTCGAGATATTTTGAGTCGATCTAGCCATGTCCGTCTGTCAGTCTGTCTTTCTGTCTGCCGAAAGCACGCTTATTTTGGAAGGAGTAGAGCTAGCTGCTTGACATTTTTTTACAAATACTTCTTAATAGTGTAGGTCGGTCGAAAATTTAAATGGGCCAAATCGGTCCATGTTGTGATATAGCTTCCATATAAACCGATCTTGGGTCTTAACTTCTTGAGCCTCTAGAGAGCGCAATTCTTATCCGATTTGGCTGAGATTTTGCACGTAGTGTTTTGGTATCACTTTTAACTAATGTGCTAAGTTTGGTTCAAATCGGTTCATGACCTGATATAGCTGCCACATAAACCGATCATAGTTCTTGACTTCTTGCTCCACTAGACGGCGTAATTCTCATCCGATTTGGCTGAAATTTAGCATGACGTGTTTTGTTATGACTTCCATTAACTGTGCTAAGTATCGCGTAAATCGGTATAGAACCTGATATGCCATGTAAACCGATCTGTAATCTTGTTTTTTTTTTTTTTTTTTTTTGCACAATGGCTTCTTTTTTGGTCTCCTACATCCAAACTAAATATAGTCCGAATCGCTCTATAACGTGGTATGGTTCGAATAGCACTTCTAAGACCTTCAGAGGGCGCAATTTTTAGCTGCCATGTAAACCGATCTTGGGGTTTGACTTCTTAAGGTGTTTTGGTATAATTTCCATCATCTGTGCTAAGTATGGTTAAAATCGGACCACAAACTGATATAGCTGCCATATATACCGATCTTGGATCTTGACTTCTTTAGCAACTAGAGGGAGCAATTGTTATCCGATTAGAATGAAATTTTGCATGAGGTGAGGTTTTGCATCCGATTTGGCTGAAATTTTGTACAACCGCTTCTCTCATGCCCTTCAACATACGTACATGGTCTTAATCGACCTATAGCCTGATACAGCTCCCATCTAAACCGATCTCCCGAATATGCTTCTTGAGCCCCTACAAGGCGCAATTATTATTCGAATGGACTGAAATATTACCCAATGACTTCTACTATGATCTCCAACATTCAATTTATTGCAGTTATAGTCCGAATGGGACTTTAACTTGATATATATCTCTTGTTTGCCTAAAAAGAGATATCGCGCAAAGAACTCGACAAATGCGATCCATGGTGGAGGGTATATATGATTCGGCCCGGCCAAATTTAGCACGCTCCTACTTGTTGAAATTCTAGTCCAAATAAGACGAACATACACAATGCAGCCATATCCAAATCTGAATCGATTTTTGCCAATTTCAATATGCTCTAGGCCTATACCAAATTTGAAGACAATCGAATAAAAGTTGCAACGAGTAGTTTGTCAACATGGACAGGCATTCGGACAGAGAGACAGACGGATAGCAAGCCAAACGATCATAGTAATCTCGAATCAGAAAGAGACTCTAAGTCGATCCAAATACTTATCAATAGGTCCATCTCTCTTTCTTCTGGGTGTTACAAACAAATTCACTAAATTATAAAACCCTCTACTCAGTAGTAGTGGGACTAAAACTATTCTGGGGGTGCTTAGCTCCCTACCAAGAGGCCTTTCTAAGCTTATGTTCAATTCCGAACTTAAAAACGGCCCTATACTGTGATAGCTCTTTCAACAAGATAGCTGGACAGTTCAAAGTTCACTGCGTTTGGACCCTGGACCTAATGTGGCCAATTTTAAATTGACAGAGTTTCTCGTTTCACTCATCGTGTGCTTCAGGACAGATCCCTGTACAATTGAAAAATATGCTGAAAGATTCCACATTCATAACAATTCCAAAATAAGTCGACGTTTGGGAATAGCAGCCGATCTCCCAATTTTTTTGCATTTTTCTTCCACTGCAATTTGTTGAAATGTATTCCACATTTCAATACCCACATGACTCGAAAGGTTGAATTTTACATATAGCTACCTTATAGACTCTATGTTTTGATTCAAATTCTTGTCTTCTGCGCCACATGGGCCTCCAATTTAGTTTAAAAAAAGAAAATTTGAAAATTAAACTAAGTTTGTTGGTAAAAACCCAACTTTTTACAATCTTGTAAAACTTGCAATGCATTGGGCCATTAATCAATTTTATGCAGCAAATATTTACACCTCACACACATCCAGTGTCGCAATGCCTCTCTATTGTCACAATGCAAAGTCATTACCTGAGCTAAGTAATTTTAATGTCAATTGGGATTTACTTACTTGAGACAAACGACGCAGTTTAGCTTCAAGATTCAAGTCTTAAAAATTACTCACAAATATTTTAATGGTTGAATAATTAAGTGTAGAGTGATGAGTCGTCGCTTTGAAAGAGACTCAGTTAAAATGAAAAATAAATTTATTTAAATGGCCAATGTGTTTTGTAATCGTGCCAAAATTTCAATAGAAAATTCGTTGAAATTTCAAGCATTAAATGAATTTCCGACTACCAACTTGAGAGACAGTCCTTGGGTACTGATTGAAAAAAAAACTGCATTCCAAATTTATCTAATTATTTACATTTGTTTTAGAATCGGTACAACCGTTTGATGTTTTATTTGGTGATGTTAGATTAACGGATAGAAGTTATATTTGCAGGTAGATGTATGCTAATTACTGCCAACAATAGTTTGCGGGCACACCCTTGATGCCGTCCAGTAGAGAAACATTAGAGAAATCTAAGAAGATTTTGCAATATACGTGGGTAATGTCTGTGTGTTCGACCGTCTTTCGTAATCAAGATACAATCGGCAGCTTAATCTCCTAAATAGCGTATTTTTTAGCTGGTGGTAGAGACATTTTAAAGATTGAGTATTATTAGACCTTCTGCTATTGTGATAAATATGTCAGCAAAAAATTTTTATACATCGAGAAGCACTATCTTTTCTACAGGGATCAGACGATGGAAGCATCATCGGCTTTCTCAA
This sequence comes from Stomoxys calcitrans, assembly GCF_963082655.1. Taxonomy (NCBI): domain Eukaryota; kingdom Metazoa; phylum Arthropoda; class Insecta; order Diptera; family Muscidae; genus Stomoxys; species Stomoxys calcitrans. Next base: position 99,450,993 of record NC_081556.1, on the reverse strand, counting down.
GATTCGGAAGTCTAGGATAGGCAAAAATCCTAATATAAGCAAAGATTCTAATATTAAAACATCAGGCAATGCAGGGACAGGAAGTTCAATGCAGCTTAACGAACAGGGAGCCGACGATGGGACCATCACCCACTCCCAAGAAGCAAATTTACACAAGCTTTGGAAGACTGGATTAGGCAAAGATCCTAATACTGGAACAGCAGGCAGTGCAGTGACGGGAAACTCAATGCAGTCTAAAGAACAGAGAGCCGACGATGAGACCATTATCCACTCCAGAGAAGACCATCTACTGGGGCACCAATGATAGAGGTCATCATATCAACCTCCACCGGAGCGAGACGCAACACACGCTCTGATGGAGTAAACCATCAAGGGCAAGATTCACATTGCTTTTATTCCGGAGCCATGGACGACCTGAAACAGAGTTTCTAGACCGAAACATATCAACAACCAATTATTCCATCCTTGCACTGGTATTCGGCCGTGGCCCTGCGTTATTTGTCCTAAACACTGAAATTAAATATTTTCCCCAGAGTTGTCAAAGTCGGATGTAACAGTGCTGAGAGAGAGAGAGAGTATACCTGGCATTCGACTCTCCGACACCGCCGCCCACGTCAGAGCTGCAACGGCAGGTGGGGAAGGCAAAAAAAAAACAGAAAATGAGGTACTAAGAGGATGCGATGCGAACTCTCACCACATTTCGAGAGGTAGTACCAACTTTGTCAAGATTCTTGAATAACAAAGACCTAATAACACTTAATATTGCTAGGTTAGGTTAGGTTGAAAAGAGGGTGCAGATATTAATCCTCCCCATGCCACTATAGACATAAACCTAAGCCAGTAATCGGCATGTTGTGCGCTCTAAAAACCTCTAAAAAGAAAATTCTAAGTTAGGAATTCCATACTACTTACAAAATCCTTAATTGTTTTCAATGCCACTCCTCTAAGTTGGTTCATGTCTGATATTGTGTCTCCGCCTAAGTGCCGGTATATGTTGGACGCAAAAGCCGGGCAATGACAAAGGAAATGCTCCAACGTCTCATCATCTTCCCCGCATGCCCTACACATGCTATCACTTGCCGTAACGATTTTACATAAGTGAGCTCGTAGTCCTATGTGTGCCTTTATGATACCGATAGCTAACTGACCTCCTTCTTACTTCCTTTCAGCAATAGCCTAGTCTTCTCAAAATCTGGATCCCCCCATAGGATTTTCGCTGTCCTACCGACCGTTGCATGCGTATTCGTTGCCCACTCCTTTAACTCGGACTGCGTCGGCCCGAAAGGCTTCGGGTTAACCAAGTTTATTAACGGCAGTCCTCTGGCCTTCACCGCCAAATTGTCTCCCCTTTCATTTCCCCTTACTCCGTTATGGCCTGGCACCCAAACGATGCTGATTTTGCCATCGTCAGAGAAGGCGTTAGTCTCCTTCTTACACTGCAAGACTGTTCGTGACCTTACCGTCCTGGTTGTTATTACCTTAATGGCAATTCAAGTGTCGGTAAATATGTTCACACTCGACTTCCTTGCGTTAGCAACACTTCACGCATTCCGTGATCGCACGAATCTCAGCCTACAGGAACGTATTATGGTCAGGCAGTCTAAAACAGATCTCAGTCCCTGGGTTCTCAATGTAAACCACCGGGCCCACTCTGTCCTCTAGCTTTGATCCATACGTGTAACATGATCGTCCAGATGGCAATACTAGGGTTCCGTCAATCCAAGACTGTGCCGATGGCAGCAGTGCCTCGCACTCGACTTCAAGATTCATCTCAGGTATCCGATCGGAAACCTCTTCCCTTCCATCCAGGTTTCCTATCGTCGCCTCGATTATACCGTTATGGTATGAGCAGCTCCCATCCTCAATACATTCTCCCATCGCCTTAAGTCTCATAGCCGCAGTGGCTGCCTCACACTTGATCTGTATGTCAATGGGTCCGATATCTAGAATAATCTCCAGTGCACTAGTGGGCGTGGTCCTCATCGCTTCGCCTATGCCAAGACAACATGTTCTCTGAACCTGTTGTATGGTCCTTATGTTGCACTTTTTCTTCATATCAATCCACCAAACTATGGACGCGTAAGTAAGTATTGGTCTAATCAAGCTCCTGTAGATCCAGCGGACTATGCTCGGATTCAGGTCTCATTTCGAGCCTATGGCCCGTCTACATAGTGCCCAACATCTGTGAGCCTTCTCACAGGAAAAGGGGAAACCCTCCTTTTTATAGCCGACTCCGAAGGGCGTGCCGCAGTGCGACACCTCTTTATGGAGAAGTTTTTACATGGCTGCCATATCAGATGGTCACAAATGTCGCCAGCACTAGGAGAGGATAACCACCGTTGAAAAATATTTTTATGATGTTTTCGCCACTCTTCGCCACAGGCGCACATGCTAACATCCTCAGAAGAAACTTGGGCAAGATAATTTAGATTGTCCAATATCAGAAGACATTGACGACAATGTCAACGGGATTACGACTTTATGCGGGGAGATATCGGGGAGATGCACAATATTGGGATAGAGATTCGCAGACTTCATGACAGATCACGCGGGTTAAGGTATACAATAAGTAGATGTTTGACAATCGTTACATTAGGTTAAGAATAGCACGGCTAGCGCCGAAAGCGATAAGTTTCCGGAATAAGTTGAAAACCTATGGGACCAAATTCGGAGGACTACTCAAAAGAAACTTGGTCAAGATAATTTAGATTGTCAAGCACAGAAGACATTGACGACAATGTCAACAGCATTACGACTGCAATAGTTTGGTCTTTCAAAGATAGTTGTCCTCATCGAGAAAGAAAATCAGCCCAAGATCGGAGAGATTCGCAATATTGGGAAAGAGCAAGTCGTAAAAGAGCGGAAGTGAGTTGTGAAGGGTATTACTCACTGCTCAAGGAGCTGGAAGCTTTTCTGCGGACAGATCGATGGCATTAATGACGCCGCCAATATGAAAAAGTTTCTCTCATAAGCCCATGTCCAAACTGAAACTTTAGTATACGACATGGGAGTGAAAGCAGAGACAACGAAGGACATGTCGAGGCTTTTGATGAAAACCCATTTTCCACAGGATACGACGGGACTCACGGAGACACCGGAATTTGGGAATAATAAAAATGATTGAAGGCTTATTATAACAAAATTTATGGTCAAGGAATCCTTGAGGAGCTTCAAACTACTTAAGTCACCCGTGGCTATCTCGGTCCACGTTTTGATATAGCTGCCATATAAACCGATCTGAGATCTTGACTTCTTGAGCCACTAGAGGGCGCAATTATTATCCGATTTGGCTGAAATTTTGCATGAGATGTTTTATTATGACTTCCAACAACTGTACTGAGTGTGGTTTAAATCGGTCCATAACCTGTTATAGCTGTCGTATAAACCGATCTAGGGTTTTGACTTCTTGACCCTCTACAGGGGGCAATTCCTATCGGATTTGGCTGAAATATTGCATGACGTGTTTTGTTATGACTTCCAGCAACTGTATTAAGAATGGTTCAAATCGATTCATAACCTGTTATAGCTGTCATATAAATCGATCTTGGGTCTTGACTTCTTGAGCCTCTACAGTGCGCAATTCTTATCCGATTGGAATGAATTTTGGCACGTAGAATTTTGTAATGATATCCAACGTTTGTGTCAAGTATAGTTCAAATCGGGTCATTACCTGATATAGCTGCCATATAAAGCGATCTTGGGTCTTGACTTCTTGAGCCTCTAGAGGGCGCAATTCTTATCCGATTTGAATGAATTTCGGCACGACGTGTTTTGTTATGATATCCAACAACTGTGTTCAAATCGGTCCATAACCTGATATAGCTGCCATATAAACCGATCGGGGGTCTTGACTTCTTGACCCTCTACAGGGGGCAATTCCTATCCGATTTGGCTGAAATTTTGCATGAAGTGTTTTATTATGACTTCCAACAACTGTGCTGAGTATGGTTTCTCTCATGACCTTTAACATACGTGTAGAATATGGCATGAATCGGTTTATAGCCTAATACAGCTCCTCTATAAACCGATCTCCCTATTTTACTTCTGCAGCCCCTAAACAAGATTTGACTGAAATTTTTTCACATTGACTTCTACTATAGTATCCAATATTCAGTTTAATTATGTTCCGATATGAACCATAACTTGATATTGTTCCAATAACATAGCATTTTTTTTTTCTTTTATCCTATGTTTGCCTAAAAAGAGATACCGTGACAAGAGCTCGACAAATAGGATCCATGGTGGAGGGTTTGATAGATGTAATCCCATTTAAATTCTTTACCCCATAAAAGGTGCTTTTACTAGTCGATTACGATAAAAGTTTTGGATAAAGCTACCATATACACCAATCCGTCTTGGCCCCATTAGGTGCGCATACATCATAGGATTTCGCTGTAATTTTGTCCTGTTAGTTATGTTCGACACCTTAAAATCCATGTCAAGTATAGTCCAGAGAGGACCATATTTGAATATCTATGCCAGTTAGACTGATCCATTTCCATTTCATTATCAATTCCACTCTGTTTGGTCTCAATCCAAGTTAGTTTTTGAGCCCCAAATATCCCTTCCTACTGTGGTTGTGATCGTATTACAGTTATCTATAACCGATATATACATACATATGGCACGATATGTGTATATATGTCCATCTCCCTATGTAAAGCCTTTAGTCCATTGAAGCATACATTAGTCCATTCTTTTTATAAAAACATTACTCAACTTTACGATCAGTTAAGCAAACCAGAGTTGGAAAAATGCTTCCTATTTATTGAAATTTTAATTGTAGTTGAAAAAAAAAATCTAAATAAAACCACTGCCATATGTGGCCAAAAAAAACAATACACCCCACATCGATTAGCTGTCATCAATAAGTAAATGAGTTGATCATAAATCGAATTTGCAACCTTGAAAATATTGATAATGCACACACATACACACTCAAAGGCACACTGGCTCATCGGCATAGCACATGGCGTTTTTGTCTTAACTCTAGCCTCTTTAAATGGCCCCTGGGGCTTCGTTTTGGTTTTGTTTGCAAAAGCCAAACCGCATAACAAAAATGCCAAAAAGAGACTGACATGTTTACATTCTTGTCCATAACTTCCCATCAACAAACAGTTTGAATGAATGATTTTTTTTTTTTTTTATATCGCTCGCTTTATGGCTTTTGACAGATAACTCAAAATAACAAAAGCAATATTAAGAAAAAATTATTAACTGCCATCGAACGCATTGTATGCGAAGATGTAGTTATTCCACTGAGCGCAGAGTTCACACAGCACAGAACTGTGGAAAAAATACACTTTATGATCTCATTATGGAAACACGAAAAGACTACAAAGTTGACAAACCAATCAAAAATGAATTTGAAAAACCTATCTCACGAACTGTGAATTCTTAATGCATTTGACATTGACAGTGAACTTTTTTTTTGTTTCGATTTTTTCTTTTTTTTTTTTTTGCCTTAATATGTTCACATTAATCATTAGAATGAAATTACAACTACCAATTGTTGGGATGTTTAAATACGTATCAGTGATTTATATATAATGACATAACAATGACAACAACAACAACAGAAGCATTGATTTAAAATCATTGTCGGGCAATTATTTCAGACATGAGGAATTTCAATGACTGCACTGTGCATGTGAATGAAATCACTGTGACAAATCTGGCAAATTCGAAGCGTCAGCTTATGCTATGAATAATAAAATTATTAAGAGATTGTAAATAATCATTCCTTTGAACAAGCAAAAACATTTCAACAAACTGTATGTCTTTTAAAGAAACTGCACCTCTGGAGGCTTAGAAATGCTCGGCTTATGTAGGAGGTATACTAAATCTGAGACAATATGGTCCATGGACAAACCTTAATAACTTATACCAACAAGTAAAATTGTATTAAGTTCGGCTGGGCCGAATCCCATATCATAAACACCAACATGGATCGTATTTGTCAAGTTGTCAAGTCGACACGGACATTGAGTGGTCTAATACATATCTCACTTTTCACTTTTGTAGAACAAAATATTGGTCTCAGACCCCTTATCGGCAGATCGGTCTATATGGCAGCTATATCTAAATATGGACCGATCTAATTCATATTTAGGTCAGATGTCTGGAGGGCTTAAAATAAGCCACTGTTGCAAATTTCAGTGAAATCGGGTAATAAATAAGTCATTTATGGCCTTCAGACCCTTTATCTGGAGATCGGTCTATATGGCAGCTATATCTAAATATAGTCCGATCTGGACCATATTTCGGTTCTATGTTAGGAGGCGTAAAACTACTCAATGTTTCAAATTTCAGCGAAATCGGTTAAAAAATAAAGCTTTTATGGGCTTTAGACCCTTTATCTGGAGATCGGTCTATATGGCAGCTTTACCTTAATATAGTCCGATTTGATCCGAAATATATATACTTAGTAGGGTCAGAAATTGATATTTCGATGTGTTGCAAACGGAATGACTAAATGAATATACCCTCTATCCTACGGTGGTGGGTATAAAAAGAATAACGGGAGGCCATAACAAGATATCCCATAAATTTTGTATATACTTGGATAAAAACTGCGCTCTCTAGGGGCTGAAGAGGTACATTCGGTAGATCAGTTTATAAGGAAGCTATATATTAGGTTTTGAACCGATTAAGATCATACTTGGTACATTCTTGGTACTCCATGGGGTCTTAAACGAATATTTCGAGGTGTTATAAACGGCATGACGAAATTAGTAGTCAGCGGAATGCATCGATACCGTCAAAAAGCTCCTTGGTAGTATCCACACTCCCTGGAGCACAAAGCTCGACCTTGCGAGAAAGATAGACATGCCACAGCTCACAAACACAACGTTCCTCATCAAGGACGTGGGCGGAGAAATCGCGTCGGAACGCATGATGGAAGTCTTAAACAAGCAACACCAAGATTTGGCCATGGAGAGATGGGAGGTTTTCCACGGGAAGGAGAAGGAAGAAATAACTCTCCTTACCGTTGGTATTGATCAAGTCTCCGTGACAAGTTTGACTAAGACTAAAGGCATGGTGAACTACGGGGTCATGACCGTTTATTCCAAGATTGGGAAGAAAAGGATAGGCAAATATCCTCATATTGAGCCATCAGGCGGAGCAGTGGTGGTATATACGGACAGGGGGCCAACAAGAGATTATCACCGACTCTCTCGATATTGGGAAGACTAGGATAAGCAGAGTTCCTTATACTAAAACATCAGGCATTGCAGGGGCGAGAGACCTAACACAGCCTAAATAACAGGGACCAGACAATGGAACTATCATGACTTTCTCGTGATTAAGAAGACTAGGATGGATAAAGATCCTAATATTAAAACATCGGTCAGTGCAGTAAAGGGAAACTCAATGCAACCTAAAGAACAGGGAGCAGAAGATGAAACCATCACCCACTCCCAAGAAGCCCATCTAATGGAGGATCAATGATTGAGGTCATCCAGATAAACCTCCACCGGTTTATCTGGATGAGACAGCTGCTAATGCTCTAATGGAAAAATCAGCAAGGGTAAGATTCATATTGCCTTAATTCAGGAGCCATGGACAACCCGGAACAAAGTTTCTGGACTGAACCATATCAAATACCGATTATTCTATGCGAACACCGGTACTCGGCCGAGGACCTGCGTTATTTGTCATAAAAATTTAAATTATGTCGGATGCAATAGTGATGAGACAGGGATACGGTGGGCTTACCTGTCATCACTTTGTCTGCCTTTCGATTGTCTGACACTGACACCGCCACCTACGTCGGAGCTGCAACGGTTGGTGAGGAAAGCAAAACAGACTGGAAGTGAGGTATTGTACTTATAGGGTGCGATACGAACTATCACCACATTTCAGGGGCCAAGTCCTGGCAGAGTTCTTGAATACTAACGACCCAATAACACTCATGATTGGTAACACCGCTATCTTCGTTAATTGGATTAGGAAGGAGGTTTTAGATGTGACAATATATTTGGAAAATCTAATCGATGAGGTTCAGGATTGTAAGGCCTCCATGGAGCATTCCTTCTCAAACCATCTCTACTTTAGGTTTAGAAAAGCATGGCCAGCGCCGAATCCGATAAACTTCCGTAATAAGTGGAAAACCTGGAAAAACTGGAAAAAATTCGGAAGACTACTGAGAAGAAGACTTGGACAAGTTTCTTTAGATTGCCCACGCATAAAAGACTATGGCGACAATGTCAACAGGGTTACGACTGCAAAAGTGGGGTCTTTCGAAGATATATGTCCTCTTTGAGAAAGGAAATCAGTGTGAGCAGAAACAACGGAGGACATGTTGAGGCTTTTTGATCAAAAAGAATTTTCCACAGGATACGACTGGACTCACGGAGACACAGGAATCTTGTAATAATGAGGTTGATCGAATGTTTATCTTAACGGAATTTATGGTGAAGGAAGCCTTGAAAAGCTTCAAACCATTGAAGTCACCTGGACCTGATGCAATATTTCTAGAGTTACTATAAAAGGAGGCCGATTTTATGGCGGCTCATCTGGCAACTATTTTCATAGCGTGCCTAGGGCTTGCATATACTCCGAAAGCCTGGCAGGAGGCAAGGGTGGTGTTAATACCCAAGCCCGGCAAGGAAGTTGTGCAACACCAAAGCCTTAAGACCTATAAGCCTTACATCCTTTCTATTCAAAATCATGGAACGCATTGTGGATACCATGATGATGGGTAAGACATCCAGCGATATGCTCAAAAACAAACAGCATGCCTATGTCAAGGGAAGATCAATGGAGACTGCCCTGCACGAGGTTGTTCTTAAAATAGAAGTATCCTTCGATACCAAGACGGACACACTGGCGGTTTGCATTGACATCGAGGGGGCGTTTAACAATGTGCGGGCGACACACTGATACAATCCTTACACCAGTACCGGGTGGACCCGATCCTCAGAGACTGGATAAACCATATGCTAAGGAACAGGTGGATAAGTTGAGGGTCCCATGACATAAATACAAGGGAGAAAGTGGCACAAGAAACGCCACAGGGGGGCATTTTATCGCTTTTACTTTGGGTGACCACCATAAGTGACCTATTACGGATGCTGACTGAGGAGGGATTTGAATTCGTATGCAGACCATGTTATAGTACTTATTAGGGGTAGGGGTCTGAACCAGCTATGCAGAAATGCCGAAAAGGTCTTGCATATGGCATATGACTGGGCTAGACTAGGGGGTCTCAACGTTAACCCAGAGAAGACTGAAATATGCCTGTTCACGAGGAAGACGAAGGTGGGCCAATTTGACACACCACGTTTTCACAATAAAACGGTTTCGATATTTGACAAGGTCAAATACTTAGGTGAGATCTTGGACAGGAAACTGAATTGGAAGGGTCACATTCAGGAGCTTACTGAGAAGACTCACAGTTGTTGGACCCTTGGTAGACAGGCCGTAGGCTCGAAATGGGGTCTGAATCCTAGGATAGTCCACTGGCTCTACAGGAGCGTGTTTAGACCAATACTTACTTACGCCTCCATAGTTTGGTGGAATGCTATGGAGAAATAATTCAACATAAGGACAATACAACAGGCTCAGAAAACATGTTATCTTGGCATAGGCGGAGCGATGAGGACCACTCCCATTAGGGAACTGGAGTCTATTCTAGATATCCGACCCATTGACATACAGATTAAGTATGAGGCAGCCACTGCGGCTATGAGAGTTAAGGCGTTGGGAGACTAGATTGAGGATGGGATCAGCTCATACCATCGCGGTATAATCGAGGCGACGATAGTAAACTTGGAAGGAAGGGAAGAGTTTTCCGATCGGATACCTGAGACGACACTTGAGGTCGAGTACGAGGCAGTGATGCCAGTGGCAAAGTCTGGGACTGATGGAAGATCATGTTATACGAATGGATCAAAGCTAGAGGACAAAGTGGGCCCTGGTGTCTACATTGAGAACTCAAGCACTGAGATCTGTTTAAGACTGCCTGACCATAATACGGTCTTGCAGGCGGAGATCCCGGCGATCACGGAATGCGTGAGGTAAAGTGGTACGAACGCAATGACGTCGAGTGTCAACATCTTTATCAACTGTAAAATTGCCATAAGGGCAATAACAATCAGGACGGTAAGGTCAGGAACCATCTTGGATTGTAAGAAGGAGATTAACGCCTTCTCTATGGATGGTAAAATTCGCATCGTTTGTGTGCTGGTCCATAACGGACTAAGGGGTAATGAAAGCACAGACGATTTGGCGATGAAGGCCAGAGGACTGCAGTCAATAATCTTGCTTAACCCGGAGCCTTTAGGGTCGACGCAGTCTGAGTTAAAGGCGTGGGTGACGAATGCGAATGTAACACTGTGGAACAGCAAAACAGTCGGTAGGTTGGCGAAATTGCTATGGGGTGATCCGGATTGTGAGAGGAAGAGGTTAGTACTGAAAGGAAGCAAGAAGGAGGTCAGTATAGCATTTGGTGTCATAACGGGACACATAGGACTACAAGCTCACTTATGTAAAATCGGTGCGGCAAGTGATAGCATGTGTAGGGAATATGGAAAGATGACGAGAAGTTGGACCATTTCCTTTGTCATTGCCCAGCTTTGGCGGCTAAAAAATATTGGTACTTAGGTGGGAACACAATACCAGAATATTCAGTGCGTCAGATGATGTCGTCCTCAGTGCGGCTGTGATGTACAAACAATCCATCCCTTGGACCCAGATCAGTTTTGAATAGGTGGTGGTTTTTTAAAACGCCGGCCACAAAACTACAACACCATATAGCATTATAGGTCTGACAACTACAGTTTACAACCTGTGCTTGACATGCGGTTTAAACCCCAACATGCCATAATGGAATATTCATGGTTCCATAATGAAATGTTCATAGGCAATAGATACCGGTACTTAGATGGGCAAACAATGCCAGACATTAACCAAAATTCAGTGCGTCAGATGATGTCGTTCCAGTGCGGCTGTGATGTACAAACAATCCATCCCTTGGACCCAGATCAGCATTGAATAGGAGGTGGTTTTTTAAAGCGCCGTCCACAAAACTACAAAACCATATAGCATTATAGGTCTGACAGCTACAGTATACAGCCAATGATTGACATGCGATTTACATCCCCGCATGTCATAATGGAATGTTCATGGTTCCATAATGGAATGTTCACAGGCAAAATTTGTATTTGCGTTGATTAGGCCCAACATTAAGTTAATGTATCATTCACTTTCCCCTTTAGTTCCTCTACGTTCCCCTATTAAATGCATTCCCTTCTTAAAATGAAAGTTTTCAACTTATGTGGTTCAATTAAATCGTTAACTCCAATTTAAAGCGTACAAAACGACTAAGAGCCATAGTAAGCCAACTGGCCTCATCACAAAAAAAAACATAAAATATCTAACACATAGAGTGTCTGTTCCATATTTCCTAACTGGAGGCTAACAGCATACTTTGTATACTTATGCTTTAGAATTTTGTTAACAATACAACCAACAGCAGTAACAAAAACAACATAAAAGACAAACAGCAACAACTCATACCCCACAATCGGAATAGAATTTTTGTTGGCTATTTTTGTTCGCAAGACAAAGTAACCTTCTCCATTAACTGACGTTACAACTTCCTACATAAGAATCTTGAAGTTGTTGCTATTGTTGGTGCCTCTATTTAAGTTTCGGTTTTCCATTTACGATGTTTCTAAACTATGTTAAAACAACACAAAATCAAAATGAAGAGAATAAAGAGCGAGTTATTGTACAGAAAAACAAGAAGAAATCAGAACACAAACGCAAATAGTGCTTCAATGAAATATTTGAACTATAAAGAGTAGCATGGCTTTTGTTCACCGTTGGATCTAGATGAGAGCTTGCAGCACAAAAGTGTTTAAATTCTCATTTGGCTAGTAACAGTAATGTTATCGGCATTTAGTGCCAAAACATGAAAATCGATGTGCACACCTATATAATGTGGACCTTTGCAGAGCAACGTATGTAAAACATTTGCATTTTATGTTACTTTTGCGGCAATGAGCTTTGGCGGCTGCTGTTAGCATATGCGTGGGAATGTGTGCGCATGAGTGCAGGTTTTACACTGTAAGGCAAAGAGTTAATAAATGCTTCTTTCCGCAATCGAAACAGTGGTTTGCTATAAAGAAGATCCAAAACTACAGCATTTAGCCAAGATCCTTCACAGTTAAAGCATGTATAATGCGAGTTGAAACTGCAGAGAAGTTCAAGTGGATTTAGCTTTTGGCTAAAGACAACATTTCAACCCAACTTTTAAACTCTGAGGATAAAATTGCCAAGATTTTTCCCAAAAGTAAAAAAATTTAATCAAATTTTTCTCTAAAGACATAATTTTAATAATATTTTCCTAACATTCCTAACATTCAGAAATTTGTTGGTAAAAAGAGCAAAAATGTTTCCTGTAACAGCAGAAAGTGTTCTGAAAATGGGACAGCAACATTTTTTGGCTGAAATAGCAAACATTTATTGCTGTTTTTAGATGGTAGAAGCCTAAAATTTTTATGTTACGTCTCACCTCTTTTGGAAGCGTAAATTTTCTTCTAATTTGCTACAGTTTGTTAATTTTTAACGACAGCAGATACAACGACTGCACTCAACGAAATTTTTTATTCAAAATAGCAAAAATGTTTGCTAAAACAACGGTATTTGTCTGCTGAAAATGAGAGCAAGCATTTCTGCTGTTTAACAAAACCAAAGGGCTGCTGTGTTAGCAAGCATTTCCATCTGCTATTTCAACTAACAAAATCCGCTGTTTCAACTACAAAATTGTCCAAATTATTGAACATGTATTACTAACGAAACAGCAAAAAAATTGTTGCTATCATTGCAAATAAATTGCACTGCTTGGAAGGCGATTGTATATTTGCATGGAATTTAGCAAAAAGTATTTTACTCTCCCATTTTTATACCCACCACCATAGGATGGGGGTATACTAATCAAGTCATTCCATTAGTAACACCTCGAAATATTGATCCAGGACCCAATAAAGTATATATATATATATTCTCGAGTCGATCTAGTCATGGCGATACCTTTGTCGAAATCACGATAGCGGTCGAACGTGTCAAGCTAGCCGCTTGAAATTTTGCACAGATACTTTATATCCATGTAGGTCGTTGGGGATTGCAAATGGGCCATATCGGTTCAGATTTGGATACAGCTCCGATCTACCGATGTGACTTCTTGAGCCCCTGGAAGCCGCAATTTTTGTCCGATTTGGCTGCATTTTTGCACATAGTGTTCTCTTATGATTTCCAACAACTATGCCAAGTACGGTCTACATCAGTCAAGAACATGTAAGCCCATATAAACCGGTCTCCCGATTTGACTTCTTGAGCCCTTACAAGCCGGGAATTTTATCCGATTTGGCTGAAATTTTGTATATAGTGTTCTGTTATGACTTCCAACAAGTGTGCCAAGTAAGGTCCAAACCGGTCTATAACCAGTTATAGCTCCCATATAAACCGATCTCCCGATTTGACTTTCTGAGCCCTTGAAAGCCGTAATTTTTGTGCGATTTGGCTGCAATTTTGCAAACAGTGTTCCCTAATAACTTCCAACAACTGCGCCAACTACGGTCTACATCAGTCAATAACATAATATAGCTCCTATATAAACCGATCTCTCGATTTGACTTCTTGATCCCCTGGAAGCCGCCATTTTTAACCGATTTGGCTGAAATTTTGCATATTGTGTTCTGTTATGACTTCCAACAACTATGCTAAGTACGGTCCAAACCGGGCTATAACCAGATATAGCTCCCATGTAAACCGGTCTCTCGATTATCCTTGTTCGGTTCCTAGAAGCTGTAATTTTTGCTGATTTGGCAGAAGTTTGGTATGTAGAGCAAAATTATGCCGTTCAACTAAATTTATTTTCTATAAATTTTTAGCAGAATCCATGGTGATGGGTTCCAATATTCGGCCCGTCCGAACTTAGCAGGCTTTAAATAGACCAAGTCGGTCCAAGTTTTGGTATTGCTGCCATATAAAACTATCTTGTGTCTTGACTTTTGGAGCTCCTAGTCTAAATTAGTCCATAACCGGATATAGCTGACATATAATCGATCTCCTGATTAGACTTCTTGACCTTCTAGAGGCCGCAGTTCCGATTTGGCTGAAAATTTGCACATATCGTTTTGCTATGTCTTCCAACAACTGTGTCAAGTACGATTTAAATCAGTTCATATCCTGATATAGCTATCATATATACCGATCTCCCGATTAGACTTCTTCAGCTTCTAGAGGGCGCAATTGTTATCCAAGTTGGTTGAAGTTTGGCATATATCATTTTGACATGACTTGCAACAACTGTGCCAAGTATGATTTAAATCTGTTAAAAATCGGATATAGCCGCCATATAAACCGATCTCTCGATTTGACTTCTTGAGCCCCTGGAAGCCGCCATTTTTAACCAATTTGGCTGAAATTTTGCACAAATCGTTTTGCTATGACTTTCAAGTGTTAAGTATGGTCCAAATCAGTTCATATCCTGATATAGCTGCCATATAAACCGATCCCCCGACTAGATTTCTTGAGTCCTAGACAGCGTAAGTCTTATCCAATTTGGCTGAAATTTTGCATATAACTTCCAACAATTGTGCCATGTATGATCTAAGTCGGTTCATAACCTGATATATCTGCTATATAAACCGATCTCCCAATTTGACTTTCTGATCCTCTTAAGGGCGCAATTATTATTCAAGTTGCTTGAAATGTTGGAGGTTATATATTGTATTTATTTGACTTGTACGGCATGACAAGTACGACATGACAAGTGCGGTCAATAGTGTTCAATAGCTTCATATATATTTGAAAAAGTGATTCAAAGAACTTAACATATATATCCATGGTGTAGGGTATATAAGATTCGGCCCGGCCGAACTTAGCACGCTTTTACCTGTTTATTTTGTTTTTATACCCTACACCACTCCTGTGGTACGGGACAGGAAGAGAGATAGACCCATTGATATGTATACTGATCGACTCAGGATCAATTTCTGATTCGATTTAGCTATGTCCGTCTGTCCATCTTAATTTGTGTACAAACTACAAGGCGCAATTTTTATCGAAAAACACGCCGATGGTATGGGCGTGTTTTTCGGCCTAGAGACGAAGCCTATTGGAATTGGAAAAAATCGGTTCAGATTTGGATATAGCTCCCATATATATGTTCGTCCGATTTGCAGTAATACTGCTATAAAATGGTTTTTTCTTAACCGATTTTCTCGAAATTTGCCAGGAGGGATTTTCTAATGACTCTCGTCATTACTGGTGGATTTCAGGGAAATCGGTTCAGATTTAGATAAAGCTCTCACATATAGCCCGATTTTCACTCCTAGAGTCACAGCAAACGCATTTACTGGCCCAGCTTGCCAAAAATTTTGCAAAACGCTTTCCTCGAAGACTGCCACAGTATATGAGAAGTTTGCTGAAATAGTTTCAGATTTAGGTATAACTCGCATATATTCAATATGTTCGTCCGATTTTGAGAAATATTGCAAGAAAGTGCTAATTTTTAACCGATTCTCTCGAAATTTTACAGAAAGGATTTTCTTATGACTATAGCTATTGCAGGTGAATTTCATAAAAATCGACCCAGATTTAGATATAGGTGTCATTAGATTTTCACCCCAAGATCTTCTGCAAGTGCATTGCCAAAATTTTGTACAACGCTTTCCTCAATGAGTACCACTTTATCTGAGAAGTTTGATCGAAATCGGTTCAGAATTAGATATAGCTCCCATTTGCAATAATGTTGTCATTTGTCAACCATAGTTATTACAGGAACATATTTGCTCCTTTATTTTTTTTACATTTTCAAGATTTTCTTGCCTGTAGGGCGAAGATAATTTAATTTCACAATTTTTCGTTTGTTTCTCTTGCGAGACGTGCCAATGATCGAAGATTTTTGCAATGAAATAGGAAGGCCAGAGGTCGTACTTATATCGAACCGTTGGGAGGAGCAGATATAAGTACGACCTACCAATGTATGGCCCATGAAGCCTTGTCTAGAAAGAGAAACACACGAAATTTTTTTTTTAATTTATTTTTTCTTATTTTATCATACTTTATTTTATTTTGTTTAATTTTATATTATGATATTTTATTACCCTTTTTTATTTAATTTTATTTTATTTTATCTTATTTTCTCTTAATTTACTTTGTTTTATAATATTTTATTTTATTTTATTTTATTTTATTTTATTTTATTTTATTTTATTTTATTTTATTTTATTTTATTTTATTTTATTTTATTTTATTTTATTTTATTTTATTTTATTTTATTTTATTTTATTTTATTTTATTTTATTTTATTTTATTTTATTTTATTTTATTTTATTTTATTTTATTTTATTTTATTTAAATTTATTTTATTTTATTTTATTTTATTTTATTTTAATCCATTTTATTTTATTTTTTTATTTTATTTTATTTTATTTTATGTTATGTTATGTTATGTTATGTTATGTTATGTTATGTTATGTTATGTTATGTTATGTTATGTTATTTTATTTTATTTTATTTTATTTTATTTTATTTTATTTTATTTTATTTTATTTTATTTTATTTTATTTTATTTTATTTTATTTTACTTTTTTTTAATTTTATTTTATTTTATTTTATTTTATTTTATTTTATTTTATTTTATTTTATTTTATTTTATTTTATTTTATTTTATTTTATTTTATTTTATTTTATTTTATTTTATTTTATTTTATTTTATTTTATTTTATTTTATTTTATTTTATTTTATTTTATTTTATTTTATTTTATTTTATTTTATTTTATTTTATTTTATTTTATTTTGTTTTATTTTATTTTATTTTATTTTACTTTATTTCATTTTAATTTATTTTATTTCTTTTTATTTTATTTTAATTTATTTTATTTTACTACATTTCATTTTATTTTATTTTATTTTACTTAATTTTAATTTGTTACATTTTAATTTATTTTATTTTATTTATTTAATTAAAAATTTAGACAGTTTTGATTTAACGGCAGCAGACAGTGTTTGCTGATTTCAGCAGACTAATATCTCTGGATGCAAAGTCACATGTTTGATAAAATATTCCAAAAGCGTAGGAAGATATTAGATTTAGTAAAACAAGTTGCTCTCAAAAAATGATTTCGTGCTTCTATTTATTTTCCACCCTTCAATAACAACCACTGTGCATGTTTAGTTAAACCCCATTCATCGACTATGGAACGTGTTGCGCATGTGCAAAAATAGTCTTTGAATGTAAACACTTAACAGTGCTGAAGAGACAGAGAGTATTTTAGTTCAGGCAAACCTACGTTAATTTTTTATAGTTGCGGGCGTTTTTTCCTCAAAAACACACGAGAAGAGCCATAAACAGAGAGAGAGAGGCCCGAGAGAGCGACAAGGTAAAGTGTGTGAGTGTCAGCGTGTTGTTTGTTTGTTTCGTTTTTCTTTATTACTTTTGATGCCTAAAAATGAGCGAAAACCAAAACGGCGAAAATGATTTATAAATCAAATAAAAAAATCTGATGGCTGAAAATGAAATCGCCATAGCTAAACTCACTCACACACACCCTTACGCACATACCCGCAGTAAACGAGTGTGTGAGCAAATACTAAGAGCCGCACATGATCTGTTAAATCTGACGTCATCAGCGAATCTGAATTGTGTACCTTTTAAGCGGGTTTTGATGTTTATTTTTTTTTTTTTTTTTTGATTGTAAGAGATGATGGTGTGTATGATGTTGGTCGAGAGTCATAGTGTTGCCATCAGAATGTGAAGTAGCTGTCCAACAAATTTCTAATATTCTAAAGGGTGATTTTTTTATATTTTTAGCAACACTGGTTTAAACAGCTCACGCACGTTTCATACTTTCTTTCACTGTTAAACATCTTGAGTTTGGTCTATAGTTTTACCATGAATCGTCTTACAAACGAATAACGCTTGCAAATTATTGAACTTTATTATCAAAATTGCGTGCACTGTTAAGAAATTACATCGCGCGCTTCTTCCATTTTACGACGATGCTCATTTTTGGCTCAATGGGTACGTAAATAAGCAGAATTTTCGATTTTGGATTGAAGATCAGCCGAAAGCATTGCAAGAGCTACCAGTGCATACAGAAAAAGTCACAGTTTAGTGCGGTTCATGGGCTGGTGGCATCATTGGACCGTACTTCTTCAAAGGCTATGCGAGTTGTAAAGTAACTGTAAATGGTGGGCGCTACCGTGAGATGATATCCAACTTTTTTTGCCCAAATGCAAGAGCTTGTCTTGCATGATATGGTTTCAACAAGACTGTGCCACATGCCACACAGCACGCGTAACAATACACTTCTTGAGAGTCAAATTCGGTAAACATTTCATTCACGTTCCGAACCGATCAATTGACCGCCTAGATCGTGCGATTTAACGCCTTAAGACTATTTTTTGTGGAGCTATGTTAAAGCTCATGTCTAAACAGACAAGTCCGCTTCAATTGACCCATTTGAAGACGACATTGAAACATTTATTCGTGAGATAACGGCCGGAATATTGGAGAGAGTATGCCAAATTTCGACCATTTGAAACGTAGTCACGGTCAAAATTTGCATGAAATAATCTTCAAACAATAAACTATATGGACCGTACTATCGATTTAAATAAAGATTTCATGAATTTTTCTGAATTTTATGTGTTTTTTTTTTTTTGAGAACCTTTCTTATAGCTCTTAAAAAATCCCTCTTTAAATAGAACATTCTTTCCTTCTAAGGAGACAGGTGCCTCTGTGGGTGATTTGTATCCCCTGCTGAAAAGATCTCAAGTCTGCCGTAAGAAAGTTATTAATTAACACCCTTAAGATATATTTGATGCCTATAAACTCCAGCTCCTTCATGATTGGCATGGGTTTCACATTTTTGAAAGCACCTTCAATGGCCAGAAATGGTACCATTGTATATTCTTTAACAGAGAGAGAACTCTCTATGTAAACGACTAGGTCGTGAAGGGTTATATCAGTGGGTTTGCCTTTACTATATGCATGCTGTTGCCGAGACAGACTATCTACAGGGATCTTTGCCCTAAGATATGTTTCTATCAAACGCTCTAGAATCTTCAGCATAAAGGATAAACGACTAATAAAACGAAAATCTTTCGCCTTCGTGTGGTAGGGTTTTCCTGCTTTTGGAATGAAAATGACCATTGTGTCCCTCCATCCAACAAATTGTGTCCCTCCTCCTCCATCCACACGGTGATACTAGCAGAGTATATCTCCCTAAGCCAAGGAACCATCATAAATCATCAAAGCCTGTCGACTTAAAGGAGTCGAAACTTCTTATCGCCCAAAGGATTTTCGGCTCAGACACAATTTCTCCAATAACCACCGAAGAATGCATACCAGTAACAACCTCTTTTGGCGCCACGTTGTCCATTGGACAATTTTCCGGGAAATGTGTATCAACCATCGCTGAAAAATTTTTTTGATGGTATCGCCAGGATTTGAACCCAGGCGTTCAGCGTCATAGGCGGACATGCTAACCTATGCGCCTTCTCCTCTGCGGCACAAAAATTATTACAATTTGTTTATAAGGGAAAAAGTAGAGAGATTGACAGTTAATTGACAGTTAAAAGCCCGAGAGCCCCAGTAAACCGAACGAGACAAAGAAAACAAAACCACCACCACCCGAAGCAAAGTACTTGCGTTGGCTGGTTAGATAGGTTTTTGCGCTTGTTTATGGATATATTGTTGTTGTTATATATTATTGGCTTGCAAACAGTGTCTATCAACAACAAAATTGTACTATGGGTTGTTGAGATTCGAAATAAATTGTTGCAGAAAAATTAACAACTTTCGTAGTTGTTTTTTCGACCAAAGTTGTTGTTTTTCAAAATTGTTTTTATGTGTACACATCTCAGCCTTTCTTTAATTGCCAGCTTGATATACACTACAGTGGTGGGCTAACCTTCTCGATATGACCAGCCCTAGTTTTTCAAAGTACATCTCAAAATCCACCTGATGGTCTAGTTTGAAACCATTCGTATAGAAGTCTATGTAGCTAACGCATGACCAAAGAGAATGCTTCCTTATCCTCACAGCAGTGCTTGCAGCATTAGGTCTAGCCACAATGTCCGTTGGCATTAGGTGTAGCATTAAATTCAGTGCATCAGAAAGTGTCGTCATAAGCGCGACTGTGATGTCATCCTTTGAATACGGCTGAGTATTGAACGGTAGGTGGACTGTTGAAGCGCTATCCACCAGACCACAACACAATATAGAATTATACGGCTATAAAATGCACTGTACAGACAGGGCACGAAACACGATTTATATCTCAAACTTCTACCAATGGCTCTCTTGCAGATGTAAAGGGCAAGAGTTGCCTTTTTTGCTCTTTGGATTTGGAGTGGAATTTCCTGTCCCGTATAACATTCATGTGTTTTGCGCTTTCAATAAATAGAACATTCTCTGTCCCCAGGGAGACAGTTGCCGTTGTGAGTATTTTGTATCTGCTGCTGAAACGAACAACTTCCGTTTTAGACGGCCTGGACCATTTTCTGGTAAACATTTCCCTAACTGCAATAGCCACGTCACACAGAGGGATAGAAAAGAAAAAATCTGGTACAAAATATGCCGTGTGAGAACGGACAGAGATATTTCTTTGCAATTTGAATTGGTTAGAGCTGAGGTGTTAGAGCTGAAGTGTTAGAGCTGAGGTGTTGGAGCTGAGGTGTTAGAGCTGAGGTGTTAGAGCTGAGATGTGTCCAAATTTTAAAGGTTGTCTGGGCGCCTTTTGGCAGACGCCTAAAATTGGTCACTTCAGTATTTCGAAAATTTGTTGCTGCTGCCGAATCTTCGTTGGTGGTCCGATTTCCAAATTTGTCAAGATATTTCGTATTTCGCTTATTAGGACCAAAAGCAAAAAAAGCTAAGGATGTGCCTTAGTTTATCTATTGTCAAAAAATAATGTTTCTCTTATAGAATGGGACGGTCTGCTACACATATATGTGCATACAGATAGGCATGCACTTCATATCCCGTTTTTAAGCCCTCCACCATAGGATGGGAATATACTAATTTCATCATTCTTTTTGTAACACCTCGAAATATGCGTCTGAGACCCAATCTTATATATAAAAATCAATTTGTGATTGTTTGTAGGTTTGTTTGTTTGTGTATTCCTTTTAGCGTCAGAAACGACTGAACCGATTTTCTTGAAATTTTCAAAGATGGTGCATAATGATCCCGTAGTGAAAATGGGGGTACTACATTTTTTGATATCTGAAGGGGGAGCGGACCCTCCCCCTTACCCTGATTTTCAGAAACCCCAGATCTCGAAGATGGGTGGTGCAATTTAACTAAATTTGGTATCCAAATTTCGGATGGGGTACCCAGGGGGGCCGCCCCACCCTAAAACCTTCCAAACATATATATTTAGACCAATCACGACAATATGGGACTCAAATGAAAGGTATTTAGGATAAGAAAATGTAACTCATATCCAATTGTCGGACCAAATGTTAGGGGGACCACCACAACCCCCAAAACACCCCTAAATCGTACCTATTTATCGACCATGGCAATATGGGACTTAAATGAAAGGTATTTGCGAGTAGAATACGAATCTGATATCCAAATGTGGGACCACGTTTCTGGGGATCCACCCCTTCCCCAAAACACCCCCAAAGAGGACTTATTTACTGACCATGGGAATATGGGGCTTAAATAAAAGGTATTTGAGTGTAGAATTCGAATCTGATATCCACATATGGGACCTCTACCAAAAACCTCCCTCAAAGGGGACAAATTTACGACCATAGCAATATAGGGCTCAAATAAAAGGTCTTTGGAAGTGAAGCACAAATCTGATATCAATATTCGGGAAAAGTGTCTATGGGGCCACCCCATTCCCATAAAACCACCCAAATAGGAAGTATTTGCTGACTATTGCTATATGAGTCTCACGAGCACGAATCCGATATATATTTTCAAGGCCAACTCACTGAGTGGCCGCCCATCCCCAAAACACACCCCAAGCCGGTCATCTTTGCCAAATATGGACCTATGGGGCTCAAATTAAAGGTATTTGGGAGTAAACCACATATCTGATATCAACATTAGGGACCAACTGTCTAAGGGACGTCCCACCACCATAACAACCCCGAAGTAGGAAGTATTTGCTCATCAAGACAATTTGGTTAAAGAGAGTGGAACTAAATATTTGTCGTTTTTAGGGCCAATACCCTAAACCGGACATAATTGCTGACTTTTGCAATAAGGAGTTTAAATGAGATTAGAAAACAAATAAATGATATATAGATATATGACAATAGAGCACGTTACTGATATATTTTCAGGACTTGGTGTTTGGGAGACCACCCCAATCCCCAAAACACCCCTGAATCGGGCATATTTACCGACCATGTCAATGTGGAGCTTAAATGAAAGGTATTGGGGGTTAGAGCAAGAATTAATACCCACTTTCGGGACCAATTTTCTGGGGGTCTACCCCTTTCCCAAAATACCCCACCAACAGCAATTTTTTACTGACCATAGCAATATGGGGCTCAAATAAAGGTATTTGGGAGAAGAATACGAATTTGATATCCAAGTGTAGGACCATGTATTTTTTACCTCAAAGGGTAAAAAGTTTTCGACCATGCCAATATGTGGCTCAAATGAAAGGTATTTGAGATTTGGAAACGAATCTGATAACTCCTATTAAACCAATGGCAATATGGAGTTTAAATAAATGGTATTTGAGGGAAGAGCACGATGCTGATATTTTTCAGAGCCAAGTATCTGGGGGACCGCCTATCCCAGAAAACACCCCTAAATCAGACATCATGAGAATATCGGGCTAAAATAAAGTATTTTAAGAATGGAGTACATCTTAAATCCAAACTTAAATTCGTAGACCAATAAAGATCATATGGGGTATAAGATAAAGGCAATTATATTGTTAAACTGTTAGTCAAGCGATATACTATTTTCGTAGCATGGTATTTCACTAAAAGCTCTTTAATTGTCGAAGTCGAAAATAAATAGTCCAAGGAAAATTTTGCTCCATATAAAGTAAAAGAAGGCGTAGCGGAGCGGGCCCGGGTCAGCTGATAAAGTTTATATATTCTTGATAGTCAGTCCGTCCGTCCGTCTGCCTGTCGAAAGCACGCAAACTTTCGAAGGAGTAAAGCTAGGCGCTTGAAATTTTGCACAAATACTTTTCATTAGTGTAGGTCCGTTGGAATTGTAAATGGGCCAAAGCGGTCCATGTTTTGAAATAACTGCCTTATATACCGATCTTGGGTCTTGACTTCTTGAGCCTCTAGAGGGCGCAATTCTGGTCCGATTTGACTGAAATTTTGCACGTATTGTTTTGGTATCACTTCCAATAACTGCTCTAAGTATGGTTCAAATCGGTTCGTAACCTGATATAGCTGCCATATAAACCGATCTTGGGTCTTGACTTCTTGAACCTCTAGAGGTAGCAATTTTCATCCGATTTGCCTGAAATTTTGCATGAGCTGTTTTGTTATTGCTTCCAATAACTGCTCTAAGTATGGTTCAAATCGGTTCATAACCTGATATAGCTGCCATACAAACCGATCTTGGGTTTGGACTTCTTGAGCCTCTAGAGGGCGCAATTTTCGTCCGATTTGACTGAAATTTTGCACGTAGTGTTTTGGTTTGGTTTCCAAAAACTGTATTAAGTATGATTCAAATCGGTGCATAATCTGGTATAGCTGCTTTATAAACCAATCTTGGATCTTGACTTCTTGAGCCTCTAGAGGGCGCAATTCTCATCCGATTTGGCTAAATTTTTGCAAGAGATGTTTTGTTATGTCTTCCAATAACTTTGCTAGGTATGGCGCTAGTCCGTACATAACCTGATATAGCTGCCATACAAACCGACCTGGGATCTTGACTTCTTGAGCCTCTAGAGGGCGCAATTCTCATCCGATTTGGCAGAAATGTTGTACAACGACTTCTCCCATGACTATCGACAGTCATGGATCCATCAATAGCTTGACATAGCTCCCTTATAAACTGATCTCCCGATTTTGCTTCTTGAGCCCCTACAAGGCGCAATTCTTATCCGAATGAACTGAAATATTACACAATGACTTCTACAATGTTCGGCTTTCGTTTATGGTCCGAATCAAACTATAACTTGATATAGCTCCAATGGCATAACAGCTCTTATTCAATATTCTTTGTTTGCCTAAAAAGAGATACAGCGCATAGAACTCGACAAATGCGATCCATGGTGGAGGGTATATAAGATTCGGCCCGGCCGAACTTAGCACGATCTTGCTTGTTCTTTCCTATGAAAGAAAAACGGTCTCTATGATGTGGAGACTTACAGTTTTTCCTGGGTTAAACTAGAATTCTAATGAACTTCCCTTTTTGGTAAGCTACCCATTCAACGTAAACTAACCAAACTCACCCACAATCCAATATCTGATATAGATTTCATACAAGCCTCTTTCGTATTTAACTTCCTGAGACTACTTGGGAAGACATGATGACAAATTGCAATGTGGCATTTTATCTCTGGTTTTTAGCATACAAACCAAGTAACCGTCCACACAATTCGAACTGTATGATCCATGCTGTGCCGCCCTGTACATTTTATAACTCATAGCCATGTTATATATTTTGCCTTCATTGCAAATGCAAATTTTGCCCACTGAACATTCCACTAAGGAACAGGGGAAAACTTCTCACATATCAATGAGTGCAGTCCAAGTCACCTTAAATTTTTTTTTTAGAAATTTGGTTTCTGTTCGAAAAATAACACAGCGGCAACACTGTTTTGGAAGCTTGGCTGGACTGGATGGTTAGTGATTTAAAACTGACATATTTTGTGTGTGCGAGTTTGTTGCTGCTTTTGGCCAAAGACTGTAGGTAGAGTAGAATTGGCATTTTTTACGTTGCTGGTATTGGTATTAGAGTCGGCAGTATGTGTTGTTGTTGTTGTTGTTATTGTTGAATTCGATTGCAAAATTTCATAAAGACCCACCTGAATTTGTTGTTTTACTTCGAAGCCTCAGTCTGAATGAAACGATCGATGTGTAAGCACGAAAACGAAATTGAAATCTGTTGATGGAAAAAAAACAAAAAAAAAAATAAATAAAGAAACAAAGATAAAAACCAACACAAATCACACAATACAAAAGGAGTATCAATAGATGAAAGAAAAAAAAAAAATAAAATAAAAAAAAAACAAAAAAAATTTTTTTGATGTTAAATTAAGAAAGAAAGAAATTAAATTTAAAGAATATCAGTGGAACCTATTGTGAATCTATGAAAGTGTTAATTGTAAAAATATACAAAAAAAAAGTGTTAAAAATTCCATTCATAATGGGTTTTTGTAGTGAAGTGATCTAAAGCTAAAAATAAAATCAACTACAACATATTTTTTTATTCAATTTTTTTTCTTTATAGAAACCTTAAAGTTTGCTGTAAAAATCTAAGCAAATTTTCCCATATACTATTTCTGTGTAAATAAAATTCAAATATTTATATATTTTTAAAACGGAACAAACAAGTGTTTTCAAGTCAGTGCCTGAGTTTCGTTTGAGCTTTCCGTCAACACCTCCTTCGCCATGGTGGGTACCATGGACGTCAAAGATTTGAAGGGCGCCAAAATAACCCATGCCGGCCTTCTCAAACACAATGCAGACGGCACAACGGAAACGCAAAAAATCACACATGCCGGCCTGGTGGCTCGCAGTCCCGAAGGCACTGCCGCCAAGGGCATGAATATACGAGGCAACGAGGACTTATGGGTGGAGATTCAAGCGAATACCTTTCGCAATTGGGTGAACGAGCACTTACGTCCCACAGGCATGCAGGTGAGTTTGTTTTTCTTGTTTCGGTTTTTTTTTTTTCGTTTCTTCCAAGTACCCACTGACACACATTGACACATCTTTTGAAGTTGAATTTTGCGGCGAGACACCTATTTCGTAACACAAACATCAACATCATCACTGTATGGATGTAATACCTTTACACAGGTCCATCCACTTACCTTGTGCAAAAGTCAACTGGTTTTCTGTTGTCAGCTAAGTGAACAGGTATGGGTGGCATGGCATGACAATGCAATATGCCCACTAGCTGTAAAGGGCAAAGTGTAATGAGGATAGGCATGGGGAAATTTTGGAGTTTAAATGCCTATGGAGATTTTTTTTAATTTTTGGGATTACCATTTGCTAATTTGAGTGTTCAAGTACCGGTGTGTATATATTATTCTACATACAGAAATTAATGAAAAAACTTTCTATATTTTAAAAAAAATATTCTGTAGAAGTAAAATAAAGACAAAATTTCTGCAAAAATAAATTACTAGCGAAATTTTTTTTAGAAATACAGTCGGGCCTCGATTATCCGGGAATTATTCGGGAATTTTTCGTGAACCTCCATTATCCGTCATAACAAAACATGTCATGCAAAATTTCAGCTAAATCGGATAAGAATTCTGCCCTATAGTTGCTCAAGAAGTCAAGATTCAAGATCGGTTTATATGGTAGCTATATCAGGTTGTAAACCGATTGAAAACATGCTTAGCACAATTGTTGAAAGCCATAGCAAAACACTTCATAAAAAAATTTCAGACAAATCGGATATTATTTGCGCCCTCTAGAGGCTCAAGAAGTCAAGATCCCAGATCGGATTATATGGCAGCTATATCAGGTTATCGACCGATTTAAACCATACTCTGTACAGTTATTGTAAGTCATAACAAAAAACGTCATGCAAAATTTCAGCCAAATCCGATGAGAATTGTGCCCTCTAGAGGCTCAAGAAATCAAGATTCAAAATCGGTTAATGATTAAGTGAAACGGAGAAAAACAAAATGAGTGAAAGAATGATTTGTCTATTGGCTCCCCACAAAATGTAACAAAAACGTCAGGGTTCGAAATTGGGGAAGAAATGTACATAAATTTTTGCATTGGGTTGCCCAAAAAGTAATTGCGGATTTTTAAAAGAAAGTAAATGCATTTTTAATAAAAATTAGAATCAACTTTAATCAAATATACTTTTTTTGCACTTTTTTTCTAAAGCAAGCTAAAAGTAACAGCTGATAATTGACAGAAGAAAAAATGCAATTTCAGAGTCACAAGCTGTGAAAAAATTTGTCAACGCCGACTATATGAAAAATCCGCAATTACTTTTTGGGCAACCCAATACATAACAGAAAACAAAATGGCAAAAAGAATGATTTCTTTTGATGTTGAATCATGAAGTGGTTGATGGCATTTTTTCCTGAGAACAGTCTTCATGTAATAATTGTTGTGATAACATTAGACAGAAACGCAATTAAGTAATCTTCCAGCTTGCGTTCTAAGTGGCACATGTCTACCTGTGTTATTTTGTTATTTTTTCCCCAGATTTTGTTTCTTTGGCTGTGCACTTGCGGTTGCGTTTTACTGGGGCTGCCTGCAGTAAATAGGTTACCTCCCGCCCAACAGCACCACCAAACGCTCACCGTCTCAGACTTGTGTTTGCGGTTTTTTGGAGCTGCCTGCAGTTAAAGAATTAAATCCTGTCCCGCGTAGCCAATACACCCCCGAACCCTAACCGCCTCAAACTTGTGTTTGCTTTCCGTTGGAACTGCCCAGCAAAATATTGGGTTGCCCAAAAAGTAATTGCGGATTTTTCATATAGTCGGCGTTGACAAATTTTTTCACAGCTTTTGACTCTGTAATTGCATTCGTCCTTCTGTCAGTTATCAGCTCTTACTTTTAGCTTGCTTTAGAAAAAAAATGTAAAAAACATATATTTGATTAAAGTTCATTCCAAGTTTTATTAAAAATGCATTTACTTTCTTTTAAAAAATCCGCAACTACTTTTTGGGCAACTAATACCTTTTTATCTTCGCTTAACGTGTTGCTGCTTGTTCTTCTGCCCAAATCTCTGCCACTTATTTAAAGCTGATCTGCTGCCCTGCCACTTATATCCGAATTTTGCGATTTCAAATTACAGCATGCAATGCAATTTTTGCCTAATTCTTTTTGGTGGTCTCGCCAGGATTCGAACCCAGGCGTTCAGCGTCATAGGCGGACATGCTAACCTCTTCGCTACGGTGGCCATTCAATATTCATCACGGGATCCCCACCTCATTTAGCACCCTCTCCTTTAAACTCCAAATCACCTCCCGTGATAAACGCAAATAAAGTAACAATACCAATCGCTATTCTGACCTCCTTCTTATTTCCTTGCAGTAATATCCCCGTCTTCTCACGATCTGGATCCCCCATAGAATTTTCGCCGTCCTACCGATCGTTTCGCTGTTACACAATGTTGCATGCGCGTTCGATGCCCCCTCCCTTAACTCGGACTGCGTCGACTCGAAAGGCTTCGGGTTAACCAAGTTTATTAACGGTAGTCCTTTGGCCTTCATCGCGAAATCGTCTGCCTATTCATTTCTCCTTAATCCGTTATGGTCCGGTACCCAAACGATGCGGATTTTCTCAATCTGAGAAGGCGTTAATCTCCTTCTTACACTGCAAGACAGTTCGTGACCTTACCGTCCTGGTTGTTATTGACCTTATGGCAATTTTACTGTCGGTATGGATGTTCACACTCGACGTCCTCGCGTTAGCACCACACCACTTCACGCATTCCGTGGTCGTCTGGATCTCCGCCTGCAGGACCGTATTATGGTCTAAAACAGATCTCAGTCCCTGGGTTTTCAAGCTTTGATCCATCCGTGTAACATGATCTTCCAGATGGCAATACTAGGGTTCCGTCAATCCATCAGGGAGCCGCTAGCAGCAGTGCCCCGCACTCGAGCTCAAGGTTCATTTCAGGTATCCGATCAGAAAACTCTTCCCTTACTTCCTGGTTTCCTTACGTCCCCTCGATTATACCGCGATGGTATGAGCTGCTCCCATCCTCAATCTATTCTCCCTTAAGTCTCATAGCCGCAGTGGCTGCCTCACATTTAATCTGTATGGCAATGGCTCTGATATCTAGAAAAGTCTCCAGTGCCCTAGGGGGCGTGGTCCTCACAGCTCCACCTATACCAAGACAACATGTTCTCTAAACCTGTTGTACGGTCCTTATGTTGCACTTTTTCTCCATAGCAGTCCACCAAACTACTGAAGCGTAAGTAAGTATCTTACTTACGCTTCAGTTAGATCTTATGAGATATAATCACGCTCCTGTTGAGCCAGTGAACTATGCTCAGATTCAGGCCCCATTTCAAGCCTACGGCCCGTCTACATAGCGCCCAACATCTGTGAGTGTCACATTCAGGAGAAATTTTCATTGCAATTTTATCGAAAACAAAGTCTTGTCGAAAGTTCGTTTGTGGCTTATGAATAATTATTTTGCGTGTATATACCACTAATCTAGGCATTCCGTTTGTAACACCTAATAGTATTGATCTTGGACCCCATAAAGTATGTATATTCTTGATCATCTCGACATTCCATGTTGATCTAGCCATGTCTGTTCGTCCGTGCGCCTTGCCGTTTGTAGAAACCACGATAGCACTCGAACGAAATAAAACATCCGCTTGAAATCTTTCACATATACATGCTATTGATGTAGGCTGTTGGAGATGGCAAATGGACCATATCAGTTCAGATTTGAATATAGCACCTATATAAAGCGATCTCTCGATTTGACTTTTTGAGGGCCTGGAAGCGGCAATTGTTATCGAATTTGGTTAAAATTTTGGCTGAAATTTTGAATCAGGTCTTTTGTATCATTTTTCCATAAGTGTGTCAAGAATGGTCCAAATTGGATTATAATCTGATATAGCAGCCTTACAAACCGATCTCGGATCTTGACTTCGTGGGGCTCTAGAGGGCGCAATTTTTATTCGATTTGGCTGAAATTTAGCACATACAGTTGTGATATCTGTTCCAACACCAGTGCTAAGTATAGTCCAAATGGGTTTACAACCCGATATAGCTTCCAAACCGATCCGATTAAATCGGACTATATCTTGATATAGCCCCCATATAGACCGATCCGCCGATTTAGGGTCTTAGGCCAATAAAAGCTACATTTTTTATCCGATTTTCCAGAAAGTTGGGACAGTAAGTTGTGTTAGGACCTTCGATATCCTACGTCAATTAGACCCAGATCGGTTCAGATTTGGATATTGCTCTCATATAGACCGATCCCTCGATTTTAGGTTTTGGGCCCATTGAAGGCGCATTTATTGTCCGATGTCGACGAAATTTGGGCCAGTGAGTTAAGTTAAGCCCCTTGACATACTTTTGCATTATGGCACAGATTGGTTCAGAATTGGATATAGCTGCCATATAAACCGATCTCTCGGTTTTAGGTTTTGGGGCCATAAAAAGCGCATTTATTGTCCGATGTCGCCGCAATTTGGGACAGTGAGTAGTGTTAGGCCCTTCGACATCCTTCTTTAATTTGACCCAGATCGGTCTAGATTTGGATATAGCTGCCATATAGACCGATCCTCCGATTTAGGGTCTTAGCCCCATAAAAGCCACATATATTATCCGATTTTGCTGAAATTTGGGACAGTGAGTTGTCTTAGGTCCTTCGACATCTTTCTTCCATTTGGCCCTGATCGGATCAGACTTGAATATAGCTGTCATATAGACCGATCCCTCGATTTTAGGTTTTGGGCCCATTAAAGGCGCATTTATTGTTCGATGTCGACGAAATTTGGGACAGTGAGTTAAGTTAAGCCCCTTGACATACTTTTGCATTATGGCACAGATCGGTCCAGAATTGGATATAGCTGCCATATAGACCGATCTCTCGGTTATAGGTTTTGGGGCCATAAAAAGCGCATTTATTGTCCGATGTCGCCGCAATTTGGGACAGTCAGTATTGTTAGGCCCTTCGACATCCTTCTTCAATTTCACTCAGATCGGTCCAGATTTGTATATAGCTGCCATATAGACCGATCCTCCGATTTAGGGTCTTAGGCCCATAAAAGCCACATTTATTATCCGATTTTGCTGAAATTTGAGACAGTGAGTTGTCTTAGGCCCTTTGACATCTTCCTTCAATGATCGGATCAGACTTGAATATAGCTGTCATATAGACCGATACCTCGATTTTAGGTTTTGGACCCATTAAATGCGCATTTATTGTCCGATGTCGACGAAATTTGGGACAGTGATTTAAGTTAAGCTCCTTGACATACTTTTGCATTATGGCACAGATTGGTCCAGAACTGGATATAGCTGCCGTATAGACCGATCTCTCGGTTTTAGGTTTTGGGGCCATAAAAAGCGCATTTATTGTCCGATGTCGCCGCAATTTGGGAAAGTGAGTAGTGTTAGGCCCTTCGACTTCTTTCTTCAATTTGACCCAGATCGGTCTAGATTTGGATATAGCTGCCATATAGACCGATCTCTCGATTTAATGTTTTGGGCCCATAGAAGTTAAGCCCCTCCACATATTCCTGCAATTTGGTCTAGATGGATAAAGATTTGCATATAGCTGTCATATAGACCGATATCTCGATGTAAAGTCTTGGTCCCAAAAAAGGCGCATTTATAATCCGATTTAACTGAAATTTGACACATTGACTTAAGTTAATGTGTCAAATCGGATTATATTTCGACATAACTGCTATGGGACATATGGTATGGCATTTTTACCAGGTCTTGCTGAAAGGTGGTTTAAATATATACCAGAGGTGGTGCGTATGCAAAGTTCGGCCCGCCTTTTTTTAATGCCTTTTTACTTGTTTTTTTTTTTTTTACTTATTTATTTCGCCGCGCTTGAAAACCGTTTTTTCCCTTCCACTTATATAAAATCAAAAACTATTTCACCATACCCATTATTATTAGACATTAACCGACTTGTTTGTTTTGTATCAAGCGAAATTTAATGAAGCATTGCCATGAGACATTGCTTTTACTGCAGTTGCCCATACCCATGCACATTATAACCAACTGGCGCAGACATTTCATGCAAACTTCTACTGCTTTCAGCATGGCATAACCTAACTCAACTGTAATAGAACAAAAATATTTTCAATTAAAGAGCCACCTGCGAAAACTTTTTTTTTTTTGCTTACTATGGCTTCGCATAAAAACCAAAAATTTACATAAATTCAATGGTTCAGATAGATGCAAAGCGGGAAAATATGTTCAGATGCAGTTAGAAAGGATTTAATCCTTAAATTGGGGAATTAAATGGAAAATTTTGCAGAAATTTTATAATAAGAACGCCAAAGCTATAAATTTCGAGAAAAAGTTTTAAAAGCTTACATTTCAATTAAAGCAAATGTGCTTTTTTACGAAAATATTATTAAATCTATGGCGGAGAGACGTGCCATATCAAACTAAGCTCAATGATATGATACCTCATTTTTATAGCCGATTTCAAACAGCCTACCTCTGGGCAACGCCTGACTGCAGAGACATTTTACATGATTGAAGAGTTTGTACAGAGTTTGAACAGAGTACCTCTGGACAACGCGTCATTGCTGAGCCATTTTACATGATTGAAGAGGAAACCAGCAGTTCAATGTCCTGGGACGACATGTCCTAGGGTGACCCCCAGTTTTAGTGAACCATCTAATGATAATTTTGACAGAATACAGTAAAAGATTAGGTGCAAATTTTAAACAAATGAAATATAATTGGCTTGCCAGAAGTCACTCAATGAAATAACTCTCAAACAAATGAATCTTTAACATGCAACCATTATAGATGCAAGGTCCAGAGAACTTGCATGTCCAGGAACCCGATTGGCACTGAGTTTCAATAAGGCTGGCACTCTAACCGAGCCTGGATTCGTTTCGGGTTGCATTTTTGTAAACCGCCACAAATCCTTAATTTAAACCAAAACAAGGATAAAATAATGAAAATAAATTTTAATCTAAAGCGCCCGTTAACATGCTGTCCCTGTATAATTTCAAATGCTAATCGCCTATGTACGGCTATCCTCAGTCGTAGAATGAAATGACAAACATTGTGATTGTCACAAAGGCTATGAACCATGAGAATTCTAATTTCTATTTTTTTTTTTTTTTTTTTGTATTTTTTGCGGCAATGTGTGATGTTCGCATATCAACCATTCATCCATCCATCCAACCATTTCTTCATCTATCTATGCGGCAGACAGTTTGCATTTCCAGTAGTCTGTCAGTGGAAAATGTGCCATCATAACACACGCTTTGTGTATTCGCGTTGACAGAAGCTCTGGGGCAAATGTTCGTTTTTGCATCATTGTTACAATGAAATTGAATTCCACTCAAAAAAAAAACGGGAGGTGTGGTAACCAATTTTTTCGCCCTTTGTATGGCATACCTCCAATGATGGGTTACTATTCCAGCAGGTGATGATGCATTGCCAATAAAATCAACTGAATGATTTATTTTGATCGATAGAAAATTTAAGTTTTTGTTTGTTCTTAAAGTAAAAATCTTTGGAATTCATGACAATTTTGAGCAATTTTCATGAGATTCCTGCAATGGAATCTCAATAATGTTGAGCAACGTTGAAAGTTTTTATTACACTTTCATTAAATTAAAAACATCGATTTTCATAAATTTAGTGCCCACTAAAAGCCTCACACATTTTAGTGAATTCGGCCGAAATACTCATGGGTATGTCAAAAATTTAAGCTTTAATTAGCACTGTTGTAGGAAGTCGTAACAGAAAACTATGGGCAAAATTTCAGCCAAATCGAATGACAACGACCTGCATCAATAGAAAGTAGCTGTGCAAAGTTTCATTCGTTCATCGTCCATGCCAACCACTGCGAAAGCATTAATCTCCACCTCACACTTCAAGACCGCGAATGAGCTTACTATCCTGCACTCAGAGAAATTTGTTTGTAAAAATAGCAAAAATGTTTGCTATAACAGCAGAAAGTCTGCCGAAAATGGGACAGCAGTAATTTTTTGTTGAAACAGCAAACATTTCCTGGTGTTTTCATATGGTCAAATGTTAAAACAAAGGTCATAAGTTCACGCTTTTATAAAAAAAATTAACACCTAAAATTGGCAGACAGTGTTTGCTGATATCAGCAGATTAATTTCCCTGGCTGTGTTTTTATAGCCCTTTTGGCCGACTGACTATCCATAAAGAATTTACACTCGATGCCACAGTGAAGCAGCCACTCCTGCCATAATCGTCTGGTTTCGGTTTCGCAGAATACCTGTCGGAAAATCCAAGTTAATGTTATTTCGTGAGTCCAGATTCTTTTCAGGGACTACAAACAGTCTGCCCGACAATGCGACCTCACTGTCCTCGAAACCAAGGCCTTGAGGCAGCCACACTGTCCAAACTATAAACGCTGAACTTCGAAAAATGCAAACTCCTTCCTATTGCAAAGATCTTTGCCTAAGAGACCGTACACTGGTCTGGCAGTCTCACCAACACACCGGTATTAAGTTTCTCGCAGTATACCCACAATCCATTCCCTGATGAAGATCTTGGAAGACTGTGGTCTCGTTCTTCTTTAAAACACAGCACTCGTCTCTGCCCTGATCGTCTTTTTTTTTTTTATGCTGCCCAGGTCTTCTTAACACAGATATGGCTATAGCGACTTTAATGTCAAGAGCGATCATAATACGCACATGGACAATACTTAATTTGGTCCCAGGGCGATATTTCGGGGTGAGTGAGTACAGTGTTTGTTAAGAGTTTAATTGACTATGACAGAACATTTGCCCTATTAGAGCCTCCATCTTCTGCGCTTCTTATATAATCTCTGACACTAAGTTTCGAGGTGTTTCTTTCCACCGGGCTTTTGACCGTCCCGGTTTGAGTGTACCATAGTGATCGCCTTCAAAAGACTAATTCGCTTCAAGACACGTCTTCATTCATTCTGACAACATGAACTAACCAACGCATTCGTTGTATTTTGATGCGTGTTATTATCATATCTTCGTCATACAGCTCGTGGTTCATACGACGCCTTTATTCTCCATCGCATTAACTGGTCCAAATATTTTACGAAGAATCTTTCTTTCAAAGACTCCAAGTACTGTCTCATCTGCTTTCACAAGTGCCCATGCTTCAGAACCATCTAAGAACAGGGGTGATATCTGTGTTTAGTATAGTGTAATCTTCGTCTGTCGAGAGGTGGCCTTGTTTCTAAACTGCTTACATAGTCCAAAGTAGCTACTGCTTGCCAGTATTATTCTTCGCTTAAACTCAAAACTGGTGTCATTCGTTTCGGTTGCGGTGGTGTCGAGGTACACCCAGAGAAAAGTTAATACCAAACGTCCTCATTTCAATACCATACGGTATTGATAGTAAAGCAAGATATTATGGAACAGAAATAATATCGGATGGCATGGGTGAAACATGAAATGGTTAGTACCGTTTGGTACAAGCCTTATTGCCGAACTGGTATTGGTTTTAATACAAATATGTTATTGGTTTTAGCACCAGGCCGTTATTGGTTTTAGTACAAAATTAGTTTGCGATTTTTCCAACCCTCATAAGGGGTCATTGACAATAATTTTGTTTCGATCACCGTGACCAACCTCAATTCTTTGTATTCAGCAATCGATTCCATATCCATTGATCCCCAGAAGTGGTTTTCATATGAATAAAACAACACAGCATCGTTTTCCACACAAGAGACTATCATGTTTTTGATGTAGAATGTCCTTAGAACATATACTATTGCCATTTTCACCGCTTTCGTGTATTTGAACAGGGTTTTAGGCACACAAACTTATTTTTTATTTGTTTGACAAATAATTTATAACGGCGTCAATATTTGAAGTACAAAGCTCAACAACACTTCTGGCGCAATGACAAGAATACAAATGCAACGCCGGCAATTCTTTCTAGCCTAGTCTGTCTGGTATTGAATTGAAACCAAATTTAATACCAAATGGTATTAGAAACAATGCGAACAAAATAATACCAGGCGGTATTGCCAAAATACCGTCATTATTCTATCTGTGTATTGTAGATAAAGTTGCTGACTATCTCAAAGTTTGGTTCCCAACTTTCTCCATTTTCTTTATCTGCTTAGTTTAACAAGGCGTTTTGGGACTTGTAACAATCCATTTCCTCTCATCTCCATTTACTGCCAGACCCATTTTCAATGACTCTCTTTCTGGCAAAGGCGGCAGTTACTACTTCCGGTGACCGACCTATGATGTCGATGTCGTCGGCATAGGCGTGTAGCATGTGTTCTCTTGTAATTAGATTAAAATCTGTTTCTGCAGGATATTAAAGAGATCACACGATAGGCTGCCTCCTTGTCTGAAACCTTGTTTGGTATTGAATGGTTCAGAGAGATTCTTTCCTATTCTTACTGAGGAACACGTATCAGCAAGTGTCATCCTGCAGAGTCTTATTAATTTTGGCAGGGCTACCAAATTCAGACATGGCTTGAAATACCTTTGAACGTAAAGGGGTATCGAAGGCGGCTTTGTAGTCATCAAAGAGGTGGTAGGTGATGATTTATCCTTCTCGAGTCTTTCCAGGATTTGGTGTAGTGTAAATTGATAGGGACCTATTATCTCATTGACTTTAGTTTTTAATCTTTCACACAGTATGCGATGGGAAGGAGAGTTGTATGCGATGGGAAGGAGACTTAATCCTCTGTAGTTGGCACAATCCGCTTTGTCTCCTTTCTTGTGTACGGGACATAGTATGCCGAGGTCCCAATCATCGGGTATGTGTTCTTCTAGCCAGATTGCACAGATAAGCTGATGCATACGCATTATCAGCGTGTCGCCTCCGGTCTTAAATAGTTCAGCGGGTAACCCATAGGTTCCTGCTGCCTTGTTGTTCATCAGTGGGGTCACTGCTACTTGGACCTCCTTCTAACTAGAAGGTAAACATTCCATACCATCATCGGAGATTGGTTCTGCGGTATCCTCTTCCACGCCATCGTCGCACACTAGCAGTTGGGTAGAATGTTCTTTCCATATCATTAGCACACTATCTGTATCATTTACCAGTGTGAATATCTGGTCCAGAGTGGATTTACCAAGTCTAAAGCTGCATTGATAGGGCCCAATTATCTCATTGATTTTAGGTTTTAATCTTTCACACAGTACGCTCGAGAGTATCTTGTATGCGATGAGGAGGAGACTTATTCCTCTGTAGTTGGCACATTCCGTCTTGTCTCCTCTCTTGTGTACGGGTCATAGTATGCTGAGGTTCCAGTCATTGGTTATGCGTTCTTCTAGCCAGATTGCGCAGATATGTTGATGCATACGCCTTATCAGCGTGCCGCCTCCGGTCTTAAATAGTTCAACAGGTAAACCGTCGGCTCCTTCCTGCTTTGTTGTTCTTTAGTGGGGTCACTGCTACTTGGACCACATTCTGACTAGGAAGTAAACATTCTATACCATCATCATTGATTAGTTCTGCGGTATCCTCTTCGCCGCCAACGTCGGACACTAGCAGTAGGGTAAAATGTTCTTTCCATATCCTCAGCATGTTATCTGTGTCAGTTACCAGATTTCCTTGTTTGTCTCTGCAGCAGGATGTGCCTGCACCAAGGCCATCGGTTTAATGTTTAATTGTCTGGTAAAATTTCCGGACTTCATTCTGACTCCTGTACATCTCAATTCGCCCACACTCACGTCTTTCCATTTCCTTTTTCTTTCTGCGGAATATACGTTTATTCTCTCTCCTTTTCTCTCGATACCTCTCTCTTACCTGGCGCGTTGCTACTGATTGCAAGGTTGCTCTGTATGCCCCATTCTTGAATTCAATAGCATCGCGACATTCTTGGTCATACCATAGGTTTCTTGCAGTATCAGATCGCACTTTTCTCGCCATACTCAAACGGGTGCGAACCTTTGCTACAACGAAGTAAAGATCCGAATCTATATTTGCTCCATGGATGGAACGTACATCTAAAACGCTGGATGAATGGCTTCCATATATCACAACGGGATCAATTTGATACCTCGTGTTTTGATAGGGTGACAGTCATGCGGCTCTGTGATTATTTTTATGTTGAAATCTGATGCTGCTAACTACCATGTTTTTTGCCGCTGCGAAATCTTCTAGCCTCAACCTTATTGGACGTTATCTCGTGGAAGCTAAACTTTCCAACTGTTGGACCAAAGATGTCTTCCTTTCCTATATTCGCATTAAAATCTCCTAGGACGATTTTAATATCATGGGCGGGGCAACGGTCATATTCTCTCTTTAAGCGCTCGTAGAAAATATCCTTGGTCTGCTCGTCTTTGTCTTCCGTCGGGGCATGGGCACAAATAAGACTGATGTTTGAGAAATTGGCTTTTATGCGGATTGTGGCTTGACTCTCGTATACCGAAGTATAGCTGGAGACGAGGTGTTTTTGTCTCCTACTAACCACAAATCCACAGCCAAATTCATGCCTCGTGTTATGGCAGCTATAGTATAGTTCGTCACCGTTTGGTGTTCTAGTGACGCCATTCCCAGTCCACCGCACTTTCTGTAAGGCGGTAATATCTGCCTGTTACTTCTCTAATACATCCGCCAGCGCGTATACTGCACCTTCTCTATAAAGAGTGCGGACATTCCAGGTGCAGATCAGCAAATCATGGTCCTTTTTTCGTTTGCAAGGGTCGTCAACGTGGGGGGGGTCCGTTTTTACTATTCCTTTGTTTCTCATAGTGATTCTTATAGTTTTCCGGGCACGGGTTACTGGCCCAGAGCCCCAACCGCATGGGTTTTGTGGGATCGCTCATGTAACGTTGTCGCGAGCCGCTTGCTCCAAGGTCCGACGCGTTCCTCCAAGCGCCCCTAACCTAGGAATAAACGCTGATGTTGGCCATAGGTTATTTGAAGGCGCCAATAACTCGCCTTGTTATCTCGAGTATCATTGGCACTCCGTATTTAAACAAGAGCTAGTGCCACCTGACCCTCACTGAGACTCTCCCTTCGAAATCGCTGTAATGCTTGCGGCCTCATTAGCAGCTATCCGCATGAAAGCGAAGCTTTGCACTAACCGCAACCTAGGGACGCGCCCGATTGCTTTCAGCTAAGCTTCAACTAAGCGTAATTAACCCAATCTCAATATGTTCAAAAATTCATTAACAACAGTTTCTTCAATCTATCCTTCCTCTCCTTTTCCCCTTGAAGTTATACCATCCCCATCGATATGCGTAACCATGGGTTCAGTTTATTTCCTTATGTGCCTGACCAACAATTCCACAAAACTGCTATATCCCTCTCAAACAAAAAGTGGTGCAAAGCATAATGCATTGTAAAAAACAGTCTAAAAACTATTTTTAAGCCAAGAAAAGTTCTGATTCCCAAACTTGGTGACATTCTAACACAATTTTCCTAACATAAAAGTCCAGACCACATTGCCAACATTGTTTATTTCAATTTTATATTGTGCGCCTTACCCATGATCGGATAATACAGCATTTCCCACATTACCCAGTTTTCATTGGCCATTACTATTTGGTTTGGTTTAGTTTGGTTTGGTGCTAGTGTTAGTGGTGCTAAAACTGGATTCTTTTAGCGTATTTAATCTTATTTAATATGGAAAATAAAGTGGGCAAACTATGACTAGAAATTCGTGTTTTTTTTTTATTATTTTCTCTTGTATGAAGCTCACATTCAATTTCGTTTGTTTTACATAAAACTGGAAAAGAAGGCTGAAACCATTATGGCAAACAGAAGTAGGTTGATGCAAATAAAAGTGAAATTAACTGGAATGTGGCAATAAGACATCAACGCTCATGTATTTCAACTGTCACCTACAGGCGTTTAAGTGTTGATGGAGGTCGCTTCATTTAGACATGTTGTTGTAAGGTAACTAACTGGCCATAAACTGGAGAGGGGACTGTGATGAGAGAAAGTGATGAACACCTTGCCATTGCATTTTAGAGTTAAAGCAGAACAAAACTATATTTTGAACAATTTTTATGACCACCCTAATAGAATGAGGGTATATTCATGCACACTGCATACTGAAAACTTCGAGCTTATCATTTCAGACAATTTGTGTTTGGTTTAAAAACTTATAACACGATTTAAGACAATTGTTTTCTTCCCTCTGTTGTAACTACGCTTTAAAAGTCAAGATATTGAGATCTATTAAGAGATCATAGTGTTGCGGAGATTAGTTATCAGCTTATGACGTTAAGTACCTGGTACCGAATCCTGGTCATAACGTCAGAAAAGTTTTCAGCGATGATTATCGCTTCATTAATGCTGGTGACATTTGTGAAGTTCGCAGCCCTGTACAACTTTTCTGTTTCAAACTTTTCTCGCTTTGCAGAAAACCGTTAGGACTAGGCTATAAAAATAAAGTCCCTCGCCATTGAGGTCTCTTATCATTAGTATGAGAGAAGCTCCACGCTGCTGCATGATGAAATGGACAAATTTGCAGTTTTTTGCCCATACGCTGGTCGCCAGCATTAAGAGTTGATAAACACCGCTAAAAATTTTCCTTTATGTTCTTGCCATGATTCATATCCAAGCCTTCAGCATCAAAGAAGAAAATGCTATCTTCTGCGCTAAGGTGGCCTCCGCATTCATATTTTCCAATTATCTCGTTGACTTAAGATTTCAATCTGTCTCACAGAACCCTCGAATATACTAGGTGTGGGATAGGAAGGTGACTTATTCCTCTATAGTTGACACATATTGCCTCGTTTCTTTTATATGGGAGATTGTGCCTAGGTTTCAATCATCTGATATGCATTTTTAAGCCAGATTGCGAGCTGATGTATCATAAGCGTGTAGTCTCAGGTTTGCCAGCAACCCATCGGTATCTGCTGCCTTGTTATTTTTCAGCCGGATTACACATAAGCTGAATTTATTATATCTTATATCTATACCGTCATCAGGGAACAGTTCTGCGGTCAATCGAAATACCATCAGTGTGTAGTCTCCAGTCTTAATTAGTTCTGCCGGCAAACCCATCGTATTCAGGGGCTTTATTGTTCTTCAGACGAGTTACTGCTATGTCGCCCTCATTGTGGCCAGAGGGAATACATTATTCATGGCTATCAGAGATCGGTTTTGTGGTATCCTCTATACATAATTAGCATATCGCCTCAAGTTTTAAATAGTTCTGCCGGCAAATCATAGGTTCCTGCTGCCTTATTGTTCAATAGCTAGGTACTATGTTGACCTCATCACTGCTATTTTACCTCATTGTGACTAGACGAACTTGGAGGCCACCGTAGCGCAGAGTTTAGCATGTCTGCTTATGACGCTGAACGCCTGTGTTCGAATCCTGGCGAGACCATCAGAAAAAAATTTTCGGTGGTTTTCCCCTCCTAATGCTGGCAACGTTTGTGAGGTACTATGCCATTTAAAACTTCTCTCCAAAGAAGTGTCGCACTGCGGCACGCCGTTCGGACTCGACTATAAAAAGGAGGTCCCATGTCATTGAGCTTAAACTTGAATCGGACTGCACTCATTGATATGTGAGAAGTTTGCCCCTGTTCCTTAGTGGAATGTTCATGGGCAAAATTTGCATTTGCATTTTTGTGACTAGACGGAATAAATTCTATACCGTCATGAGCGTATTCTCAACGCACCAGCAGCTACCCGCCTAAGTTATCAAATAGTTTTGTCTGCAATACATCAGCACCTGCTGTCATTCTACTAAATTAACATTCGATTAAGGAACAGGGGATACTTTTCTGGTATCAATGAGTGCAGTCTGATTAAAGTTTAAGCTCAATGTTAAGGGGACCCTTTTTTATGCTTCATTTTGAGACAGTGAGTTGTGTTAGGCCAGTCGACTTTCTTCTTCAATCAGGCCCCGATCGGTCCAGATTTGGATATAGCTGGCATATAGACCGATCTCTCGATTTGAGGCCCATAAAAGGCGCATTTATTACCCGATTTTGCCAACATTTGGGAAAGGAGTTGTATATTAGTCTTTTCGATATTAATCTTTTATTTGTCTTAGATCGGTCCAGATTTGGATAAAGCTGCCAAATAGACCGATCTCTCGATTTAATGTTTTGGGCTCTTAAAAGTCGCATTTATTGTCCGATTTCGCCGAAATTTGGGACAGTGAGTTAAGGTTGGCCCCTCGACATCTTTTGCAATTTGGCCTAGATCGGTTCAGATTTGGATATAGACCGATTTCTCGATTAAAGGTTTTGGCTCCATAAAAGGTGCATTTATTATCCGATTTCGCCGAAATTTGGGACAGTGAGACCGATAGATCGATCTCTCGATTTAAGGATTTGGCCTCATAAAAGGCACATTTGTTATACGATTTCGCCGAAATTTGGGACAGTGAGTTAAGGTAGGCCCCTCGACATCTTTCTGCAATTTGGCCTAGATCGGTTCAGATTTGGATAGCTGTCATATAGACAGATCTCTCGATTTTAGGTCCTGGGGGCATAAAAGGCTCACTTGTTGTCCGATGTCGCCGAAAATTGGGACAGTGAGTTAAGGTAGGCCCCTCGATATCTTCCCAGATTTGGATATAGCTTCCATATAAACCGATCTCTCGATTTAAGGTTTTGGCCGCATAAAAGGCGTATTTGTTGTCCTATGTCGCCGAAATTTGGGACAGTGAGTTAAGGTAGGCCCCTCAACATCTTTCTGTAATTTGGCCTAAATCGGTTCATATTTGGATATAGCTGCCATATAGACCGATCTCTCGATTTAAGGTTTTGGCCCCATAAAAGGCGCATTTGTTGTCCTATGTCGCCAAAATTTGGGACTGAGTTAGGTTAGGCCCCTCGACATCTTTCTGCAATTTGGCCTAGATCGGTTCAGAATTGGGTATATCTACCAAATAGACCGATCTCTCCATTTAACGTTTTGGGCCCATAAAAGTCGCATTATTGTCCGATTTCGCCGAAATTTGACACAGTGACTTATGTTAGGCTTCTCAACACCTGTGTCGTATATGATTCAGTTCGGTCTATATTCGGATATGGCTACCAAAAAGACCAATATTTTGTTCTTTAAAATTGAACAATGACTTGTACTTATTAACCCACCCAATATCCGCGTGGAATTTTGTCCAAATCGGACCATATTTCGATACAGTTGCTATGGAGGCATAAATTGTGCATTTTTCAACGGATTATGTCGAAAGTTGCATTTCATACAGTGGCTCAGAAAAGTCTACATACCCCACTGAAGAAACACGTTTTCCAAAGTGAATTTTTTGAAAGAAAAATTTTCTGCCAAATATCTTTTTTTTCTATTGTAAAACTTTTTACTATGGTTTCCAGTATAATACAATAATTAATTCAAAATTTTGAGATACAATAAAATCTTATACTAACTACGTTAGTATCATTTTACTTAACTGCTATTAATGAAAAGGTATGTAGGCATATCTGTGCCACTGTATATACCCGAGGTGGTGGGTATCCAAAGTCCGGCCGCGCCGAACTTAACGCCTTTTTACTTGTTTTAAGTCCAATTTTGCAAACTTTGTATATGTGAACAAATCACAAACAAGTGACCAATTGTGAAAAGGAATCACTTCTCACCTTTCAGAAACATGCAACTTTTCCCACTGCAATTTCACAGTTAGAAATTTGCGTGAATTAGCAAAACCAGGGCATATAGCAACACCGGGGCAATCCGCTTTAATTATGTGGTACAAATTCCATACTTCATTCGGAGATTTCGACAGACAGAGGGAAGGACGAACACGGCTATATCAAGTTCGAATCCTTCGCCACCAGATGTACACGTTGGCGGTATACATTTACATTGAGATTTTGACGGAAGGACGGATGTGCAAACGAAATGACGTAGTTGGTATGCCGCCATCCCTTGGTGGATGGTATAAAAAGAGAGACGCTTACATCCATCTCTATATGTAATGATGAGAATCTCAACGAAAAGTTGTCGAGTTTTCAAGGTGGTCCATGTTAACGCACAGAGCCTGGATAATAAAATGGATGAATTTCGGTTTATTTTTACGAAATTCGACATTGACGCTATTTGCGTTACTGAGACCTGGTTTAGAGAAGACATACCATACGGTTTTTTGAATTTGAATGGATATGTCTTACATAGAGCTGACCATAGCGGACATACAGGAGGTGCTGCGATTTATATTAGGGCTAATATAAACGCTCGGGTTATAATGGGCTCACCGCCAGAGGCTGCAATGGAATTTTTATTCCAACACATTTCTAATCGTTACCAGCAGCTACTATTGGCTAATATTTATCGGCCGAACAAACGTGTGGACATTGGACTTTATATCGATATTTTGAGACTTTCGTCCATATCATAGAGACTTTAGAAATATCGACTTGAGGCCAGATTTTAAACCTCATGACACAACTCGATTAAGAAGGAATATCGCAATTTGAGGAAGCAAATTGTGGGTTCTTCATGGAAATATAGCTCTGCTTTGAGTTCCAAACAAATGTGACATGCGATGAAAAGTATTGAACTCGGCAAAGCCAGGGTTACTGCCGCATCCTTCTGTGACCCCGATGAGCTTAATTGTAAATTTACTAACATTGACGTCTTGGATTCCAGCGTCAGTCAATACCTCGATTCCTACGGCGACACTGTACGTACTTACGAAGGCGAATCCTTCGAACTTCGGGAAATTACACAGGGTGAGGTCATGCAGGCTGTGAATAGTGTAAAATCTTCGGCTTCTGGATTATATGACATACACCCATGGTATTTGAAGCTACTTATTCCAAACATCATTCCTTTTATTACCCACATCTTTAATCCAATTCTGGTGACATGTACTTTCCCGAAATTTTGCATGCGGTGTTTTGGTAGCACTTCCAACAACTACGCTATGTATGGTTTTAATCGGTCCATGTTTTGATATAGCTGTCATAAAACAGATCCTGGGTCTTGACTTCTTGAGCCAATAGAGCGCCCAATTCTCGTCCGATTTGTCTGCAATTTTGCATGAGGTGTTTTGGTATCACTTTCAACAACTTTGCTAAGTATGATTCAAATCGGTTCATAATCGGGTATAGCTGTCATATAAACCGATCTTGGGTCTTGATTCTTGAGCTAATAGAGCGCCCAATTCTCATCCGATTTGGCTGAAAATTTGCAGAAGGTGTTTTGTTATGACTTCCAATA
This sequence comes from Stomoxys calcitrans, assembly GCF_963082655.1. Classification (NCBI taxonomy): domain Eukaryota; kingdom Metazoa; phylum Arthropoda; class Insecta; order Diptera; family Muscidae; genus Stomoxys; species Stomoxys calcitrans. Next base: position 99,406,079 of record NC_081556.1, on the reverse strand, counting down.
ACTGTGCTAATTATGGTGTAAATCGGTCCATAACCTGATATAGCTGCCATATAAACCGATATGGGATCTTGACTTCTTGAACCTCTAGAGAGCGAAATTCTCATCCGATTTGGGTGAAATTTTGCATGAGGTGTTTTGTTATGACTTCCAATAACTGTGCCAAGTATGGCGTAAATCGGTCCATAACCTAATATAACTGCCATTTAAACCGATCTGGGATCTTGACTTCTTGAACCTCTAGAGGCATCTCTCATGACCTTCAACAAACGTGTCTAATATGGTCTGAAACCTATCTCCCGATTTTGCTTCTTGAGCCCCTACAAGGCGCAATTCTTATCCGAATGAACTGAAATATTACACAATGACTTCTACAATGTTCAGCATTCATTTATGGTCCGAATCGGACTATAACGGGTGCTTGAATAATTTTGTTTAAAAGATATGAATTTGAGAAACAAACAAATAGTTTAAATTAATTATAATATTATATACAAAGGCACCTTTGTCGAATAGATAGCATTAAACATAAGTTAATACTTTTTGTACTGTCATGAAAACAATAAATAAATACAAATTCAAATTTGCAATCCTCAAAGAACTACATCAATTAAAAGTATCTGTGCATAATTTCGAGTGGATAGCTTTACTTGTTCGAACGCCATAACGATTTCCACGGGCGGACGAATGTGACTAAGTTGGCTTGGAATCTACAATATATGTATGAACTTCATGGGGTCGCAGAAAAATATTTCCAGGTTTCATAAACGAAACGACTACGATGGTGGATATTTGAAGTGATCCAGTGGCCACATTCACCTTTTTCGATGTCCCAACTTCCCCAAAACAAGATCAACATTTCGTGACAAAATAGCAAATTAAAAAAAATTACATGATTTCAAAAACAACAAAATTTTAAATCATGCTTTTGAAATGACGTAATTTTTAAGTTATTTTTTCTTATATCAATTTTTGTTGCTGTGTGAATCTGTAATTTAGTTTTTTTTTTCCATTAATAATTTACGAGCAAAAAAATATTCACAACTATAGTATGAACAGCCACAGAAACTCACACACCTTAGAGCACTGGGTTGAGAATATCATACAGAATCTTCTCCATTACTTGTTGTTGAGGAATTTGTTGAGATTTAACTTGAAGATCATTAAACATTCAAAAAATATATTGTCTGGCTTGGGATATAATAATTTTTCAAGTTAAACGACACTCAATCGGTGTGCAATGGCTAAGTGTATATGTGTTAGTGTGTGAGAGTGAAAATTTACAATTTTTCGATATTCTTACGAGTATTTGTACGAATGTGCTTTTGACCTTGGCATTCGCATTGCCATAAGAGGAGAGTTCACCTTTGCTGTTGTTGTTGTTTTTTGTTCCTTGTCAATGAAAATGAATTTTTGTCATCACTCGCTCACGCTTGTTCACATTGGCTATGGCTACAATAACAACAATTCATTTTTTTCTTGGTTGTTTTTTTTTTTTTGCTGGCTTGTCTTTGTGCATTTTTGGTGGGGCTTAAATGGCGACCACTATGACCAAATTTGTACTGTCGCGTTGAACACATAGACTAATTGCCGGTTTGTTGTAGTAGAATTTAATTGTAAAATTTTTTTGTTTTTTTTTTCGGAATACAATTGCTAACTTGGAATCTACCCATCTATCCGCCCATTTGTTCACGCAACAATCTGGGAGCGAAATGCTGTGACTCTGTGTGAGAAATTCGTGTGGCGGCACCTATTTTATAACAAAAACGTAAAATTGCATCTAATGAGGTTATTTCAGGTGATTCATCATCAATTGTTTGAACGGAAATTATTATTAGTAAAACATAAAACAAAATTGCCAACCGCATGAATAGTCATATTAGATACTATTATGTGTAAACACTCAATTGGGTCACCTTATTTCAGTGTAACTATGGTGTCTTGGCAAACTAAAAAGCTCTAAGGAAGAAGTTTTTAGAGGATCAATCTTAGATTTTCTTTTTCGAGGTTACTTTTTAAGTATTTAGAGCGCACAAAGAGTCGATTACTGGATTAGATGTGCGGATTAATATCCGCAACCTCATTTCAACCTCACCTAACCTAGTCAAAGCAGAGGATATATTGCATACCTTAAGCAGACTTTTTGAGCACTATCCAGCCAAAAAAGAATTTTGAAAATCGGATCACAAATGAAGATTTGGCTGTCCGAACAATTTTTAGAAATGCCGAGGTGATCAAATTTAGGGGCCTGCCAAAAGGCGCCCTAACAACCTAAGGCCTGGAAATTTTGCACATAAGCTCCACAACATCTTTAACAACTTTAAAAGTCAAAGGGATATCTTAATCCGTTCTCAATTTTTATAAGCTCCACCATAGGATGGGGGTATACTTATTTCGTCATTCTGTTTGTAACTACTCGAAATATTCGTCTGAGACCCCATAAAGTATAAACATTCTTGATCGTCGCGACATTTTATGTCGATCTAGCCATGTCCGTCCGTCCGTCTGTCTGTTTGTCGAAAGCACGCTAACTTTTGAAGGAGTAAAGCTAGCCGCTTGAAATTTTGCACATATACATGGGTCCATGTTTTGATATAGTTGCCATATAAACCTATCTTGGATCTTGACTTCTTGAGCCACTGCAGGGCGCAATTTTTATCCGATTTGGCTGAGATTTTGCATGAAGTATTTTATTATGATTTCCAACAACTGTGCTAAGTATGGTTCAAATAGGTTCATAACCTGGTAAAGCTGTCAGCTGTCAGTAACTTTATCTACCTCGGCACCGCTGTAACCGAAACGAATGACACCAGTTTTGAGATTAAGCGAAGAATAATACTGGCAAACAGATACTACTTTGGACTAAGTTAGCAGTTTAGAAATAAGGCCAACTCTCGACAGACGAAGATTACACTATACAAGACACTGATACTACCCGTGCTGTTATATGGTTCTGAAGCATGGGTACTTGTGAAAGCAGATGAGGCAGTGCTTGGAGTATTTGAGAGAAAAATTCTTCGTAAAATATATGGACCAGTTTGCGTTAACGGAGAATATAGGCGACGTATGAACCACGCATCAAAATACAACGGCTGCGTTGGCTAGGTCATGTTGTCAGAATGGATGAAGAAGATCCAGCAAAGAAGTCTTTTGAAGGCAAACACGGTGGTACACACAAACCGGGAAGACCAAAAGCCCAATGGAAAGATCAAGTTGTGGGAGACACCTCGAAACTTGGTGTCAGAGATTTTAGAATGAGCGCAGAAGATCGAGGCGCTTGGAAAGCTATTCTAAGTTCGGCTAGTGGAGCAAATATTCTTTCATAACCAATTAAAGTTAAGTTAGATGGTTGGAATCGGACCATTACTTGATATAGCTCCTATATCAGAGCAATTCTTATTTATTGTCCTTTGTTTGCCAAAAAAAAGAGATACCGTGCAAAGAACTCGACTAAGGTGATCCATGGTGTAGGGCGTATAAGATTCAGGCAGCCTCAAATTAACACATTTTTAATTGTTAAATACCATGTTTATACCCACCATCCTTCGGTGGGGGGTATAGAAAAATCCGGAGAAATTCCTTATTAAATAATTTTTCCCTTCCCCCTTTCGACGAAATTTAATGTTAAAATTCCCATTTCCTCTTATTTTGCAATATTTCTTGGCTTCCCATTCAATGAATGAAAGTCGCATTGTTTGCATTCTTGGTCTCTTATAAAAATAACTAACCGGCCAACAAAACTTGTTCTATTTCCTTGTCCAAAAAAAAAATTAAGCCGCAATAAATAATTTTTGATTTTGTTTTCTATAAAAACCAAAGCGAAAACAAAAAAACAAACTTTGTTTTAAACTTGCATTTTGTTTTGTGTGTGTGGGGAGGAATTCGGCGGTTGTTATTGTATTTGGCCAAGAGAATGCCCCCACACACAGTGTGGAGCGCTAAAATAAATCCAACACAACATAAAATTTTATTAAAAAAAATAGCCAAAAAAAAAACAAGCAAAAGCGTGCTTAGTTCGGCCGGGCCGAAATTTATATACCCTCCACCATGGATCGCATTTGTCGAGTTCTTTTCCCGGCATCTCTTCTTAGGCAAAAAATGATATAAGAAAAGATTTCCTCTGCTATTAGAGCGATATCAAAATATGGTCCGGTTTGGACCACAATTAAATTATATGTTGGAGACCTGAGTAAAATGTCAGCCAATTCGAAAAAGAATTGCGCCTTTTGGGGGCTCAAGTTAAATAGAGAGATCGATTTATATGGGAGCTGTATCGGGCTATAGACCGATTCAGACCATAATAAACACGTATGTTGATGGTCATGAGAGAATCCTTCGTACAAAATTTCAGGCAAATCGGATAGGAATTGCGCCCTTTAGAAGATCAAGAAGTCAAGACCCAAGATCGGTTTATATGACAGCTATATCAGGTTATGAACCGATTTGAACCACACTGAGCACAGTTGTTGGATATCATAACAAAACACGTCGTGCAAAATTTCATTCAAATCGGATAAGAATTGCGCACTCTAGAGGCTCAAGAAGTCAAGACCCAAGATCTGTTTATATGACAGCTATATCAGGTTATGAACCGATTTGAACCACACTGAGCACAGTTGTTGGATATCATAACAAAACACGTCGTGCAAGATTTCATTCAAATCGGATAAGAATTGCACACTCTAGAGGCTCAAGAAGTCAAGACCCAAGATCGGTTATATGACAGCTATATCAGGTTATGGGCCGATTTGAACCATACTTGGCACAGTTGATGGATATCATAACAAAACACGTCGTGCAAAATTTCATTCCAATCGGATAAGAATTGCACACTCTAAAGGCTCAAGAAGTCAAGTCTCCAGATCTGTTTATATGACAGCTATATCAGGTTTCGGACTCTAGAGGCTCAAGAAGTCAAGACCCAAGATCGCTTTATATGGCAGCTATATCAGGTTATGGGCCACTTTGAATCATACTTGGCACAGTTGTTGGATATCATAACAAAACAAGTCGTGCAAAATTTCTAATCGGATAAGAATTGCGCCCTCTAGAGGCTCAAGAAGTCAAGACCCAAGATCGGTTTATATGGCAGCTATATGAAAACATGGACCGATATGGCCCATTTACAATACCAACCGACCTACACTAATAAGAAGTATTTGTGCAAAATTTCAAGCGGCTAGCTTTACTCCTTCGGAAGTTTGCGTGCTTTCGACAGACAGACGGACGAACGGACGGACAGACGGACGGCAGACGGACGGACAGACGGACGGAAAGACGGACGGGCATGGGATTTCAGACAAATATTTCGAGTAGTTACAAACAGAATGACGAAATAAGTGTACCCCCATACTATGGTGGAGGGTATAAAAAATATTAACATCTAAAAAAAGTTTAACAACTCTTGGCTAAACTAAAATAAACTTAAAATCAATACTGAGAGATGACTGGAGGCAAGCCTGTAGCAGCGCCAGCCAACGACGACAGCATCAATGGTCGAAACCAAAAGTCAGTTAAGACACTACACCAACAGACAACAGAATTTTTATGCTTATAAACTAAACGAGAGTGAAATGAATTTTAATTGAGGCCAACGCACTAAACAACATTTGGTCCCCATAATCATAGCCAAACGTTGTTAGGTCGTCGTCGTCACCAGTGTATGTATGGGGACTGTTGTTTTAGTTGCTTGCCTTTGGTATTACAACTCTATGTTGTTGCTGTTGTATTGTCTTGGATAATGCGGTCTATTGTTGTTATGCTGTCTGTATTGGTCGAATGCTATATAGACGGTTTACTATGCGACAATGTTTTAAAGAAGTTTTTACTTAAAAACAATACCTAATTGATGTCATAGTTGGGAGTTGTGATATGGAATATGACAAAAAGTGATAGTGAAATCACAAGGTTGTTGGTTTGGAAGAAGGGTTCGAAGTTTTTTACTGAATTTTGTTCAAGACATTCAAGCGCGGTTTTTAAACCAAATAAGGGAAAATAAAGGTTTTCTAACGACAATGGTACAAAAATTTTCTTCTAAGACAAATTATTGTAGAATATCGAAATACAAAAATTGCTAAAACAATTTTCTTAAAGACAAAATTAACATCAAATTTTTCAAAGAACATTTTTCTATTTATACACCTACATCACCACTGTGGTACAGGGTATTATAGATTTGTGCATTTGTTTCCAACGCTAAGAAGGACAAGAGCTAGACCCATTGATAAGTATACCGATCGACTCAGAATCACTTTCTGATTCGAGTTAGCCGTGTCCGTCTGTCCGTCTTTCCGTCTGTGAGTCCATGTATTCTTGTAATCAAAGTGCAGGTCGTATTTGTTGTCCAATCATCATGAAATTTGCACATATCACTTTTTTGGCCCAAGGACGGACGCTTTTGATTTTGGTAAAAATTGGTTCAGATTTAGATATAGCTCCCATGTATATGTATCGCCCGATTTGCACTTAAGTTACCGTAGTAATGACAATTTTTAACCGATTTGCACGAAATTTGGCGCGGATTATTTTGTTACCGATCTTAGCAATCTTAATATCTGCAAAATTTCATCAAAATCGGTTCAGATTTAGATATTGCCCGATTTGCACTTAAATGGCCGTAGTACATAAAATTTTCAACCGATCTGCACAAAAATTGGAACAAACTGTTTTGTTGCCGATCTTAACATATATACAAAATTTCATCAAAATCGGATCAGATTTAGATATAGCTCCCCTATATATGTATCCCCCGATTTGCACTTAAATTGCCGTAGTAAGCACAATTTTCAATCGATCTGCACAAAATTTGGCATGGATTGTTTTTTTACCGATCTTAACATATCTGCAAAATTTCATCAAAATCGGTACAGATTTAGATATAGCTCCCATGTATATGTATCGCCCGATTTGTACTTAAATGGCCGTAGTGGCTAAAATTTTCAACCGATCAGCATAAAATTGGGCACGGATTGTTTTGTTACTGATCTTAACATATGTGCGAGATTTCATCAAAATCGGTTCAGATTTGGATGTAGCACCCATACATATTTATAGCCAGATTTGCACTTATATGGCCGTAGTAACAACAATTTTCAAACGATCTGTTTAATAGTCGGTTCAGATTTAGATATAGCTCTCATATATATATACAGGGTGGCTGATGAAAGCCGCTACCAAAAAAAAATGTAATAACTTTTTTTCTATTTAATAATAATAATTTAATAATTAATTTAATTAATTAATTAATTAATTTAATTAATAATAATTTAATAATTAATTTAATAATTTAATTTAACATGAATAAAAGAAAAATGTATTCCATACACCGAAAAAAAAATGTAGCAATATTCATCATTGTAGCAATATTCATCAGCCACCCTGTATATATATATATATTTATATATTGCCCGCATATATTTAATTGCAGAGTAGGTGTAGGGTATTATATAATCGGCTCCGCACGTCTTTTGCCTTTCCTTACTGGTTTTTTAATCGAATTAGGTTCGGTTAGGTTAGGTAGAAAATAGGGTGCATATATAAATCCGCCCCATGCCACCATGGACATACACCTAAGCCAGTAATCGGCTTGTTGTGCGCACTAAAAACTATAAAGTAACCTCTAAAAAGAAAATCTTTAAGTAAGGAATTCCGTGCTACTTACAAAATTCTTCATTGTTTTCAATACCACTCCCCTAAGTTGTGTCACGTCTGGTATTGTGTTCCCATATAAGTACTGGTGTCTTTTAGTCGCAAAAGCCGGCCAATGACACAGGAAATGCTCCAACATCTCATCATTTTCCTTATATGCCCTACACATGCTATCAATTGCGTCACCGATTTTACATAAGTGAGCTGGTAGTCATATGTGTCCCGTTATGATACCAATAGCTATACTGACCTCCTTCTTGCTTCCTTTCAGTAATAACGTCGTCTTCTCACGATCTGGCCGTCCTACCGACAGTTTCGTTGTTCCAAAATGTTGCATGCGCATTCGTTGCCCACTCCCTTAACTCGGAATGCGTCGACCCGAAAGGCTTCGGGCTAACGAAGTTTATTGACGGCAGTCCTCTGGCCTTCACCGCCAAATTGTCTGCCTTTTCATTTCTCCGTTATGGCCCGCCACCCAAACGATGCGGATTTTGCCATCCCTAGAGAAGGCGTTAATCTCCTTCTTACACTGCAAGACTATTAGTGACTTTACCATCCTAGCTGTTATTGCCTTTAGGGCAATTTTACTGTCGGTAATGATGTGTTAGCACCACACCACTTCACGCATTCCGTGATCGCCCGGATCTTCACCTGCAGGACCGTATTAGGGTCAGCCAGTCTGAAACAGATCTCAGTGGGGGGCCAGGTCCCAGGCCCACTCTGTCCTCTAGCTTTAATCCATCCGTGTAACATTATCTTCCAGATGGCAATACAAGGATTCCCTCAATCCAAGAGTGTGCCGATGGAAGCAGCACCTCGCATTCGACTTCAAGGTTCATCTCAGGTATCCGATCGGAAACCTCTACCCTTCCTTCCAGGTTTCCTATCGTCGCCTCGCTTATACCGCGATGGTAAAGGGTGATTTTTTTGAGGTTAGGATTTTCATGCATTAGTATTTGACAGATCACGTGGGATTTCAGACATGGTGTCAAAGAGAAAGATGCTCAGTATGCTTTGACATTTCATCATGAATAGACTTACTAACGAGCAACGCTTGCAAATCATTTTCAGTGAATGGGCCCTAGAAAAGTTGGCAGAAAATCCGCTTTTTTATCGACAAATTTTGTTCAGCGATGAGGCTCATTTCTGGTTGAATGGCTACGTAAATAAGCAAAATTGCCGCATTTGGAGTGAAGAGCAACCAGAAGCCGTTCAAGAACTGCCCATGCATCCCGAAAAATGCACTGTTTGGTGTGGTTTGTACGCTGGTGGAATTATTGGACCGTATTTTTTCAAAGATGCTGTTGGACGCAACGTTACGGTGAATGAACACATTTCGAACCGAACACTGATTTTGGTAATAAAATTCAATGATTTGCAAGCGTTGCTCGTTACTAAGTCTATTCATGATGAAATGTCAAAGCATACTGAGCATCTTTCTCTTTGACACCATGTCTGAAATCCCACGTGATCTGTCAAATACTAATGCATGAAAATCCTAACCTCAAAAAAATCACCCTTTATGAGCTGCTCCCATCCTAAATCCATTCTCCCATCGCTTTAAGTCTCATAGCCGCAGTGGCTGCCTCACACTTAATCTGTTTGTCAATGGGTCGAAATTCTAGAATAGTCTTCAGTGCCCTAGTGGGCGTGGTCCTCATCGCTCCGCCTATGCCAAGACAACATGTTCTCTGAACCTGTTGTATGGTCCTTTTGTTGCATTTTTTCTCCATAGCAGGCCACCGTAGCGCAGAAGTTAGCATGTCCGCCTATGACGCTGAACGCCTGGGTTCGAATCCTGGCGAGACCATTAGAAAAAAATTTCAGCGGTGGTTTTCCCCTCCTAATGCTGGCAACATCTGTGAGGTACTATGCCATGTATAACATCTCTCCAAAGAGGTGTCGCACAGCGGCACGCCGTTCGGACTCGGCTATAAAAAGGAGGCCCCTTATCATTGAGCTTAGATTTGAATCGGACTACACTCATTGATATGTGACAAGTTTGCCCCTATTCCTTAGTGGAATGTTCATATGGGCAAAATTTGCAAATTTGCTCCGTTAAAAAGCCTGCGGACCTCTTTCCTAATATTGCGAATCTCCCCGGTCATCCCGGGTTTTTTTTTGTGCTGATTTCCTTTCCCGAAGAGGACAACTATGTTCGTAGGACCACCACCAGTGCAGTCGAAATCCTGTTGAAATTTTCTTCAATCTCTTCTATGCTTGGACAATCTAAATTATCTTGCCCAAGTCTCCTTCTGAGTAGCCTTTCGAATTTTGTTCAGTTGGTCTTCAACTTATTCCGGAAGCTTATCGGATCGGAACCTCATCGATTAGATTTTCCGAACATATCGTCACATCTAATATCTCCTCCCTACTCCTATTAACAAAGGTAGCGGTGTTACCAATATTAAGAGTTTTTAGGTCGTTAGTATTCAAGAACTCTGCCAGGGTTTGGCCCTGCTTATTAATGTTGGTACTACCCCACGAAATGTGGTGAGAGTTCGCAGCGAGTTAAGAAAATGGATTAAAAGTCATGTTTATTCCATTGTCGAGAATTTTGAGGATTGTTATAAAATATTGGGTTGCCCAAAAAGTAATTGCGGATTTTTTAAAAGAAAGTATTGGGTTGCCCAAAAAGTAATTGCGGATTTTTCTGGTCGGCCAAATGATGTTGATTATGACCAAATCAAAGCATTAATCGAATTGGATCGTCATGTAACTGAGCTTGAGATAGGAGAGAAGTTAAATATACCAAAATCAACCGTTCATTATAACATAAAAAGTCTTGGACTGGTGAAAAAGCTTGATATTTGGGTACCACATGTATTGAAAGAAATTCATTTAACAAACCGAATCAACGCTTGTGATATGCACCTTAAACGCAATGAATTCGATCCGTTTATAAAACGAATCATAACTGGAGATGAAAAATGGATTGTTGTACAACGTTAGTCGAAAACGATCATGGTCCAAGCATGGTGAACCAGCTCAAACCACTTCAAAGGCTGATATCCACCAAAAGAAGGTTATGCTGTCTGTTTGGTGGGATTGGAAGGGTGTGGTATATTTTGAGCTGCTTCCAAGGAACCAAACGATTAATTCGGATGTTTACTGTCAACAATTGGATAAATTGAATACAGCCATCAAGGAGAAGCGACCAGAATTGGTCAATCGTAAAGGTGTCATATTCCACCAGGACAACGCTAGACCGCACCCATCTTTGGTCACTCTCCAAAAACTGAGTGAGCTTGGCTGGGAACTTTTGATGCATCCACCATATAGCCCTGACCTTGCACCATCAGACTACCATTTATTTCGATCTTTGCAGAACTCCTTAAATGGTAAAATTTTCGGTGATGAGGCTATAAAATCGCACTTGGTTCAGTTTTTTGCAGATAAAGGCCAGAAGTTCTATGAGCGTGGAATACTAAATTTGTCAGGAAGATGGCAAAAGGTTATCGAACAAAATGGCAATTATATATTTGATAAAAATTCATTCTAAGTTTTATTAAAAATGCATTTACTTTCTTTTAAAAAATCCGCAATTACTTTTTGGACAACGCAATAAATGCATTTTTAATAAAACTTAGAATGAACTTTAATCAAATATACTTTTTTATACTTTTTTCTAAAGCAAGCTAAAAGTAACAGCTGATAACTGACAGAAGAAAGAATGCAATTACAGAGTCACAAGCTGTGGAAAAATTTGTCAACGCCGACTGTATGAAAAATCCGCAATAACTTTTTGGGCAACCCAATATATGGTAATTCGGATTTCTCCTCCAGCCTAACATCTATACCAGTTAAAAAATCTCAAGTGTATAAACCCAACTTTTCCAACCCTGCATCAGACTCAGTAGTACACATTCACCAAAAAACAAACGAAAACGAATAGAAAAAAAAAAAAAAAACAAAGTAGGAAAACAAATATTCCATAAAAGATAAACTTGTTTTGATTTTTTGGCAAACTCTTTGATACGACTTTCTGGCTGCTTTAGTTCAAGTATTGTGGATAAAACCAAAATCCACTCACATGAATGAATGAAATTTTATTGAATGTGTTCGTAATATTTTATTTTTTTTTTAAGTTAGTCACTTGGCTTAAACTGCTGCTGCGCGCCAATTCATTGTAATTCTGCTGGCCCAGCCAACACATACTTTTGGTGTGTTGGCTTCATATCAACTTGGCAGTCTAACGTTTGCATGCATATCGAACAATTTCAGAAAGCAAAAAAAAAAAAAAAAAAAAACATCCGCCTGCATGCCGTAACAAGCTCACCACCTCCGTCACATGCTACAGGCCACATAGCATTGGCCAAAAAAAAAAATTTTTTGCATTCACATTTAGTTACAGGCACACATGCGACAACGAATCGACCATTCACCGAATTTGATTAGCCGTTCATCGATGACCAAAGTTAGTTGTAGAGCTTAAACAGCTGGAGCGACTAGCGAATACAGTATAGTGTGCCGTTTTCAATTGCAAATAGTTTGTGGGAAAAGTGTCATAACTCAAAATATCTGAACTTTAAAGTGGCCATCTTAAAAAAGTTTGAAACAAAATGTAGAGAAGAAGATCGAATTATGCCATTACTAATTGCCAATTCGGGACAAAAGCTTTCCACGAAATGTTAGACCTGAAAAACGCTAACTACTTAAATTTGACTTATAGCATTTTTCTATAACTCCTACATTTCTACACTGTAGTCTTCCGCCTACACTCAGAAAATAAATACAAAAGTATCAAATTCTCACTTTCTAGTGCAGAAGTAATAAAAGATTTGTCATAGCTTCAAAAGTGTTACCAAGTTGACATTGGCATATCGAGCGTCGAATCTTGAAGCAAGCGGCTTTCGACATCGAGCGATACATGGGATTCCACATAACCCTTGCGGTTGGGGCGCTTGGCCAGTTATCCGCACCAGGAAAACTTTAGGGTTTACTCCGAGGCAAAAAAGAATAGTAACAAATAAGAGCGTGCTAAGTTCGGCCGGACCGAATCTTATATACCCTCCACCATGGATCGCATTTGTCGAGTTCTATGCGCGGTATGTCTTTTTACGCAAACAAAGAATATTGAATAAGAGCTGTTATGCTATTGGAGCTATTTCAAGTTATAGTCCGATTCGGACCATAAATGAATGCTGAACATTGTAGAAGTCATTGCGTAATATTCCAGTTCATTCGGATACGAATTGCGCCATGTAGGGGCTCAAGAAGCAAAACGGGAGTTATGTTTACATGGGAGCTGTGTCAAGCTATTGATCGATTCAGACCATATTAGACACGTATGTTGAAGGTTATGAGAGAAGCCGTTGTACAAAATTTCTGTCAAATCGGATGAGTACTGCGCCCTCTAGAGGCTCAAGAAGTCAAGATCCCAGATAGGTTTATATGGTAGCTATATCAGGTTATGTACCGATTTTCACCATACTTTGAACAGATATTGAAAGTCATAACAAAACACCTCATGCAAATTTTCAGCCAAATCGGACGAGAATTGCGCCCTCTAGTGGCTCAAGAAGTCAAGATCCAAGATCGGTTTATATGACAGCTATACCAGATTATGAACCGATTTGAATCATACTTAGCACAGTTGTTGAAAGTGATATCAAAACATCACGTGCAAAATTTCAATCAAATCGGACTAGAATTGCGCCCTCTAGAGGCTCAAGAAGTCAATACCCAAGATCGATTTATATGACAGCTATATCAAAAGATGGACCGATTTGAACCATACTTGGCGCAGTTGTTGGTAATGGTATATGACAGCTATATAATGGTTATGAACCGATTTGAACCATATTTGGCACAGTTTTGAAAGTCATAACAAAGTACGTTATCGAAAATTTCAGCCAAATCGGATAGGCATTACACCTTCTAGAGACTCAAGAAGTCAAGGCCCCAGATCGGTTTATATGACAGCTTTATCAGGTTATGAACCGATTTAAACCATAATTAGAACAGATGTTGAAAATCAATACAAAATACCTCACGCAAAATTTCAGCCAAATGGGATAAGAATTGCGCCCTCTAGTGGCTCAAAATCAAGATTCAAGATTGCCTTATGTGGCAACTATATCAGGCTACAGACAGATTTGAACCATACTTAGCACAGTTGTTCATAACGAAACATGTCATGCAATATTTCAGCCAATTTAGATTGGAATTGCGCCCTCTAAAGGCTGAAGAAATCAAAACTCCAGATCGGTTTATATGGCCGCTATATCAGGTTGTGGACCGATTTCAACCATACTTAGCACAGTTGTTGGAAACATAACAAAGTACCTTACCTTCAGCCAAATCGGATAAGAGTTGCGCCCACCAATGGCTCAAGAATTTAAGATCTAAAATCGGTTTATATGGCAGCTACATCAAAACATGGAGCGATATGGCCCATTTACAATCCCAACCGATCTACATTAATAAGAAGTATTTGTGCAAAATTTCAAGCGACTAGCTTTACTCCTTCGAAAGTTGGCGTGCTTTCGTCAGACAGGCATAGCAAAATCGATTTAGATTGTTAAGAAAATCCAGAGTATGTATTGGGGCGGGTCGATCTTTTTTCTTTTTAATCGTATAGCAAAAATGTAAACTACATTGAATTCTCCGAAACTTCTCCGAAGAAACCATGTATCTAAAATAAAAACCTAATGCGCGCCATTCGAATGTATATGCCCGCCATTACAAAAAACAAGTAAAAGGGTGCAAGGTTCGTACGGGCCGAATCTTGGCAACCTACCATCATGGTTTCTGATAAAAATTTATAAAAATAAATTTAGTTGAAGGATAGAATTTTATTCTACATACTGAACTTTTGTTAAACCAGTAAAAATTAAAGCTTTTACGAACCGAGCAAGGATGATCGAGAGACCGGTTAACACGGGAGCAATATCAGGTTATAGACTGATTTGGACCGTATTTGGCACAGTCGTTGGAAGTCGTAACAGAACACCACATGCAACCAAATCGGGCAAAAATTGCGGCTTATAGGGGCTTAAGAACTCAATTCGTGAGATCGGTTTATGTGGGAGCTACATCTGAATTTGAACTGATATGGCCCATTTGCCATATCAGTTCTGTGCAAAATTTCAAGCGGCTCGTGATTTCGACAGACGGACGGATACGGCTAGATCACCTCAGAACCTCGAGATGATCTATAATATATATACTTTATTGGGCCTTAGACGTAAACATCTAGGTGTTGCAAACGGAATGACTAGATTGGTATACCACCATCCTATGGTGGTGGGTATAAAAATACTCAACCGACCAGCAGATTTGGCAGAAACTGTTTTGTGACATATTTCCGAAATTTTTATCGGTTAAGATTTCCCGATTTCGACCGATTTACACTTATAAGGCTAGACAAATTTCTGCGACCACTGCTGAGGGGCTAAGAGAGCTTTCTCTTTGATCATGCGGCAAATAGGGACACTGCGGCAGTGTGGATTACACATTGCCCAAGCCGCTTTTTGACTTGGGCAATGGGCATGCTAATAGAAGTTACATAGACTTCTATGCGGACGGTACCAAACTAGACTAACAGGTGGGCTTTGGGGAATACTCTGAAAAACTAGAACTGGTCATATCAAGAAGGTTATCCGAGCACTGCAATGAGTATCAAGCGGAAATCCTTGCAATTAAAGAAGCGGGGGAATGGCTAAGATATAATGAACATGTCCCGCACTGACAGTCAGAAGGAGTTTCACTTTCGGTTCTCATTTCTTTTAAAACATATCTGATGTAGCGGCTTTTTAAAGAGAGCTGAATGTTTCAACGATAGGAACTAGAAGGCATCTTCCTTCTGCTGTTTCTGAGGTATCACAATGGACGAAGACGCCTAAATGAGTCTGATGGTAGAGTGCCACATAATCCTAACTTTACCTTTTACTGAGCTTAAGCTTGTATCGCAAAACCTCTTTTATATGAGAGAAGCAGAAGTACTAATGAACTATTCAAGGGCAAAGTTGAACTTCTTTTGCAGATTTACAGAACATATTAGGGATTCAAATTCTCTGTCACTGTTGCGTTTGCCTCCTTATGTGTGTCCGAAAAGAGGTCAACCTCTTCGTTTGATTTTGTCATTATGACTTACCTTAGGCATCCAGGCGCCTTGACTCGCATTCCACTCAATGGTTCATTCGCACATGCCTATGGGGTCCCGTCTCGGAGCCTTTCCTCTACTTTGGATCGCGTTAGGTCGATTTCCAGGTTAGTGGTTGAAAGATTGGCATAGCAGTTCCTTAGTCTATCAAGTATGGATTTGGGATCGGAGGAAGTTGAGAAGGGATATCTTCCTTCTTTACCACATCCAATGCAGCTCTAGCCCAATTTTCATCAATCTAATTTGTAGCGCAACGGTACATATCGCCTAAGCCTTGATCCCCAAAAATATTGTAGTTTATATCGGCCCCTTTACCAGCCTGCATCGTCACAATCTGTAAGAGGTCCTGATCATTCCCTTAGAAAAAACAAAACTCAGGCAATTGTGATAACACTTTGACTCTGGGTTTATACCCAGTCTTAAGTGAGTCTTTCATTTAAAAAAATATATATATTCTTTTCTCAGTGTATTGGGATTTTGATGCATTCGCTTAAAGAGTAATTGGCCCAACTAGTATTATTCATACGCTGGTATTAGACAAACAAATTAAATTTGCATAGATTTTTCACACGTTGCCATGCAATATTGACGCAAGTATGGTAGGCGTCGCAGCATAGCTTCCATGTTTGGACAGCTTAACACATGGCTGATTTACAATTATTGACTGTACGGAAAAGAGATCCAATATAGTTATTCAATAAATGGGTTGCAATAATCAAAAAGGTAATGAATAAAATAGAGTTAAAGCTCTTCAATCTTTATGTAGTTGGGTTGGACTGTTAGTATTCGGGTATAAACTCCACCATAGGACTGGGATACACTTGTTAGTATGGTCGAACAGGTATATCAACTGATAAGTTTCCATATAAACCGATCTTTCGAATGGGCTTCTTAAATAACTAGATGGCCCTATTCTTACCAATTTGGCTGAATTTTGTCAAAGTGACTCCCGCCGTTACCTCCAACAACTCTGACAAGTATTGGCCAAACCTGAAATAGATCGTTCAGTGAGCATTGAGGAAGCTGTCAGGATGGGCGATGGGCTTGGCATAAATCTCAGAAAGACTGAACTGGCCCATTTCAACAGTAGGAGAAAGCTGAGTGTTTCTTAGGGACCTGTCTTGCGTGGGTGGAGCTGCCGCTTTTTCGGAAGCCAAGTACTTGGGAGTGATTCTTGTTCTGAAACTAACTTGGAGAAGAAAAATCAAAGAAACGCCCTACTCCTATCGCAACTCGAATGCAGTAGAGAAGTTGGGGCTGAGGCCAGGGACGGTGCTCTGGATGTTTACGGCAGTCGTTCGGCTAATTCTCACCTATGGTTGTCTGGAGTGGCACAAAGCTCTGAACAACTGTGCCCTTTGCAGGATGATCAAGAAGGTACAGGTACATCGGCAGTGCTAATCTCTGGAGCAAAGAGAAGTGATGCCCCAGACTCGCTAAATGCCATTCTCGATCTTATGCCTTGCATCTATATGATGAGTGTGCGGCAACAAACAACAAACTGTGTGGCATCTCTAACTTACACCATTTTTCTCTTCTGTGGGCGGAGGGTGTTGCCGAGTGGTGCTATGCTATATGGGGCGCCACTGATTATATACCTAGGAACTCCTTTTTTGTTGATGGGTTCTAAGTTGTTTTCCCCGAAAAGGTATTTCGGGTTAGGGGCACCCCTCCCTTCCCGGGATCCTATGTATACACGAATTGGCCTATATTGGATGGGGGCACTGAAGCAGTTGTCGTCATAGAATTACTTGGAATTAGAGAATCTTAATGACTTTTGGACAGGTACATCGTCTTTCAGGTGGAAGTCTTGGTGATTCTTAAGCAACTGGAGACCATATTAATGCGGGAGTGGCTATCCGATCAAACCGATCGCTTATTGCTGCAAGCTAGAACTTTTCAAAGACACTTCTATTCATGGTTATTCTTCTAGCCATTCGTTGTTAATGGGTTAAATCAGTCTACCCATATTCGCCCGTCCGTTCGACAGATAGCCGAAATAACGATAGCATACGATCGAATGAAGCTATCCGCATGAAATTTTCATAGATACTTCCTGATTGAGGTCGTTGGCAGTTGTTCCAGATTAATTTATGTTTATAATTCAATACAATTTAAAAACACTTAAAAATCGTTTTATACTACGTTTCTGAGTACGGACCTCCAAACTGTTCGAAAACTGTGCTTATTCAATATAAACTCAACCAAATTTGGTATTCAAAACAGCTAAAATGTTTGATAAAACAGCAGTTTTTGTCTGCTGAAAATGGGAAAACAGACATTACTGCTGTTTCAGCAAATAAAGGGTTGCTATATTAGCAAACATTTCAAAATCTGGTTGTTTGAGTACACAAGTCCGCGGAAAAAAATGTGAATGCTACTTTTAATGGTTGTCTGTTACTTGTTTTGATTACTTTAAGCATTTTTTTGAACTTTTTTTTTAATTTTGTTGGAAGAGATGATTTGTGGCATATTATTGTAAAGAAGCTACCTAATCCTCCATTAATATACATTTCGAAATGTGGCTGATCTAGGTCGCATTTTTTATTATTGCTCTACTACTGTGCACATGACAGGCGTGGCCTTTTTTTCCAAATTGAAAGGAAAAAGGTTATGGAAAGTATACATTCAGTGGTGATTATAAAACGTCCACGGAGACTCACTTTTACATATGTGTTCTATTTTTTCTTCTAACATCCCCTTCATAATTAAGCAGCAGTTATTTTCAGCAAACGACAGACTTTTCAGCAGTAAGCCTGCTACTCTGAAATCGGAGAACTACTGCTACTATAGCAGCAAAAATAACTCCTAAGATTCAGCAGACTTTGTTTGCTATTTTCAGGTATCTTTTTTCTATGAGTGTACCTTTCACCACTACTGTCGTACATGGAAAAGAGATAGACTCTTAAACAAACATACCGATTGACTAAGAATCACTTTTTGAATCGATTTAACTATGTCCGTCAGCTGTCCGTTCGTCTGTTGGTCTGTCTGTCCTTCTTCCCATGTTAATTTGTACAGTTTGTAATAAATTTGTATGCAAATTTATTACAGACTGCCTCTCTTGGCTTTAAGATGAAGCCTATTGAAATTAAAAGAAATTGGTTAAGATTTAGATACTGACCCATGCCAATACTTACAAAATCCTTAACTGTTTTCCATGACACACCCCTAAGTTGGTTTGTGTATGGTATTGTATCCCCACCTAAGGGCCGGTATCTGTTAAACGCAAAAGCCAACGATCTAATAATTTTCCCCGCATGCATTATACATGCCATCACTTTTCGCACCGATTTTACATATAATACTGCAATAAAATCGTCATTTGTCAATATCATCTCTAATGACTCATCTGATCACTAGTGATTTTCATAGAAATAGGTTCAAATTTGGATATAGCTTCCATTCCATTTTTATACCCACTACCATGGGATGGTGGTATACTAGTCTAGTCATTCCCTTTTTAACACCTCCTTATATTGATCTAGGACCCTATAAATACTCTTGATCGTCTCAAAATCCTGAGCCGATCTAGCCATGACCGTCCGTCTTTCGAAATCACGATAGCGGCCGAACGCGTAAAGCTAGCCGCTTGAAATGTTTACAAATACTTAATATTGCTTTAGGTGATTGAAGATTGCAAATGGGCCATATCGGTTCAGATTTGAATATAGCTCCCACATTACCCGATCTCTAGATTTTACTTTCTCAGCCCCTGGAAGCCTCAATTTTTGTCCGATTTGGCTGAAATTTTGCACATAGTGTTATGTTATGACTTCCAACAACTATGCTTAGTACCGTCAAGATCCTGATATAGCTACCATATAAACCGATCTCGCGATTTGAATTCTCGAGCCCCTGAAAGCCTCAATGTTTGTCCGATTTGGCTGAAATTTTGCACATAGTGTTCAGTTATGACTTCCAACAACTGTGCTAAGTACGGTTCAAATCGGTCAAAAACGTGATATAGCTCCCATAAAACCGATCCCCCAATTTGACTTCTTGAAACACTGGAAGCCTCAATTTTTTTCCGATTTGGCTGAAATTACACGCACGCAGTGTTCTGCTATAACTTCCAACAACTGTGCCAAATATGGTTCAAATCGGTTTATAACCTGATTTAGCTCCCATATAAACTCATCTCCCGATTAGACTTCTTGAGCCCCTGAAAGCCTCAATTTTTGCCCATATTGGCTGAAATTTTGCACGCAGCGGTCTGCTAGGACTTCCAACAAATGTGCTAAGTATGATTCCAATCGATTTATAATCTGATATAGCTCCCACATGAACCGATATCCCGATTTGACTTCTTGAGCCCTTGAAGCGTCTATTTTCATCCGATTTGGCTGAAATACTGCACATAGTGTTATGTAATGACTTTCAACAACTGCGCCAAATACGGTTCAAATCGGTGTATAGCCATATCTAGCTCCCATATTTGAGCAGAATCCATGGTGGTGGGTTCCCTATATTCGGCCGAACTTACCACGCTTTTACTTGTTTTACCAAATTTGGTAGTGTTCGGACTAGAACTGGCAAAATATTGATAGCACTATCGATATTTAATTTTTTGACTGAATATCGATTAATATTTTTCGGTGTATAGCCAGATATAGCTCCCATATTTGAGCAGAATCCATGGTGGTGGGTTCCCAAGATTCGTCCCTTCCGAACTTAGCACGCTTTTACTTGTTTTACCAAATTTGGAAGTGTTCGGACTAGAGCTGGCAAAATATCGATAGCACTATCGATATTTAATATTTTGACTGAATATCGATTAATATTTTTTCGATGGTACTATCGATGATACTATCGCAAAAGTACTTTTTTTTGCAAAACTAAACAAAAATAAGCAATTCGACACTGAATGTATTGCGCCTATAGAGGGCGCAATTTTCATCCAATTAGGCTAATATTATGTACAATGACTTCTCTCATGACTTCGAACTGACTTCAATAACCTTGGTTTTATTTAATATAAATCGAGATCCTGATTTTTACTTCTCATTTTCGTTTGAAATATGGGTGATGGGTAGGTTAACTGTAGTGCCGTTGCTATCGATATTTATTATTTATTTTTTTGTCTGCCCTTACACAAAAATAAATGCATTGGAACAGGTACAGCTAAAAGGCAGGATTGTCGAGCCTGGTTAAAGTGATAATTGTATCATAGATGCGTTATCGCATTAAATACGATTTAAATACAACATACCAACGCACGACCCTTGAAGCCATCACACCAACTATGGTTGAAAAGTCTTCTAACCAAAGACGAAACGCGTCCCAGAATGGTTGGTGTGTGTTGCTACCTTTGGCTTTCCTTTTCCATTTGCATCTTCGATCAGTCAGCTCGTTTCGAAAGGGAAACAAACAAAAATTGTAAAATTTAATGATCTCGCCCTTACAGACAAGAAAACTTGAAAAATTAAAAATCGATATTTATTATTAAAACTCTCGAAAATATTGTATGTTGTGATTATCGATATTTTGGATTAAAAAAAGTGGCTATCACAACCATAAAAACAGATATCGGACGAGAAATATTTATAAATCAGATTTTAACCAATTTTCATGAAATTTGACAACAAATACTGCATTTTTACCGAGTTTGGTTAGGTTTCGCCTAGAAATATGGCTAACACAACCAGAAAAGCATATATTGGAAAAAGATATAGGTATTAGCCGATTTTTTCCAACTTTTTTATTTTTTATTCGTAGCCCATAATTTAATTTCCCTCAAGACTGGACGCCTGTCTCAATTAATTTCCATTTTGAATGTCAAATACCCCATTGTTCGATATCCTGATAAGATTTCCCCTAAGTCCTTAGAGGCCCAATTTCTTCCGGCAGACATTTTTCGCAATGTCCAACTACTCTGTCAAGTATGCTTCAAATCGGTCTATAACATGATATATCTTCAATACATACCGATTGGACCCATTGAATCCCTAAAGGGCCCAATTTTTATTCCATTTATCTGAAATGGTGCACCTGGAGGACGCAAAGCTTTTCTGATTTGGGTGTAATTTGCTTATGGTATTCTAATATGACTAGCAACATCTGTTCTATATATGATCTAAATCGGCCTAGAGTCCCATATTCACCATATTCACCTGATATATTGTAATTTCTCAAGCATCTGCAGAATGCAATTCCAAAGCGAAATAACTTAACATGTGAAGTTCTCTTCAGACCTCCCTATATAGTTTGTTTTGAATTCCTGTTTATATAAAAACATGGCCCAGGGTATTCATGATGGATGGTATATAAGATTGGCCTAGGCCAAACTTAATGTCTTTTTAAAGAGACGTTTAAATTTTATACCCAAAATGGAAGTCTTCCTTAATATGTTGTTTATGAATTCACCATTTATTCTGATTACCACACCCCTAAAACTACTTAAAAATATTTCAGAAAAAAGACGGGGACACTCTATATCATATCCAGATGTTAGTATAGCCGAGCTGTTATAATACTAATTTATGATTGTTTTCATTTCATTTCGTTTTTGTTTTTATTCATACATATTTTTTTAAAATTCAATGATATTGTAATTTTTAATAATAATTTATGCACAACAACGACAACAAAGACAAATTACGCATTATCATATCAACAACAACATTGCAATGATATTGATGTGTTTACCCTGACTATGAGTTCATATTTTTATATATTCCGATGATGATGATGACTGCGATGATGGTGATGACGATTATTCTATTATGGCATTTATTGATATGCTACTATTTTCGAAAATGTTTGCTTTACTGCTTCTCTCGCTTCGAATAAAAATGCGGTCATCTCCAGCTAAGCAAAAGGTTGTTGTGGGGGCGATTCCATCAATGACCGATGAGGGTTAATCGAAATGGAGAATCGAAAACCAGTTGTACAACAAACACAAGTATTTTTGCATTTAACCCCCTCCTGAACGGTGAAGAGTAGAATGTCTGTTTGTGTACCAATGAACGAATGATATATGCATATAATTAAAACACAAATAGAAATAATTGCAAAATAAATACATTCGAAAATTGCAATTCAATGAAGCGTATGCATAATATTGATAATAATATTCAAGTAGATAACAAAAAAATTGAATTAAATTGAAGAATTTTCAACAATAATTAATAAGCAATAAAAATTTGTTATTGGCACTTAATATGGGTATTTATGTTCTAGAAATGATATCTAGGTGCTCTACATTATTTTATAGTGTGAACAAAGCAGGTTTTTTTCTCCTTAATTTATGGGCAACTAATTTTGGGGAATAAATAAAGAGGTAATAGAAACGTAAAGTTCAGTCAAACCGAATCTTGTATGCCCTCCAATTAGGGGCTTCCAATAAATATCAATGAACAATACAAAATGCATCTGTTCTGGTTGCCGGACCTCAGACAAGCTTGTAAGACTAGGAACCACCTTTCACATTCCAGGATAACTGGAATATGTGGGTATGCCTCTAGCGATATGTGAGCTAAATCTTCAGAATCAGGCCCGAAGGGTAACGAATGAAAGATGGTCACAAAGTTGGCATTGTAAACACTCCAAAATTATCTACACTTGTAAAGGTCTACCGCTTTACTGTCGCAGGCGAGAACAGACTTCTCAATCATTGTGTCCGTCATGACAGGTCACTGTCTGATCGGAAAACTTTCTGACATACTGAAGATAACAAGTAATGAATCTTGTATGCCCTCTAATTAGGGGCTTTCAATCAATATCAATGAACAGTAAAAAATGCATCTGTTCTGGTTGCCGGGCCACAGACGAGCTTGTAAGACTAGGAACCACCTTACACATTCCAGGATAGCTGGAATATGTGGGTATGCCTCTAGCGATATGTGAGCTAAATCTTCAGAATCAGGGCCGAAGGGTAACGAATGAAAGATGGTCACAAAGTTGGCATTGTAAACACTCCAAAATTATCTACACTTGTAGAGGTGTACCGCTTTACTGTCGCAGGCTAGAACAGACTTCTCAATCATTGTGTCCGTCATGATAGGTCACTGTCTGATCGGAAAACTTTCTGACAGACTGAAGATTGCAAGTAACGACTTCTGCAGAACCTGTGAGGGCGTTGAGGAAAAAGAGAGTACAGTAGAACATCTACTGTATGTGTCCCGCACTGGCAGTGTGAAGGAGTTTCACTTTAGGTTCACATTACTTTGAAAACTTATCTGATTAAGTGGATGTGAACATTCGCAAGTTGTTGGGCTTTTTGAAACGAACTGGATGGTCCAACGGTAGGAATTGGAAGACATATTCCTTCTCCTGTTCCTGTGGTGTCACAATAGACGAAAGCTTATAAGTGGGTTTAATTTCAGACGCCCTCTTAAACCTAATCTTAACTAACCATGACCTAACCAACCAACCCTCAGGGAGGTACCCTGAATCGCTTAACATGTAAAAAAAAGTCCTAAGTTCAGGCGAAACGAATATTAGTCACCCACCACCATAGATTCTGCTAAAAATTAACACATACTACCTCAGGTTATATCTGGTGATTTTCGTTCCCATAGTTTAACTTAGAAGGTCAAGATGGTCAAGAATACGAGTATATATACTTTTCTGGGTCGTAGATCAATATTAAGCAGGTATTTAAGAGGAATGACTAAATTAGGAGGCCACCGTAGCGCAGAGGTTAGCATGTTCACCAATGACGCTGAGCGCCTGGGCTCACATCCTGGCGGGACCATCAGTAAAAAATTTGCAGCGGTGTTTTCCTCTCCTAATGCTGGCAACATTTGTGAGGTATTATGTCATGTAAAAACTTCCCTCCAAAGAGGTGTCACCCTGCGGCACGCCGTTCGGGTTCGGCTTCAAGTTATCAGTAATCGTCGATTGAAATGCAAAACGGAAGGTTGTGTCCGGAAGATTTTAGCGACTCAAATTTAAATATAGGATCTTTATTTGGAACAACAAGGACAAAAATCTTTAATTTTTAGTAATGCTTGTTTATGCGCACAGAAGGTCAGACATAGGTAGAAAGTCCAAAGATATTCCGAATATCATCAATATATCCACTTGTTAGGGTAGGACATTAATTTCGATGACTTGCAAAGGGCATGAAAAAATGAGTCTACTTTCATCTCCTGAGTGTAAAATGGCAAGCCTTCTGAAAATTCTTCGTGCAAAATTTCTAAAATGGTGAGAGACAAACTCACGGTTTATTTACATATGGCACTTTGCCAAGGCAGGGTAATTACATCCAGAGACAGTATGGGACTCAAATGAAAGGTATTCGGTAGTAGAGTACGAATTTCAAAATTGGGTTCAAGTAACTGGGGGCCGCCCCTACCCCAAACACCCTAAGTAGGTTTATTGGACGAGCATGACAATATGGGACTCAAATAAAAGGTATTCGGCAATAGGGAAGTGGGCAGAGGGTCTGCCCCTTCCGATATCAACAAACAAACTATGAAGCCTATTCCTTCTCCCTGACTATATTCGTAATATATTTCCGAATACCTTTTATTTGAGTCCAATATTGTCATGCTCGTCCAATAAACCTATTTTAGGGTGTTTGGGGTAGGGACGGCCCCCAGTTACTTGGACCCAATTTTTAATATGAAATTCGTACTCTACTCCTGAATACCTTTCATTTGAGTACCATATTGCCTGATCTGTAAACTTTTATTTTTGAGTAGTACTTTTGGTGTAAGGGGGAGGGTCCTCCCCCTTTCCGACATCAAAAAATTATATAGCCTATGTTTCCTTCCAGACCAACCTACATACCCCAGAACACCACCCCAGTATCAAAAGTGGACCGATAAGGACAATCAAATGAAAGGTATTGAAGAGTAGAATACGAATATGGTATTGAAAATTGGCTTCAAGTACCCAGGAAGTCGCCCTAACCCCAAAACTTCTAAAAGCAGGCAAATTGAACGTCCATATCAATATGGAGCTTAAATGAAAGGTATTCGGGAGTAGATTACGAATCTGGCATACAAACTCAGATCGAAGAGTAGAGGGTCACCCCACCCCCCAAAAGGGCTCCAAATGGGCATATCAGATCGAAGTGTAGAGGGTCACCCCATCCCCCAAAAGGACTCCAAATGGGCATATCACCCATCATGACTTTATGACCTTCGGATTGTTTGTTTGTTCCGTTGAATCAAAAACGACTGAACCGATTTTCTTAAAATTTTCACAGATTGTATAGGTTTTTGTGAAAGGAAACATAGGTTATATACATTTTAGATATCGATTAGTGGCGGACCCTCCCCCTTACCCCAAAAACGCCAAAACCAAAAGTGGACTAATGGGCACAATATGATTATCAAATGAAAGGTATTGGAGACTAGAAAATGAATATCATATTAAATTTTGGGTCCAGGTACCCAGCGGGCCGCCCCAATCCCAAAACTCCTCTAAACAGATATATTCGATGTTCCCATCAATATGGAACTCAAATAAAAGGTATTCGGCAATAGATTAGAAAAATGGCATAAAAAAGTAGGTCCAAGTAATGCAGGGTCCTCCCACCTCTAAATACTCCCAAATGGGCATAGCCGACCATGACTATATGGGACTCAAATGAAAGTTATTTGGGAGTAGATTACGAATATGATATTAAAATTTACGTTCAAGTCTAGGTGGCGCTTTTCATCCTATAAATACGTGGAATTGGTAGATTGACCCATATGGCAATATGGGACTCAAATAAAAGGTATTGAGAGTTGATATCCAATTCTGGAGCCAAGTGTTTGTGTTTGGTGTATTCATTTTCGGAACAAAGACCCTGAGGTCCACCCCACCCTCAAACACAACTTATTTACCGATCATGCCTTTATGGGGCTCATATGAAACATTTTTGAAAGTAGAGCACGGATCTTTTATTTAATTTAGCGGACAAGTTACCGCCCCCGAAATACCCCCTAAATCTGAAATATTTACCAATACAGCAATACAGGACTCAAAAGAAAGACATTTGGGAGTAGAGTAAAAATTTGCCCAGGAACCGAGCAGGGGCAAACTTCTCACACATCAATGAGTGCTTTCCGATTCTAGTTGAGTTTATCATTGATAAGGGACCGAAGACGTGCCGCAGTGCGACACATCTTTGTGGAGAATTTTTTCATGAACATGCATGGCATGGTACCTCGCTAATGTGGCCAGCATTAAGAGGGGATCACCACCGCTTTTAATGTTGTCCGATGGTCTCGCCAAGATTCGAACGCAGGCGTTCAGCGTCATAGGCGAACATAGGCTGCAGTGACACAAATTCGATATCCACATTCAGGGCGAAGTGTCCCCTCCCTAAAGAAGGCGCAGCGGAGCGGGCCCGGTTCGGCTAATTATTAAATATTGCATAACCCTTTTCATTGCTTATTCATGCCCAAAATACTTCAGGAAAATATAGCACAATGGCCACCAACAAGACACAATAGCACGATTTCCTATTGCAATGAAAGCATCAAATTCAATAATGGCCTTGTTTTTTTGGTCACAAGGAAGGAAACCCACCGCTCTGTCACAGGGGCTCATTAAAAACATAACACTGAGCGAATGATGAATATTCAACATGCGCTCCATTCGCGCCATAGAGAGAAAAGCAAACCCCTTAAAAAAATATGAATGTGCCCCCCGGCTTGTTGTTTAAACTGTGTGAACTATTTTATCTGCTCAAAGACAAACATTTTCGCATATTTGTTTTATTCCATGATATTATTAACTGTTTGTTAGATTTTATTATTATCTGGATGTTGTTTTTAAAATTTTTATGTTTTATTCATGTGGCAGTGTAACAAAAAAGAGAGGAAGATGGAGACAAAAAGCTCAAAAAAAAACAAAACCTTAACCAATTATGGCCATATTCAGGTGCTACCGCTGGATTTTGGGGGCGAAATGCGAAATAGATGTGAATGGAGCAAAAATCAGCAGAGAAAAAAACCATTAGCTAACACAAACAATAACAACTAAGACAAAAACTGTAAAAAGACCAGACACAAAATCAAATGTGTATTTAACTGTAATGGAAAGTTATGTCGCTACAATAACATTACAGTCGTCACTATGTAACGCTTATTAAAAATGCCAGTTGGCAAATATGTCAGTTCATTTGGGATTTCACAGTGGGGTACAAAATAAAAGTTGAAAATGGGAAATTCGTGTATTTCAATCGAAATGACTGTAGAGGGGAACAATTGTTGAATAAAGAGTTAAGATTGGATTATCACTTAGACGTTTTCGTCCGTCCAAAGGAACAGGAGAACGAAGATGCATTCTAGTTCCTATCGTTGAACTATCCAGATCACTTTAAGCCTAGCAACTTGCGAAAGTGCACATCCGCCAACAGACAAGTTCTCAAAGAAAAGAGGACCTAAAGTGAAACAACTTCTTAATGCCAGTGCGACCCACACACACACAACGGCCCGACCCTGAAGACTTAGCTCGCATATACCCCGAGAAAAGTTGATACCAAACGTGTTCATTTCAGTACCATACGGTATTGATAGTAAAGCAACACCGTATGGTACAGAACAATGCCGGATGGATGCATGCGCCATGAAATGATTAGTACCGTTTGGTACCTACCTTATTACCAAACTGGTATTAGTTACCTATAAGTTATTGGTTTTAGCACCAAACCGTTATTGGTTTTAGTACCAAACCGTTATTGATTATTCCACCCTTCAATGAAACAAAACAAACCATTCAAAATAATTTTCAAAATCTTATTTTATTTCGATTATTTATGTTAAAAATTACAAAAAGTGATATTACATCGTAACCAACCTTTCAATCCTTTTTACTCACCAACTCAATCCTTTTTACTCAGCAATTGATTCCATATCCATCGATTCCCATAAGTGGTATTCATATGAATACACCAACACATCATAGTTTTCCACACAATGGACTATCATGTTTTTGATGTCAAATGTCCTTAGAATTTTTACAATTTCGATTTTCACCGCTTTCGAGTATTTGAACAAGCTTTCACGCACTCAAATTGTATTAAAACATTTCATTTATTTGTTTAACAAATATTTATATTTTTAAGTTCAAAACTCAACAACACTTCTTACACGATGACAATAATATAAATGCGACGCCGTCAATTCCTAATGGCCTCCTTTGTATTGAATTGATACCAAATGGTATTAAAAATCTTTGCCCATGACGCGAACAAAATAATACCACACGGTATTGACAAAATAGCGTAATTTTTCTGTCCGTGTATGGACTGCGTGACCATAATACGGTCCTGCAGTAGAGCTGGCAAACTATCGATAATCGCAACATTCGATATTCTCGATAGTTTTAATAATAAATATCGATAGTAACGATACTATCGTTAATTTCTTTCACCTATATTTCAAACGAAAATGGGAAGTAAAAATCAGGAGATTGATTTATATAGAATCAATGCACAGACCAAATGAAACCAAGATTAATAACGTCTTTTTGAAGTCATGAAAGAAATCATTGAACAAAATGTTAATCTAATCGGATGAAAATTGCGCCCTCTATAGGCCCCAAAAAGTTGAAAATTTTGCCCATGAACATTCCACTAAGGAACAGGGGTAAACTTCTCACATATCAATGAGTGCAATCCGATTTAAGTTAAAGCTCAATGATAAGGGGCCTCATTTTTATAGTCGAGTCCGAACCTGCGGCACACCGTTCGACAACTTTTTGGAGAGAATTTTTACATGGCATAGTACCTCACAAATGTTGCCAGCATTTGGAGGGGAAAACCACCGCTGAAAAACTTTTTCTTATGGTAATTGATGCAGACAAAAAATCTGTCAGTACACGAAAACACATTCATTGGGGAAAGTACAGTTAATAGACCCGGTTGTCGAGCGTGGTTAATGTGGTATTTGAATCGTAGAGGCGTTTTCCCAATAAATACCATACAAATTCAACATAAAAACGCACGGCCCTTGAAGCCATCACACCTAATATGGTTGAAAAGTCTTCTAACCAAAGACGAAACGCCACATAACGTCCCATAGTGCTTGATGTGTGTTGCAATTTCTGGCTTTACTCCGAAAAATCTCCGATCATTGAGCTCGACTCGAAAGAGAAACAAACGAAAATTGTGAAATTTTCGCCCTAATAGCCAAAAAGTGCATTTTAATTAAAACAAGTAAAAGCGTGCTAAGTTCGGCATGGCCGAATCTTATATATCCTCCACCATGGATCGCATTTGTCGAGTCCTTTTCCCGGTGTCTCTTTTTAGGCAAACAAAGTGAAGGAAGAGATAAAAGAAAATAATTGCTATGCTATTGGAGCTATATAAAGTTATGGTCAGATTCGGACCATAATGAAATTAATGTTGGAGATCATAGTAGAAGGTATTGTGTAAAATTTCAGCCAACTCCAATAAGAATTGCTCCCTTTAGGAGCTCAAAAAGTAAAATAGTGAGATCGTTTTATAGGGGAGCTGTATTAGGCTAAAGAACGATTCAGCCCATATTTGTCACGTGTGTTGAAGGTCATGTTGTACAAATTTCACCCAAATCAGATAATAGTTGCACCCTATAGATGCTCAAGAAGTCAAGACCCCAGATCGGTTTATATGACAGCTATATCAGGTTATGAACCGATTTGAACCATAAATCGCACAGTTGTTGACAGTCATAATCAAACACGTCATGCAAAAAATCAGCGAAATCGGATAGGATTTGCGCCCTCTAAAGGCTTAAAAGCCAAGACCCCAGATCGGATTATATGACAGCTATATTAGGTTATGCACCGATTTCACGCATACTTGGCATAATTGTTGGGGATACCAAAACACCACGTGCAAAATCTCAGTCAAATCGGACTAAAATTGCGCCCTCTATTGGCTCAAGAAGTCAAGATTCTAGATCGGTTTATATGGCAGCTATATCAGGTTATGGACCGATTTGAACCATACTTGGCATAATTGTTGGGGATACCAAAACACCACGTGCAAAATCTCAGTCAAATCGGACTAAAATTGCGCCCTCTATTGGCTCAAGAAGTCAAGATCCAAGATCGGTTTATATGACAGCTGTATCAAAACATGGACCGATATGGCCCATTTACAATCCCAACCGACCTACACCCATAAGAAGTATTTGGGCAAAATTTCAAGCGGACGGAGATGGCTAGATCGACTTAAAATGTCATGACGATCAAGAATATATATTGTTTATGGGGTCTAAGACGACCATAGCTACACCAATTCTGCGAGCCCAAACACAGATGTCTGCAAAGGGGGTACGCATTAAAGGAGGCCTCTCCTATTTATGTTTGCAATATCAAACAACTCCGAGAAGAACTGACTCTTCTAGGTGGAGAGCATGTGGCCGCGCAGACCCGCAAATGAACAAAGCAAATATTTAATAATACAATCTCTATCAAGCCGGCTTCTACAGCAATCCTTATGAGGAATTTCCACACACATTGCTATAGGACCTATAGCTAAGTACTTATGCAGGTTATAGCAGTAGACGACTACATACAAGCAAGGTTAGCAATTCGTCCGTCATCGTGCGTTCGGATGGCAGATCAGAGAGTCCTGGCAATGTAGCATACATGTATAGTTTCCCACCTTAAAATTGCCTACGCATATCGCCCCGCTAGCAACCGTTGCCCTTCTCTATGACCTGCCTTTATACCATATTTTTCCAACTATTCTCATTAACTCCCACGTAAACAGCCACTTGAAGTTTCAAATGATTATAGCCGATATTAGTAACTCATTCTATAAGAATTTTCGGCAACGTCATATTGATTGATTTTAAGTGTTTCTTTTAAATACATATCAATTACCTAAAATAGTTGTGTAAATACATAACACATATTTCTTAACGCTTGAAACGTCAATTATGAGGAAAAAAAATGTTTTCTAATCGTAATTGAAGCATGCCTAAATTTACAGTCATTACAGAAACACCACCCACATTAAAATAAGCATGAACATCATCATACAATATAATATACAGTGTAACTATTATCATGTTACTTGCATTGCAGCCACGAATGCGGCGCAAGAATGCGCGAAAAGTTAATATTGAGAATGTAAAGGCATTTGGTGTATTAGACTAGCTCATAATTCATGAGCAAATTTTAAGCTAACAAGGGAAGTGGGTTGGGTGTGAGTGTCAAACCAATGAATATAAGAATAATCGGAGTTTTTTTTTTTTTTGAAGAACATATGCCATGTTTGCTACTTGGTCTCACATAAAAAAACTGAAACTTCAATATGTTCCAGTCTTATGTGTAGTTATGCGCCTGCACAATTGCATGTCTAGCAACGCAAATGAAATTCTCGCCAAACCTTTGGCAATAATAAAAGTTTGCTGCAAGCACATCTTTTGAATTGTAATGAGCTGCAATAATTTACACAATTTAAGAAGTTTCTAATTTTATAATATAATAGAGAAATAAATACTACCATAAAAACTCCCATAAAATGTAACCAAAAGACAAATAACGGAAGAGAATATTATATATAATATTTCTTTGTAGTTTATTACCACGCAGCATAATAAGGTTATTAGAAAATTAATACTTACTTTACTTTAATTGGCTATGACAGAACATTTGTTCCACTAGCCGAACGTAGAATAGCTTTCCAAGCGCCTCGATCTTCTGCGCTCATTTTAAAATCTCTGACACCAAGTTTCGAGGTATCTCCCACGATCTTTGAAACGGGCTTTCGGTCTCTCCGACTTCTGTGCTGGAGCTTCTTCATCCATTCTAACAACAAGACCAAGCCCACGCAGCCGTTGTATTTTGATACGTGTAACTATGCTATCGTCATCATGCAGCTCATAAAGCTCGTGGTTCATACCTCGCCTATATTCTCCATTAACCCAAACTGGTCCATATATTTTATGAAGAATATTTCTCTGAAATACTCCAAGCACTGCCTCATCTGCTTTCACAAGTACCTATGTCTCAGAACCATATAACAGCACGAGTAATATCAGTCTCTTGTATAGTGTACTCTTCGTCTATAGAGAGGTGGTATTGTTTCTAAACTGCTTACTTAAACCAAAGTGGCATCTGTTTGCTACTTTGGTTAGCAGATGTTAGCATATCCGCCTATGACGCTGAACGCCTGGGTTCGAATCCTGGCGAGAACATCAGAAAAAAATTTCAGCGGTGGTTTTCCCCTCCTAACGCTGGTAACATTTGAGAGGTACTATGCCATGTAAAACTTCTCTCCAAAGAGGTGTCGCACTGCGGCACGCCGTTCGGACTCGGCTATAAAAAGAAGGCCTTTATCATTGAGCTTTAACTTGAATCAGACTGCGCTCATTCATATGTGGGAAGTTTGCCCCTGTTCCTCAGTGGAATGGGCGAAATTTGCAATTTAGCATCTGTTTGCCAATATTATTCTTCGCTTAATCTCAAAACTGGTGTCATTCGTTTCGGTTACGGCGGTGCCGTGGTAGATAAAGTTACTGACTGTCTCAAAGTTGTGGTTCCCAAATTTCTCCATTTTCTTTATCTGCTCGGTTGTGCAAGGCTTTTTGGGAGTTGAAACCATCCATTTCGTCTTCGTCCATTTTCACTGACTCTCTTTCAATTCTTTCAAAGGCTGCAGAGGAAATAAAACACCGGAATCGTCTAAGCAAAGCTCTGCTAAGGGCAACATCAAGTGTAACTTAAATCGCGGCCAGAACTGAAAGGTCCTAGATTGGAACCCACAAGGACAGCGAGGGAGGGGACCCCCGAAAAATGCATAGATCCGCTGTACGAAAAGAGAGTTGGAATCAACCCATATACCGTGGAATCAAGCCAAGGCTTTGGCCAATAATAGAGCTCGTTGGAGAGAGCTTGCTGATGCCCTATGTTCACACTGAAATATAGGATATCTAAATATAGGACATGTTTTTATAAGTTCGGACAGACCGAATTGTGGGAACCAACCTCAATTATAAATTCTTAAAATTTACACATAGTTTGAACACATATAGTTTAAGCTTACTGAGATTTTCCATAGATCCTTAAAATTAGGCCTTGTACCCGAACTATGGAAGAAATCCAATATTATACCTGCATTTAAATCTGGAAATAGATCCGATGCATCAAATTATAGAGGCATTGCAAAGTTAAGTGCTATCCCTAGACTTCTAGAAAAAATTATTAGTGATACCATCTCCCATTTGGTTTTGCAATTTACTCAACTGCGTAACTTGGGTTTCGTAAAGCTCGATCAACTGTTACAAATGTTTTACAGTTAGTAACTCTTTAATGATTGATTTAGGCACAGCAAATAGACTGATGCTATATGTATCGACTTTAGTAAGGCGTTCGATAAAGTCAATTAAGGCCTAGTTTTGTTTAAGCTGGGTTAGCGTTTCCCTGATTGACATTGGGATTGGTCCATGTGGCAGCTTATCCAAATCTGAACCGATCTGAGCCAAATCGAGGAGGGATGTCTAAGGGCCTAACACAACTCACTGTGCCAAATTTCGGCGGAATCGGACAATAAATGCACCTTTTATAGGCCCAAAACCTTAAATCGAGAGATCGGTCTATATGACAGTTATATCCAAATCTGGACCAATCGGGGCCAAATTAAAGATAGATGTCCAAGAGCCTAACACAACTCACTGTTCCAAATTTCAACAAAATCTTATAATAAATGTGGCTTTTATCGGCCTACCACCCATAACGCAAGGCAGATCGGTCTATATGGGGGCTATATCAAGATATAGTCCGATATAGCCTATCTTCGAACTTAACCTGCTTATAGACAAAAATAGAATCTGTGCAAAGTTTCAGCTATTGTGGGACCAGTACTGACCTATGGAGCACTGGTATGGTGGTGGACTGTGCAAAGGAGGACTTATACGATGGAATTCGAGAAGGTCCAGAGACTAGCCTGCGTCGGGATCACAGGGGAATGTAGCCCATTGAGGCCTACATTTGGATATGAGCAGCCCATGTCGCGCTTGGGCTGAGGGAAATCGTCATGCTGA
This sequence comes from Stomoxys calcitrans, assembly GCF_963082655.1. Taxonomy (NCBI): domain Eukaryota; kingdom Metazoa; phylum Arthropoda; class Insecta; order Diptera; family Muscidae; genus Stomoxys; species Stomoxys calcitrans. The sequence continues at coordinate 99,371,405 of NC_081556.1, read as the reverse complement.
AGGAGGACAAGTGCGTCCAAAGTTCCATTCGGGATGCTATGGATGCAAAGGGTAGACTGAGAATGATATCCTACTACATGGAACCGGTACCGACTGGATTAAGGCTATTCAGAATTCGTTTTCCCGGGAGGGATGAATAGAAGGCGAATGCTGTGTTTTAGGAGGATGAGAATTCGAACTTCACTGAAGGCTCCGGGATGGAGTCAGGGACTGGATTGGGTGTCTACACTGACACACTCAATATCGGTATGGCTCTGAGACTGCCGGACGAGAGTACGGTCTTGCAGGTAGATGTCTGCTCGTCATGCTGAAGGAGGACAGCTGCGGCCACAGTTCCATTCTGGATGCTATGGATGCAAAGGGTAGACTGAGAAGGATCTCCGTCTACCAGGCATCGGTACCGACTGGGATAAAGGCATTCAGAATTCGTTTTCCTCGGGAGGGATGAATGGCTCTCTGATGGCTCCCAGATGTAGTCAAGGACTGTATTGGGGGTCTACTCTGACGCACTCAATATCGGTTTTTCTCTGAGACTGCCGGACGAGTGTACGGTCTTGCAGGCAAATTTCTGTGCCATTATAGTAGCCGCAAGAGAAATTCTGGTATGGGATTTACCGTCCTTAGAACTCTGGATTTATGTGCAGTATGGCGCTGCTCAAGGCCTTGGGTTCGAGGTCGGTTAGGTCGAGGTGTGTGTCAGATTGTTTTAAGTCCCTAGATAGGCTCCAAGATGTGACGCTGACATGGATTCCCGGTCAAGAAGGGATTCCAGGAAATGAGAGGGCGGACAAATGCGCCTGGAGGGATTCGTCTACGCTGGGCGAACCAGTCAGCAGTCTTGCCAGAGGCGTAGGCTCTCCTTTTTGGGTAGGCGGTTCTTCTGCGATCTGGGTGATCTTCCGGATTCGCCCATAAAACCGATTTTTAGATGAAATTTTGTCTGCAGAAAAAATTTCTTAAAAATTTTCCTTTTCGAAAAAATTTCAAAAAAATTTTGTCTTGTCTTGTCAAAACTCCAAAACATAATCCACCACATATGTGGTGATCATGTTGACATCGGCAGGCGGAGCCAAGCCCATAAAGGTGAGTTGGAGTTTGTTTGAAGAGATATTACTCAGTGAAAAAGCTTACAGCGAACAGTCTGGTGGAAGTAGTTGAGATTTCACATAAGATTTGTACTTATGATCTCAACTATAAGTACTACGAACAACAGGCTGTGAACTGTAGGCCGGTCAGACGGACGGACATAGGTCACGATGATGCTGCTGATATAAAGAAACCCAATTATCGAACGTGGGGTGACATGTGTCCTGCCTTGTCTGAAGAACTGGAAGTTTCTTTTCTTCAAGACTCATTTAAAAATCTCTCATTTGGGTGTTACATTGGCTTGGTCATTAAGCTTGACTTGAAAAACAATGAAACGGGAATTTTCTTTCCTTTTTTTTTTTCTTTTTTTGTTCAATATCATGCCATCATTTCTTTAGCCCGGATACACAAATACAACATGGTCCTAATTTGTTTTTTTTTATTTTTCTTCCCATTTTAGGTCCATGATTGGGCAACAGACTTTTGCGATGGCACCTGTCTTTGCGCTTTGGTGGAAAATCTACAGACACGCCCCCTTAAACCGGCCTGGAATCGTCGTCCGGCCAATCAACATCATTACTTGGAGAATGTTGCCACCGCTCTCAAGTCCATCGAAGCCGATCACATAAAATTGGTGAACATTGGCAACACGGATATAGTCAATGGCAATATTAAATTGATTTTGGGTCTTATCTGGTCCCTGATTGTACGCTACCAAATTGGACGCAGTAAATTCCCACCGAGAAAACTAATGTTGGCCTGGTTGCAAGCCGCCTTGCCCGAATGTAAGATTACCAATTTGACAACAGATTGGAATAGTGGCGTCAATCTGGCTGCCCTTTTGGACTACTGTAAGCCGGGTCTGTTTCCACACTGGCGTTCCATGGATCCCAGTCAGAGTGTGCGTAACTGTACAAATGCCATGAATTTGGCTCAAAGTGAATTTGGGGTACCCAAGGTATTGGAGCCGGAATATTTGGCTTCACCTTGGCTGGATGAGTTATCGGGCATGACATATTTGTCCTACTTTATGAAGCCGGGGGGACCCGGTTACAAGGCCACCATGAGATGGGTGAATACTCAGGTTAAGGATCAAGTGCAGAATTTTACAGTAAGTTATGATAAACCGAAAGAAACTTTTTTAGAAATACACTAACAACGATTTTCTTCTTTGCAGACCGATTGGAATGATGGCCGAGTTTTGTGTGAAATCATCAAGGGCTTGGGTGGACCAGCTCCTGCCCCGGAAAAACTCAGCACAGATCCCTTTCATTATGAGAACAACATTCGCAAGGCCTTGGATGCTGGCACGAAACTTGGCATACAGCCAGTCTTGACCGCAAAAGATATGGCCAATCCCGAGGTGGAACATTTAGGTATAATGGCCTATGCCGCCCATCTGCAATGGGTTCCACCCAGACCACCTCTATCGGATTTGGTCAATGTCTATTTGGAAAGTACTTCAGGACGTGTGGGAGAACCCGTAAGTTGAGAAATATTTCTTCCCATGCATTTTCAAGAGTTTGATTTTCTTTTCCTTTCTCCTCCTTAGACCCATTTCCGTGTGGACATATTGACTCGTGACATCAGCATTAGCAGCGTTAAAGCTTTAGTGGTTGCCCCCTCGGGCCATGCCCAGCCTGTTAAACTGAATGCCCATGGCGAGGGAGTTTATATGCCCGACAAATATGGCATGCATGAGATTGTCGTTGAAATCGGTGGTGACAGCTTGGGAGGCCATTTCTTCAGAGTCCTGCCACGCTTCATACAAGTGGCCCCACCTGGCATGGCCCCCTGTGCCCTAGGCAGCTTAGTGGAAGTCTTGGTCAATGCCACTGGTGCCCCCAAGACCGAAGATATTCTGGTTACCGCCGTCTCTCCCATGGGTATTTCCCACAAATGTCCTCTGAAGAAAGTCGAAGAGGGCCACAGTGCCATATTCAAACCCGATGAGGCGGGCATATGGGAAATAGCCATAACCTATCAGGGGCGCCACATTCAGGGTGGCCCCTTTACATGTGCTGTCTTTGATGCTTCAGGAGTGTCTGTACATGGCCTGGATGGAGCCATGCCCTTAAGGGCTCACTCCTTTGAAGTGGATGCCCGTGGTGTGGGCGTGAATGGTGAACTGCATGTGGACATTGTCCACGACAAACGTTCGCTGGTGTGCTCCGTGGAAAAGATTGTGGAGAACAAATATCGCGTCACCTTTATGCCACGACAAAATGGCAAATATCGCGTTTATGTCTATTTCAATGGCTATGATGTCAAGGGTTCACCATTCATCATGCGCGTGGGCACCAAGGGACGTTCGGGCAAGACCCGCAGCAGCCCTCTGCATGACACCAAGCATAGATCCGAGAGTCCCTCCATGCACTACACCTCAACCACGTCGGCACGCCACAACGATTACCGCAATGCGGCCACTTCTTCTTTATCCCGTCGCGATCTGATGAATCATCATACCACCAACACCAGCACAACCAACATTGGCAGCAACACCAACACCTCGGAACGCCAACGTTCGTTTTCGCCACAGTATTCGCCCAAACAGGATACCACGGATTATCGCACCAGCTACTACAAGCGCGAAAGTGAGGTAAGTGGCAATAGGCTCCACCCACCACTGGGTAAGTGAGTGAGCGAGTATTTTAGTGATGGTGATGGTGGTGGTGGTGGTGGCACTCTGGTCAAAAGGTGCAGCAGTAGTGTGGCAAAATGATAAACAAAAACAAAATAAAAATGGAAAGGCACATTTAATTGAATTTGTGTGTTGCATGCTAATGGCGTTAAGGGAAAAACTGTTCAATTGAAAAATTTTAAAATGTTAAGCCCCTCATTCCGCTGAGTGGCATTTTGCTTGCATGCTAATGAAGAAATAACATTCAACTTGGGGCTATTTCTGTGGACTTAACTCTTAAATGTTTTTTTTTTTTAATTTTAATACTTATTACAAAATTTCTTTAACACAACTGATGCATTGCCTAACGTTAAGGGGTAAGATCTCTGGAATTTGCAGAGAACGAGCGCCCAGAACGGACATAATAATAAAACAATAGAAACTTCTAATGATATTAACATTCCCATCATATAATATTTAAACTAGAGTCCTTTAAAGCCAAAAATGTTAAAAAAATTTACAAAAATAATATTTCTTAAAAAATTTTTCCACGAACAGCTAATTTTAGGCAAAAGGGAAGAAGTGTCATCACAAACCTATAGAAAAGCAATGAACGAAGCAAATGTAGTCAAAAATAAAATAGTTTTTAAAATTCTGGTGGAAAGAAGACTTTTCCCCTAAATCGTGATAATTCGCGGCTATTACTGAAAGGACGTAAAAAGTAGGTCAAAACATCTTTCGGTGTCCTATCTGGGCACATAGGAAATCGAGCTCACTAATGTGGGGAAGATGATGAGATGTTGGAGCATTTCAAACAACACAAACATTTAACTGGAACACAATTACAGACATTAACCAACTTAGGGACGTGGTATGGAAAGCAATAAGGAATATTGCATGTAGCAAGGAATTTCCGACTTAGTTGTACTTAGTATTTAGAGCTAGCCGATTACTGGCTTAAGTATGCATCCATAGTGCCATGGTGCGGATTGATATCTGCACCCTTACCTAGAAGGTGCGACAGCCGATGCAGAGTCGGTGACGAAGTGAGAATCTGTACATGGATCCTAAACTACCAGGATACCAGCTTACCATCAACCGAAGGAGAATGAGAGAGCTGCTGGCTTTGAGTTATTGGTGGGAATCCCTTATAGTGATTAGTGCAGATGATGATGGGAATGAGAAAGAGACGATCGAACTTTCTTCGTGTTCGGTTCTACAAAAGTACAGGCACTACATCTTGGGAACGAAAGATGGTGGTTTCGACAGGTGAAGCAATTAAAAAAAAAACCAGTAAGGAAAGGCAAAAGTCGGGCGGTGCCGACTATATAATACCCTACACCACCCAGTGCATGTAGTACTTTTTATATGTAGAACTTATCTCGAAATCTGGTCAGACTTTAATTTGAATACCAATTGAAATAGCAATTTGGAACCTTGTTAGATTTTTCTACCATAGGACAAAAGATTTGGATTTCCACATCTTTAAAAGGCCATATCGGATTAAAGATTATATGGGTAGTTATATCGAAACCTGTGCCAATTTTAATGACACATACAGGGACATGAAATAGAACATCTCACGCCCTATATTGTAGAGATGTGACCAAATTTGTGGATTTTACTGCCTTAAAAGTCCATATCGGATGAAATATACACATTGTAGCTATATCCAAATTAGGACTGATTTTAATGAAATTTTGCACACGTACTGGAACGTCAATTTAAACGTCCCATGCAAAATCGAACGAAAATTGTGGATTCTACAGCCTTAAAAGGCCATATCGGATGAACGATATATATGGGAGCTATATCTAAATCTAAACCGATTTTTATGAAATGTTCCGCATACATTGAGACTTCACAAAAACGACTCCACGCCAAATTTCTACAGCCTTAATAGTTCAAATCGGATGAAAGACATGTATGGGAGCTATATCTAAATCTAAACCGATTTTGATGAAATTTTCCAGATATGTTAAGATCAGTAACAAAACAGTCCGTGCCAAATTTTGTGCAGGTCGGTTGAATATTGTAGCTACTACGGCCATTTAAGTGCAAATCGGGTCTGATTTTTATGAAATTTTGCACACTTATGGAGACGTCAAATAAAACGCCCCATACCAAATTTTGGGTCCTATATCTAAATCTAGACCGATTTTCATTAAATTTTCCACACATATTAGGGCGTCAAATAAAACACCTCGTGCAAGATATTTTAAAGATCGGACTAAAACTGTGGCTTCTACAGTTTTAAAAGTCCATATCGGATGAAAGATATATATGGGAGCTATATCTAAATCTGAACCGATTTTTATGAAATTTTGCACACATATGGAGACCTCAAATAAAATATCTAATGCCAAATTTTTTAAAGATCGGACGAAAATTGTGGCTTCTACAGCCTTGAAAGGCCAAAGCGGAAGAAAAATATATATCGGAACTATATCTAAATCTGAAGCGATTTCTTTCCTTGGGCCAAAAAGTGGCATGTGCAAAATTTCATGACAATCGGACAACAAATACGACCTGCACTTTGATTACAAGAATACATGGACTCACAGACGGACATGGCTAAAACGAATCAGAAAATGATTCTGAGTCGATCGCTATACTTGGGTCTAGCTCTCCTTTTCAGCGTTGCAAACAAATGCAAAAATCTATAATACCCTGTACCACAGTGGTGGTGTAGGATGTAATAACAAGTAAAAGCGTGCAAAGTTCAGCCGGGCCGAATCTTGGGAACCCACCACCATCATGGATTCTGCCAAAATATGCGAAATTTCACCCAAATCGGATAAAAATCGCCGCTTGTAAGGGCTGAAAAAGTCAAATCGGGAGATTGGTTTATATGGAAGTTATATCAAGTTCTTGACCAATTTAAACCGTACTTGGCACAGTTGTTGGGAGTCATAGCAGAACACCATGTATAAAATTTCAGCCAAATCGGATGAAAATTGCGGCTTTCAGGGGCTCAAGAAGTCAAATCGGGAGATCAGTTTATATGGGAGCTATATCAGGTTATAGACCGATTTGGAACTTACGTAGCACAATTGTTGCAAGTCATAAAAGAACAAGACATGTAAAATTTCAGCCAAATCGGGCAAAAATTGCGGCTTCCAGGGGCTCAAGAAGTCAAATCGGAAGATCGTTTTATATGGGAGCTATATTCAAATCTGAACCGATATGGCCCATTTGAAATCCTTAATGACCTACATCGATATAAAGTTTCTGGGCAAAATGTCAAGCTGCTAGCTAAAAGCGTTCTTTCGTGACTCCTACAGACGGGCGGACATGGCTAGATCGACTCAGGATGTCGAGACGATCTAGAATATATATTTTTTACGGGGTCCTAGATCAATATTTCGAGGTATTATAGGAATGACTAGATTATTATACCCCCATCCTATGGTGCTGGGTATACAAAAAAAAAACTTTTTATCAAAAAGCGCCTCAGACATGGTGTAATCCACATTGCCTGTAACATCAGACATTGTATCAAGGATAGCACAGTGTCCATAGCCGGCACATGACCAAAGCGAAATCTTCCTTTGCCTCACAGCAGTTCACATCAATTTGTCTCGCCACAATGTCCAAGGACATTAGATGTAGCAGTAAATTCAGTACATCAGATGGTGTCGTCCTCCGCGCGGCTGTGATGCACAAACAAGCCATCCTTTGGATCCGGATGAGTATTGAACAGAGGGTGGACTTTTCAAGCACCGTCCACCAGACCACAACACCATATAGCATTCTAGGACTGACAACTGCAGTATGTACCCAGTGCAAGACGCGCGTTCTTAACCACCAAATTTTGAAAATGGCTCTCTAGCAGGTGTATAGCGCAAGAGTTTCATTTCTTGCCCTTTCTAAAATGTTGGACTTGAAGTTCATTTTTCTGTCTAGCATACCACCCAGGTACTTTGCGCTTTCAGTAAATGGAACAATCTCTCGCTTCAAAGAAACAGGTGCCACCGTAGGTGACTTATATCTCTTTCTGAAAAGAACTACTCCTTTGCCCACTTTACTGTGGCACGTAGAGCTATCTCTTGGAGTGCTGGGAAACTTTCCTCTAACCGCAATCGCCACATCATAAGCATACGCGACCACTTTTATACCTTTTTCTCCCAGAGACAATAATATATTGTTATGGCTATGTGAGGAGACAGTACACCTCTTTAAGGTGTTCCTCGGCTGACCATTTTTTTTTTGCCAAGAATTTTCAGCATAAAGGATGACAGACTTTTAGGTCGAACATCTTTCGCCTTCATGTGGTAGGGTTTCCCTGCTTTCGCATTGAGAATTACCTTCGTGTTCTTCCATCCCACAGGTAAATATAACATTCTGAAACAAGCAGAGTATATATCCCTAAGCCAGGGAACCAGTCCATCAGACGCAGCCTGTTATTCAACCGGCGTTATTCACCAGGGCATGGCGACTTCATACTTCTTATCGCCCAAAGGATTTTTGGCTCAGACGCAATTTCCCTAATGGCCCCCGACGAATGCATATCACTGACAACCTCTTCTGGCGCCACGTTTTCTGTTGGAGAATTTCCCGGGAAATGTGTATCAACGAGTAGTTTTTGTGTTTCCTCGCCAGACTTTGTCCATACATTCTCTGACTTCCGAATATATCCCACCGTAATAGGTTTCGAGAACAGAATCTTCCTTAGTCTAGAGGCCTCAGATGTATCCTCCACGGAGCTGTAGAATTCTACCCAGGATTAGTTCTGAGTCTTTCTCAGGTCGCCTTTATATTTTCTTAGCTCAGCCTTACAGATGTCCCAATTTTGTGGTGCTCTTGTGGCTTTTACTCTGTTAAAGAGTTTTCTGCAGACCTTCCTTAGACCAATCATCTCTGGGGTGCATCATGGCGGTCGCTATTTGCCCCTTGGCTTGGCTCTAGGACATGCTGACACAAGCGAGTCAGGGTCTTCGTGATCCGCTTGAGTTTCCACTTCCTTTTCTGGTCTAGAAGGTATGGTAGTGCAGAATTTATGCCGAAATTTACCGCAATCCGTCTTTCTTCTGCTTAGCCGAGGCACCACTTCTGCAGTATTTTATCCAAGGCTGAAACTAATATATATATAATTTGATGATCAGAAAGTTGTGGTCATCCAACACTTCCCAGTCGCATATTCTTCCACTTACAGCTTCCGATACGAAGGTAATATCTAGGACCTCCTGCCTGTTCCTGGTAATAAAAGTCGGTTTATCCCCTTTGTTACAAATCGCCAGATTACAATTTCTAATATATTCGATAAGCAGCTCACCCCTTTCGTTGACATCCGAACTTCTCCATATCTGGTGATGTACATTAGCATCACTTCCTACAATGAGGCTCTTGTTCCCTACAGAAGCGGCTTCAACCAGCGACTTAAAGTTTGAAGGCAGCATCTCTGAATCGTGTGCCATATATTGGAAAGCCAACCAGTAATGAGACTTTTTTATTTCAAGGCTGGCTACTACTAAATCTTCAGTGCTTAGCGGCGGAAGAAGAAAAACATTTAGACTTCCCTTTGCAAGAATACAGGCTCTGTGTCTCCCATTCCCCGTACCCTTGAGTAGTTTAAATCCAGGAATTCTTAGTCCACGAATTATTCCTCCACATACCCATGGTTCCTGGATAAGAACCGCGTCAAAACCGCCCTGCCATCAGGAGGACCTTAAGTGACACCGAAGCGGTCTTACTTTAGTGGAGATTTATCTGTAGAAACCGGACCATAGTCAGGATTCAGAACTTCCACCACAGTTGTGTTATCCTCGTCCTCTGATTCATCCTCACAAGATTCGTTAGATCTTGTCATAATGAGCTTCCGTACGCATCCAGAGGCAGGTGAGCTAGCTATGGAACCACTCTTCCACACGACACTGGACACTTGCGGTGTGGACGATTCTTTCTTAGATGCTTCACTAGCTGCTGCTATCGAAGTACTTTATGACTTCCTTGCTTCCCCGCTGTCGCAAACCTTAAGCCCATTGCAACTGGATGACCCACCCACACAGGGCTTGTCGGGTCTCGTTTCGATGCCATCCCCTCCTGTCTCGATTGTGGCAGGGGGATTATCAATCTCCTGCAACGCCAGACCTTAGCGATGTGGTCGATAGTTCTTCAGGCAAGTGTTCAGCAACAACTGCTGTGTCGTCTCCCGATTCCCCAACCCCACCGCTTCTATAGCCCTCTAGTTTCAACTTGTTGAATCCGTAGGATACAACCTCTTCAGACTTGTTGAGGTCTGCGAGAATTTAGTACGAATACTTGATGTCTCCGGTCACCATCAGCCTCATCCAATCTAACAGTCTTCCAGTCGGTGGTTGATAGATTAGGAATACATTTCCTTACTCTTCCAAGTATCAATTGAGGATCTAAGGGAGTCCTTGGTATACAAGCATGCGCCATTGGCCGAGAAGTTGAAAGATTGGGACTACATTCTCTTAGTCTTCCAAGTATCGATTCAGGATCTGAGGGAATACTTGGTATCCAAGCATGCGCCTTTGGTCGAGAAGGAATATCTACCTTCTTGACTAAATCTAGTGCTGCACCTGGCCAGATCACACCACCGATACATTTCAGTTGTGCGCTGATGCCCGAAGGCAATTAGTCTGTATTGGCCCCGATACCAGCCTGCATCGTCACAAACTGGAGGAGACCCAGAAAAGTCCGCAAGGACATCAGAGTATACTGATGGCAGTCCATTGACTATCCCACTCCAATTATTCCTAGGTATGCAGCCCTGTTCTTCTCCCTTGTCGACAACTGACATCACCAAACTGTCCCTAGCGACATTAGCAAAGGTTCTTGGACCCATCTTACTATTGATCGTCCCAGTTCTTTTAGGCATGGAATTCCCTCCAGGTGACCGCAGCCTTTTGGCTGACTGCGATGCAGTTTCCAAATGTAGATGTGTAGTCTTTGGGGTATCCTGTGCAGCGAAATACCGAGCCCAATTTAGGTAGTCTCTCTCCCTATTGGTAAGAGTCTTAGGATCATTCGCAACAAGCCTCTCAATAAACCTGAAAGCGATTATTCAAACCTCTCAAAGAGCGTGTTGCTTTGCCGGGGAAGGCCGATGGCCTAGGCAAATTATAGGCATGTGAAGAAAGAATAGTTTCAGCCTTGTTCTTAAGAACCAGGTGTCTTCATCAAAATCCCCTGCTGACCAGTCGTCTGTCGGCTAGTGGAGCCTAGCACAGCCGCTCCACCAGTCGAGGTTTCAGTAGCAGACAACATACCTGATATCACCACCGCAGCTGTTGGGTCTTTGGAGTCCATTCTAAGCCTACCCCTGGGCTCTAGACGCAGATCATCAACCACCTAATGGATACCTCTATCGCAGTTATCCTTGATTGACTTAAATTTTTCTTCCAAAAATAAAGACCTATTACGAGTTACAGGAACATTTTTGCGGAGTAAAATAATGCGGAGTAATTATTTTACGGAGTATTTGCGGAGTATTATTTATTGTAGGGCGGTTGGGATTTATATAGCCGCTATCAATTTAAAGCATATAAAGGCCATTTCAAAACTGATATCTCATAACCAAATACTAAAGATGCCGTAAAATGGCATATAATAACTTTTTCTCTCTGATCAATGGCATATACAAAAATCTGACAATGATTAATAGAGATGCAACAATCATGCTTTAGTAAACATTTATTAGCAATCTCACTTATTTACAACCCCCCTCATAATTACTTTTCTTCAATCAGAAGAAGTCCATGCTCATAACACATCTTAAATCCCAACAAAATTATTCGATTCCACATCTTACCAACATATTTTGAATACCCCATCCAACAATCAAAGAAAAAAAACCCCATACATAACATATCCTCTGACACACGTTACATTACTACACCACCAAACCAAATGTTTTTAGGACAAATCGGCAACATCACCTCCACCAACATCGGTATCGCAGACACCATATCGTGAACGTGAACGTGAATATGACGATTCACCCAGTACCAAGTATCTGAATTCCATAGATTTGTACAATGTGACCACTGCCAGACGTGATTCCAAGGCCTCCAATCTATCGAATGCCTCCAAGAATGACTATTACTATGACAAGGAGAATGAGTTGTACAGCAATAAGAGGAGTGAGCGTGACTTGAAATTGGCACCACCACGTGAGGATCGCGAAGATTACTATGATCTGCATCAGCAGTACCAGCAACATCAGCAGACTCGCACACAAACCAATGTAACACGAGGCTCGGTCTCCTACAATTCGAGATTGAGTCCCATACCACCCAGTCCCACATCTGAAGTAACTAAAATTTCAAGCAATTCTATGACTTTTGTTTGTTATCTAATTTTCTGTGAGAACTAAACTTAAATTATTGTTTGTTAAAGTAATGGCAAGATGATTACTGTGTTCTACTAACTAAATTTTTCAACTTTTTGGTTTTCTACATAAAATTCTTTGGATTTAACTTTTCTTTTCGAAATTTTTCCTCACACAACTTTAGATACGTTCAAGCGAGGTACGCACCCATAGTCCGGTGACCGTTAAAACTTCATTGCCTTATGAAACAGCCACACGTAATTTGAGCGTTAGTCCCCGGCATATGTCAACATCGCCCATACCACGTCATTCACCGAATAGCTCTTACATTACCACGGCAACACATCGCATGAGTCCCAGCACCACTTTTAACAAGGTGAGTAGTGGATTAGAAAGGCAGAAGCCCCCACTTTAGACTACAATCATTTCAATTTATTGTACTAATGTTTTGTGATTTCCCTCTTTTATCCCCCAGAATGGCTATGAAACACGCACTATCGAAAAGACTTCAACCTACAAGACAAGCTCTAATTTTGTCACTGATTCCAATATAAGAGCCAGCCCTTCACTTTATGGAACCGCAGAACGTCTAAGACGCACCGAATCTCCAGAACCAAGAATTGATCATTCGTCCAATGTCAGAGTGTCATCCATGAAGCCAGCCAGTGCTCGACGCGATAGCTGGGATGTCATAAACAAGACAAAACATATACTCTCGCATAATTCGTTGGAATCATTGGCCAATATGACAGAACAGCAATTGAATACTGATTTGAGTTACAATCGTCCGGATATCGATAATGAAACGCATCGCAATACGCAATATAATAAATTTGCCTTAAACGAACAGAGATTTCAAAAGGAAAGGCGAGGTTCTCGAGATTCCGTAGATGAAGCGGACCGTTATAAGTAAGTTGAAGAGAGAGAGAGAGAGAGATAATTCAAATGCTAAAACATTTTGTCTAGAATGCAACACACTTCCCAGCGGGGAAGCACTCAACTTAGAAAGTACTTTGACACACAGCAGTTAGTGAAGAATCTTAGGTATCCTGGGGAAGAGTGGTTCCACAGCTTTCTCACCTGCCTCTGGATGCGTACGGAAACTCATCATGACAAGTTCTAACGCATCTTGTAAGGATGAACTCCTGGTGGAGTCTGAAGACAAGGCTAACACAACAGTGGTGGAAGTTCTGAATCCTGACTAGGGTTCGGTTTCTACAGATAAGTCTCCACCATTGTAAGGCAGCTTCGGCGGCAGCAAAGGTCCTCCTGATGGCAGGGGGATTTGACGTAGTTCTTATCCAGGAACCATGGGTGTGTGGAGGAATGGTTCGTGGACTAAGAATTCCGGGATTTAAACTTCTCAAGGGTACGGGGAATGGGAGAAACAGAGCTTGTATTCTTGTAAAAGGGTAGTCTAAATGTTTTTCTTCTTCCGTAGCTAAGCACTGAAGATTTTGTAGTAGCCAGCCTTGAAATAAACAATGCTCATTACTAACTGTAGGGAAGCCAGTTAGTAATGAGACTTGTTAATATGCACACGATTCAGAGATGCCGCCTTCAAACCTTCCCGCCTTCAACCAGCGACTTAGGTTGAAGCCGCTTCTATTGGGAAGAAAAGCCTTATTGCAGGAAGTGATCCTAATGCTCATCACCACATATGGGGAAGTTCGGATGTCAACGAAAGGGGTGAGCTGCTTATCGAACATATTATAAGTTGCAGTCTGGCGATTTGTAATAAAGGGGATAAACCGAACTTTATTACCAGGAACAGGCACCAAGTTCAAGACTTTTTCACTAGACTTTTTCAAGACTTTTTATGTGATAATGAACGGTTAATTTTGGTATATTTAACTTCTCTCCTATCTCACGCTCAGTTACATGACGATCCAATTCGATTAATGCTTAAAATTTGTTAACGCCGACTATATGAAAAATCCGCAATTACTTTTTGGGCAACCCAATAGATATTACTTTTGTATCGAAAGCTGTAAGTGGAAGAATATGCGACTGGGAAGTGTTGGATGACCACAACTTGTCTGATCATCGTTATATTAGTTTTAGCCTTGGAGAAAATATTGAAGTAGTGGTCCTTTGGCTAAACAGAAGAAAGGCGGATTGGATTTCGGCAGAAATTCTGCACGTTTATCCCTTCTAGACTAGAAAAGTAAGTGGAAACTACGGAGGATATAGACATAGTGGATTAGGAAGGCCATGAATGACTCGCTTGTGTCGGCATGCCCTAGTGCCAAGCCAAGGGGCAAACAGCGACCGCCATGGTGGACCCCAAAGCTGGTTGGTCTAAGAAAGGACGGCAGAAAACTCTTCAACAGAGTAAAAGCCACAAGAGCACCACACGATTGGGACATCTATAAGGCTGAGCTAAGAAAGTAATATAAGAGCGAGCTTAGAAAGGCTCAAAACAAATCCTGGGTAGAATTTTGCAGCTCCGTGGAGGATACATCTGAGGTAGAGTACTCTAAGGCTAAGGAAGATTCTATCCTCGAGACTTATTACGGTGAAGTATATTCAGAAGTCAGAGAATGTATGGACAATGTTTTGTGAGGAAACAATTGAGCTACTCGTTGAAATTCTCCAATGGACAACGTGGCGCCAGAAAAGGTTGTCACTGGTATGCATTCATAAGAGGTTTTTAGGGAAATTAGCCGAAAATCCTTTGGGCGATAAGAAGTTTCGAAACCTTCAAGTCACTATATCACCGGTTGAATTACAAGCGGTGTCTGATAGACTGGTTCCTTGGCATTGGGAGATATACCCTGCTTGTATTAGCATATCGTATATACCTGTGGGATGAAGGGACACGAAGGTCATTTTCATTCTGAAAGCAGGAAGCCCCTACCGCACAAAGGCGAAAGTTTTTGGTCCTATTAGTCTGTCATCCTTTATGCTGAAGACTCTTGAGAAGTTTAGAGAAACATATCTCAGGGCAAAGATCCCTGGAGATCGCCTGCCGTGGCTGCAGCATGCATATAGTAAAGGTAAATCCACTGAAACAGCCCTTCACGACCTAGTTGACTACATAGAGGGTTTTCTCGCTCTCAAGGAATATACAGGGACATGAAGATGCTTTTAATAATGTAAAGCCGACGTTAATCATGAAGGAGCTGGAGTTTATAGGCAGCAACACTATCGTAAGAAAGGTTATTAATAACTTACATATTAAAAGATGCATTACGGCGGGCTAGGGATCTGTTGATCTGTTCAGCCGAGGAACACCTCAAGGAGGTGTACTGTCTCCTCTACTTTGGAATATAGCCTTAAACAATATATTATTGTCTCTGGAAGAAAAGGTGTAAAAGTGGTCGCCTATGCCCATGACATAGTTATTGTGGTTAGGGGAAAGTTTCCCAGATCTTTAAGAGATATACTTCAGGAAGATCGAGGTGCAACAGCGAAGTGGGGTACTGAAAGTGGTCTAGGCGTAAATCCGTGCAAGACAAAAATAGTTCTTTTTAGCAGGACATACAAGTTGGACGGGGTCACCCTGCGGCTGTCGAAGGAGGCGAGGTACCCAGACATAGTCCTCGATTCGAAACTGTCCTGGAAGAGGAACACCGAGGAAAGAAGCCGTTAGGCACTGTGGGCTTGTTACTCCTGCAGGAGGATGTTCGGCAGCAA
Organism: Stomoxys calcitrans; assembly: GCF_963082655.1. Taxonomy (NCBI): domain Eukaryota; kingdom Metazoa; phylum Arthropoda; class Insecta; order Diptera; family Muscidae; genus Stomoxys; species Stomoxys calcitrans. The sequence goes on along the minus strand of NC_081556.1, from coordinate 99,355,764 downwards.
GTGGGGGTAGCTCCTAAGATAATTTAGTGGTTGTATGCAGCCACCGTGAGAGCGGTTCTGACCTATGGAGAACTGGTATGATGGAATGCCGTAAAGAAGAGGACGCGTGCGAGAAGGAGTTCGAGAATGTCCAGAGACTGGCCTGCGTCGGGGTCACAGGGGTACTGAGATCTGTACCGCAGGCAGGCCTGGAGGCAATGCTGGATATGCAGCCCTTTGAGGCCTATATTCGGAACTACGCCGCCAGGGTCGTGCTTAGGCTGAGGGAGCTCGGCATGATGAAGGAGGATGGTTGTGGCCATAGATCGATTCTGGGTGTTATAGGTGCGAAGGGTAGATCGAGGAGGATCTCTGTCTACCTGGCACCAGTGCCGATTGGAGTGAGGACATTCGCGATTCGATTTCCTGGGAGGGACGAATGGAGGGCGAATGCTGTACTTAAGGAGGATGAAATCTCGATCTACACCGATGGCTCCAAGATGTAGTTAGGATCGACCATGGATGGAGGTCCAGATGCATGACAGATTGTTTGAAGTCCCTGGATAGACTCCGGGCCCACAATGTGAAGCTGACATGGGTTCCAGAACATGAGGGGATTCCAGGGAATGAGAGGGCGGACGAGTGCGTCAGGAGGAGTCCGTCAGCGACGGGCGGACCAGTCATCGGTCTTGCCTACGTGACATTTGTCGAACTACTGAACACAGTAGAGGGGATGTCCAGGGCGTCGTCGGTGACAAGATAGGACTCGGTGGATGGTTGGCGGACTGCAAATGCGTTCTGGTCTGTTATCGACCGGAGGGGACGAGGGAGTTGCTGACGTTCGACAGGAGGTCTATGAGTAGCTTAACAGAGGTCATAACCGGACACTGTGCCATAGGCCGCATGGCAGCGCGCATGGGAACGCACAATGACTTCTGGGGGAGTTACCTCGATAAGGATGAAGAGGAGACTTTTGAGCACTTGCTGTGTTCATGTCCGGGTCTTCGGGGGCTCTACTTTTTGCGAAGCCGTTTCTTCTGTGATCTGGTTGAACGAACGTACCTCCGGTAGGTCTCCTGAGATATGTTGAAGGAACTGGAGAGTTCCGACGAGGGGTGCCGTAACCTCCAGCTAAGGTACGTCCATGCTTGCGTGGGGATGGGAGTTTCTTCACCCCCGCTCGGCTTCTCCATTTCTCCTGTCTTTCCTTTACTCGGGTATAAACTCGAGTCCGAGGTCTTACATCTTCTTTCTCTTCCCTTTCTTTCTGGGGTACTACAATGGGCCAGACTGACCTCCAAGTAACTCACCTTTGGTGGGCAACCCACTCAACCTAACCTAACCTACATCAAGTTATGTTCCGACCCGGACCGTAATTGTACTGAATGTTGGAGACCATAGTGAAAGTCTTCCTTGGGAAGAGAGAAAGTTCCATTTACAGAAAGCGCAAAATACCTGCGTGTTTTGTTAGACAGGAAATTGAACTTTAAATCCAACACATTGGAGAGGGCAAGAAAGGCAACTCTTGCCCTATACACCAGCAAGGAGCCATTGGCAAAAATTGGGGGTTTAAACCGCACGTTATGCATTGAGTATACACAGCAGTTGTCAGACCTATAATGCTATATGGTATTGTGATCTGGTGGACGGCTCTTTAAAAGTCCACCTACTACTCATTACTTTAACGGATCCAAAGGATAGTTTTTTTGTACATCACAGCTGCACAGAATTTAATGCTACATCTAATGACTCTGGACATTGTGGCTAGCCAAATTGCTGCGACCACTGTCGTGAGGCTAAGAAGCTTTCTCTTTGGTCACGTGGCGACTACGGACACTGTGTTATCCTTGATACAATGTCCGATGTTCCAGGCAGTGTAGATTAAACCCTGCCTGAGCAACTTTTTGATAAAAAGTTCTGTACCACTATTCCTGATAGAACCGATTGCAACTACAATATCCCTGCTAATAGAAGTTACATAGACTTCTATACGGATGGTTCTGACATAGACGACCAGGTGGTCTGTGTGGTGCAATCTGAAAAACTAGAACTGATCATATCGAGAAGGTTACCCGGCCACTGCAGTGTGTATCAAGCGGAGATCCTTGCAATCAAAGAAGGGGTGAAACGGCTTAGATATAATGTCATAACGACAACTGTCATAAATATCTTCTCAGACAGCCAGGTAGCCATTAAATCCCTGGAGAACGCATTGCTGAATTCAAAAACCGTCTCGACTGTCGCAGATCTCTCAACGAGATGGCTGAACAGTTCAATATTCACCTGTTCTGGGTGCCGGCCCACAGAGATATCCCAGGGAACTGTAAAGCAGACGAGCTTGGGAGACTAGGAACTACCCTACACATTCCAGGGATACTGGAATCTGTAGGTATGGCTCTAGCGAAATGTAAGCTAAGTCTTCAGTATCAGGCCCAAAGGGCAACGAATGATAGATGGGCACAAAGAGAGGGCTGCGAGTATTCCAAAACTATGTGGCCTCATCTAGACTTGAAGAGGTCTACTGCTTTGCTTTCACTAGCTAGAACAGACGTCTAAGTCATAGTGTCCGTCATGACAGGTCACTGTCTAATCGGAAAGCATGCTGACGGACTGAAGGTTGCCAGGAACGACATTTGCAGAAGATGTGAGGACATCGAAGAAGAAGAGACTACAGAACCCCTTTTGTGTGCGTCCCGCACTGGCAGTTAGAAGGAGTTCCACTTTAGGTTGTTGTTGTAGCAGTTTCTTGTATTCTATCTTCCGTCTGCTTGATTCTGTTGAGTGTCAAGATCCAGGAACTCTGCGACTAAGATGGGGTGCGTCCAGAGGGATCTGGGTCCGAGTTGAGTGGGTCTGATTGGGCAGTGAAACAGGTGACGTGTATCGTGTGGTCCCTTGTCACAATTGAGACATACATCTTGCCCGTCGGCATCAATCTTTGCTCTGTAGGAGTTGAGGCGGCTGCATCTGCCGGAACGTAATTGAGCCAGAACTAGTCTGATTTGCCGGGAGAGATCAATTTCTTCGGGCGCAATGGGAGGTGGTCGTTCTCCATGGCCTACATTCACCCAGGAGCTATTTTACGCATCTGCTACCGTGTCTTCGTGAATGTTCTCCTCATCACCTCATGGAGGCCACCGTAGCGCAGAAGAAAGCACGTCCGCCTATGACGCTGGGTTCGAATCCCGACGAGACCTTCAGAAAAAATTTTCAGCGGTGGTTTTCCCCTCCTAATGCTGGCAATAATTGTGAGGTACTATGCCCTGTCAAAACTTCTCTCCAAAGAGGTGTCGCACTGCGGCATGCCGTTCGGACTCGGCTATAAAAAGCTAAGGGGCCTGCTTTTTATAGCCGAGTTTGAGCTTTAACTTGAATTGGACTGCACTCCTAGATATGTGAGAAGTTTGCCCCTGTTCCTTAGTGGAATGTTTATGGACAAAATTTACAAATTTTTCCCGAACCTCACGCTCTGGTATTGCTTAGACAGCATGTAGTTGTGTCTTCTCACTGGTAGGATCTTTGTCTCCTGATGGAGGTGATCCACATGAGAACTGAGGAGATAGCCCGTCGCAGTTCGGAGGGCGGCATTCTGACAGATCTGAATATTATTCCACTGCGTGTCACAGAGCTGACGAGACCACACTGGCGCTGCATAACTTACCACAGACCGGCCAATTGCTTTGTACGTGGTCCACAAGGTTTCTTTGTCTGCACCCCAAGTGCTGCCGGCAAGTGACTTGAGGACCTTGTTTCTACTTTTGACTTGATTGCAAATTGCTGTGCCATATGGGGAGAATATGTATTAGCTGTCAAATGTGACGCCAAGTATTTTGGGTCACTTGTTTGTCGGAATCGTTTCTCCATCGCCCATCAAAGTCAGCTCAGCATTAACTTTACGCATATTTGTGGTAAACAATGTGGCTAAAGATTTTCTGGCAGATATCTTCAGATTTCTTGCAGCGAAATATGAGGCAAGTTCGTTGAGGTTGCCGTTCAACCTATCTCAGATGTCAACAATGAGTGGGGGGCTTGATGCCAAAATCGTACAATCGTCCGCATATGATACGATCTCTATGCCGTCTGGAGGGGGTGGAATGGAGGATAGGTAGAGGTTAAGCAGAGCCGGAGATATCACACCGCCTTGGGGAACACCATGTTTCACTCTACGGTGTTTCGACTTCTTATCCCTAAATTCCATTGGGTCTGATGCCAAAATCGTACAATCGTCCGCATATGATACGATCTCTATGCCGTCTGGAGGGGATGGAATGGAGGATAGGTAGAGGTTAAACAGAGCCGGAGATATCACCCTGCCTTGGGGAACTTCCTGTTTCACTTTACGGCGTTTCGACTTCTTATCCCTAAATTCCACAAATAACTGGCTACCACACAGATAATTCGCGACCCAGCATTTCAGGCCTGGCTGGAGGAACGTGTTCGCAATGTCCTCAAAGAGTTTGGCATGGCTGACCTTGTCAAATGCCTTCGATAGGTCCAGCGCCACGAGGACCGTCCTATCACCTGACCTGGGCTGAGTGAAACCACGGCAAATGTGTGCGGTGATGGCATGCAAAGCAGTTGTTGTGCTATGCAGTCTTCGAAACACATGTTGATGCTCGGCGAATGGGAGTAATGCTCCTACAAGGCTCGGGAGGAGTAATTTCTCAAGCGGCGTTGCTACTGGTGAGAGAAGGGCGATCGGTCTGTATGATTCCCCAAAATCGGGTCCTTTTCAGGCTTCAGTAGCGGGATCACTCTGCCCATTTTCCAGACATCGGCAACTATAGGTGTGTTCAAAGACACTTTAATTTATCATTTCTTTGCGAACCTGTCTGATTTAGCGGATGTGAACATTCGCAAGTTGTTGGGCTTTTTAAAGCGATCTGGAGGGTTCAACGGTAGGAACTAGAAGGCATTATCCTTCTTCTGTTCCTGTGGTATCACAATGGACATAAACGTCTAAGTGAGTCTGATGGCAGACTACCATTTAAACCTAACCTACTCATAATAAATTTTATTAAGATTTGGTATTTGGAAAAAATTAAGTTTAAATTAAAGTTTTGGGCAACCCAATAAAATGTTTTAACAAAAAACCAGTGATGAAGGGCAAAAGTCCGGTGGTGCCGACTGTACAATACGCAGCACCTACCCTATAAGTACAATACAATGTTGGACCTATATCCAATTCTGAACCAATTTTGATGGACCTCGGGGAGCAAATATGTTCAAACTGTAAAAAACTACGGTTGACAAATGACAGCATTATGGCAAATTACCCAAAATCTGACGAACGTATATGTGGGAGCTATATCTAATTCTAAACCGATTGCGAGCAAACTTCGCAGATAATGTGGTAGTCGTCAGGGAAAGCGTTGTGAAAAATTTTAGCAAGATTGGTCCATAAATGCGCTTCCAGTGGCTCTTAAAGTGAAAATCGGGCGATATACATATATGACAGCTATATCTAAATCTGGGCCAATTTCCATGAAATTCACCAGTAATGTTGAGAGTCATAAGAAAATCCTTCCTACAAAATTTCGACAGAATCGGAAAAAAATGATCACTTTTTTGCAATATTTCTCAAAATCAGACGAACATATATATGAGAGCTATATCTAAATCTGAACCTATTTCGAGCAAACACCTCAGATACTCTGGCAGTCATCGAGAAAAGCGTTTTGCAAAATTTTGGCTAGATGGATCAATAAATGCGCTTGCTGTGACTCTAGAAGTTAAAATCGGGAGATATATATATATGAGAGCTATATCTAAATCTGAACCTATTTCCATGAAATTCTCCAGTAATATTGAGAGTCAAGAGAAAATCCCTCCTGCCGAATTTCGAGAAAATCTGTTAACCGAAGACATTTTTATTGCAATATTACTGGAAATCGGACGAACATATATATGGGAGCTATATCTAAATCTGAACCGATTTTGACCAAACTCTATGTATATTGTAGTAGTCATCGAGGAAAGCGTTGTGCAATATTTTGGCAAGATTGGTCAATAAATGTGCTTGCAGTGGATCTAGGAGTGAAAATCGGGCGATATATACATATGAGAGGTATATCTAAATCTGAACCGATTTTCATGAAATTCTACAGTAATGTCGACAGTCGTAAAAAAATCCTTTCTGCCAAATTTCAAGAGAATCGGTTAACAAATGACCATTTTATTGCATTATTACTGAAAATCGGACGAACATATATATGGAAGCTATATCCAGATCTGAACCGATTGTTTCCAATTTCAATAGGCTTCGGCTCTAGGCCGAAAAACATGCCTGAACCAAATTTGAGGACGATCGGATGAAAACTGCGACCTGTACTTTGTACGCAAATTAACATGGACAGACGGACGGAAAGACAGACGGACATAGATAATTCGAATCAGAAAGTGATTCTGAGTCGATCGGTATACTTATTAATAGGTCTTTCTCTCTTCCTTTTGGGTATTACAAACTAATTCACTTAGTTATAATACCCTGTACCACAGTAGTGGTGTAGGGTATACAAATCAAAAAAAGACTGCCGTGAATAGTCACAAAGGCACTGTTAAAAGATTGTCGCTCTAAAGTGTTAAATGTCTCTTTTATTTATTTGTTTCTTTTTCCACTTTTAGACCCAGTGCCATCACTGTCAAGTCACAATCAAACAATACCTATACCGATAAATCTGGTGGCTATACTCGCACCGTCAAAGAGTCCAGCCAGCAGATTGTCACCGAAAGCTCTTCAACCGCCAATGGACAATTGGGAAACGGTGGAGGTGGCGTGGGAAATTATGGCTACAGTAGCCTCTCTCGATTTCGCCCCATAGAGAATACAACTGCAGGAGTTACTGGCGCTAAAGCTATTCGTGTCCAGGATATACCCAATGGTGCCATTGGACGTCCGGTTGAATTCGAAATCGATGGTTCCAAGGCTGGTTCTGGCAATTTGGAGATTTTGGTTAATGGTGGTCGTGTCACCTCATCAGTTCGTTCGTTGGGCGGACAGCGTTTTATAGCAAGTTTTACCCCTCATGAGCCGGGAATTCATACAGTGCAAATAACCTTTAATGGGGAGACTATACCGGGTAAGTAAATAAATCTATATACCTGGCTAACTATTCTGCATATATTCGGTAGGTCACAATGATATATATATTCGGCAGGTCACAATGATGTAAGTTAATTGCAGCAGTTTGATAGTCGTTCGAACAAGATTATCAACAGGATTGCAAGGTATCATACGCCAAACATTTAGTAGGGTTTTTAAAATAACCCCTAAATACGCTACACATAAAAAAACACATATCGTTTATCGACAGAGACAGTGGGAATCGAAAAAAAAAATGGCAGAAAACAACAGATGTCGCCATATGTTTGCCATAATAAGCATCATCAACCAAGACTTAGGCAGCGGGTCTCATTCTCCGTTTACAACTTATCGTATCGATATTTTTCTTGTTAAAGCAATTTGTTTTTATCGACATATGCTTATTGCCTATTCTAACGATAAATCTTAGCTGGCGGGTGCCTGTCCCGATAATTTCAAAAATATGGTAATACACAATCAGCTGTTTTTTGTTTACCGATTGTTGCGTTATATTAGCTGTGTTCGCGTACTTATCCAATAACAATTTGCTGGTAAAAATAAGCAGGAGAATTTTCCTGCTTATCCTATGAAGAAATCGTGAGATCGTGAGAAGACGAGGCTATTACTGAGAGGAAGTAAGAAGAACGTCAGTATAGCCTTTGGTATCACAACGGGACCCAAAGGACTACGAGCTCACTTATGCAAACTAGTTTCGCAAGTGATAGTATATGCAGGGTAAATGGGAAGGATGATGAGACGTTGGAGCATTTCCTATATCATTGCCCGGCTTTCGCGGCTAGCAGACACCGACACTTAGATGGGAACACAATACCAAAAATGAACCAAATTGGGGGTGGGTGAGCAAGTTCGTTCCGGTCCGAAGGAGCGATCGCCGCGGGAACAATGTGGCCATTGGTTATTTGAAGGCGCCTATGACTCGCCTTGTCATATCGAGCATCGTAGGCACTCAGTATTTGAGCAAGAGCCAGTGCTACCCGAACTCTCACTGAGACTCTCCACTAGATACCGCTGATTGTCCGCGACTGCAGTTACAGCTACTCCGGATGGAGCATTCCACTATCCGTAACCTGGACGCGGACGCTCGCAGCTAAGCTTCTCGTGACACCATAAAACACCACACAGATCGGACCTTAATGTTCCTGCTGGTGTAGTGCTCACAGCTATCCCGTACCGGGTCCGTCTGTTGCAATCATTCTACAGCCTTCAAAAATTGAGATATGGAACTGAAGATTTGCACAGATCCGTAATTTCTTTAACAAATCGGATCATAGATTGATCTTCTGATTTGGGGCCTTAAGCTCATAAAAGGCGCATTTATTAACTAAGGCTCCCAATAGCCGAACCGTATATGGTTCGTATCGGGCCATATTCACATGTAATTGCCATATATTGTAGAATGATACGCGGATTCAGGGTCTTAAGCCCATAAAAACCACATTTCTTGTCAGATTTTGCTGAAATTCGGAACAGGGAGTTAAGAGGACACCCGATATTCGTACCTAATATGGATCAAATCGCATCATATTTGGATATAACTGCCGTATAGACTGATCTGGAGATTCAGGGACTTAAGCCCATAAAAGTCGCACTTAACACACGATTTCTCAGAAGTTTTAACAGAGTATGGTCCACATTAGACCACATTTGGATATAGCTACCAATTAGACCGATATGCCAAATTAGAGTCTTAGAGTTTTAAGCACATTAAAGGCGCATTTATTACCTGATTTGATTGAATTTCGGATTTGTGAGTTGCAGTAGGAGGCCTCCGTATGACGCTGAACGCCTGGGTTCAAATCCTGGCGAGACCATTAGGAAAAAAATGTTCAGCGGTGGTTTTCCCCTCCTAATGCTGGCAACATTTGTTAGTTACCAGGCCATGTAAAACTTCTATCCGAAGAGGTGTCGTACTGCAGCACACCGTTCGGACTCGGCTATAAAAATGGAGGCCCCTTATCGTTGAGCTTAAACTGGAATCGGACTGCAGTCATTGATATGTGAGAAATTTGCCACTGTTTCTTAGTGGAAGTACATGGGCATTGATTTCTCATTGATATGTGAAAAAATTGCCACTGTTCCTTAATTTGTAAAATTTGCAGTTGAAGTATGACAACCGATATCCAAACAGAGTATAGTCAAGATAGGGGCATATTTACATTCAGGATCTTTAGCCAATAAAAGCCACTCCCTTAGGCCGACTTTACTTAATTTGGAACAGTAAGTTGGATTGGGTCACCCGATATTCGAACCGTGTATGATCCACATCAGATCATAGTTGCCATACAGGCCCATCTGCCGACTTAGGGTCTTATGCACGTAAAACACGCATTTATTATTCGAATTTGAATTAGGTCCGCGATAGTCGAATTTAGTCAAAAGCACAACTTGTGTAGATATAGCTGTGTTATATGTCTTGAATTGTTTATCGTGATTTTCTCCTGAGTATAATCGTGAGTTTCTTGTGAGTCGTGAATCGTGAGTGTCTTGGGAGCTATATATAAATCTGAACCGATTCTGATGAAATTTTTCAGACATATTTGGACGCCACAAAATCACTTCGTGCCAAATTTGTTAAAGATCGGACCAAAATTGTGCCTTCTACAGCCCTAATAGGTCAAATCGGATGAAAGCTATACATGGGAGCTATATCTAAATCTGAACCGATTTAGATGAAATTTTGCACACGTATTAAGACCTCAAACGAAACATATCATCAACATTTGTAAAGATCGGACCAAAATTGTGGCTCCTACAGCTTTAAAAGGGCATATCGGATAAAAGGTATATATGGGAGCTATATCTAAATATGGACCGATTTTTTTCAAAATCAGTAGCGTTCGTCCTTTTGTGAAAATCGCACAACAAATGCGACCTGTACCTTGATTACAAGAATACATGAACAGACAGACAGACGGACATAGCTAAATGGAATCAGGAAGTGATTCTAAGCCGATCGGTATACTTATCGATGGGTCTACGTCGTCTCCTTCTTAGCGTTGCAAACAAATGCACAAACATTATAGATTTGTGCATTTGTACCACAGTGGTGTTGTAGGGTATAAAAACTCGATGGGATACATGTAGGTACCAAAAAGTACAAAAAAAGTTACCACCTTACCAGCAATGAACACAAGAGAGCCACAATTATGGAATTTGGCACAAAATTTTGATCCCAGAAAATTAAAAAAAACAAGTAAAAGCCTGCTAGGTTCTGCCGGGCCGAATCTTATATACCCTCCACCATGGATCGCATTTGTCGAGTTCTTTTCCCGGCATCTATTCTTAGGCAAAAAAGGATATAAGAAAAGAGTTGCTCTGCTATTAAAAGGATATCAAGATATGGTCCGGTTCGGACCACAATTAAATTATATGTTGGAGACCTGTGTAAAATTTCAGCCAATTCGTATAAGAATTGCGCCCATTGGGGCTCACGAAGTAAAATAGAGAGAACGATTTATATGGGATCTGTATCGGGCTATAGACCGATTCAGACCATAATAAACACGTTTGTTAATGATCATGAGAGGATCCATCGTACAAAATTTCAGGCATATCGGATAATAATTGGGACCTCTAGGGGTCAAGAAGTCAAGATCCCAGATCGGTTTATATGGCAGCTATATCAGGTTATGAACCGATTTGAACCTTATTTGACACAGTTGTTGAAAGTAAAAATAAAATACGTCATGCAAAATTTCAGCAAATCGGATAGGAATTGCGCCCTCTAGAACCTCAAGAAGTCAAATCCCCAGATCTGTTTATATGACAGCTATATCAGGTTATGGACCGATTTCAACCATACTTGGCACAGTTGTTGGATATCATAACGAAATACTTCGTGCAAAAATTCATTCAAATCGGATAAGAATTGTGCCCTCTAGAGGCTCAAGAAGTCAAGACCCAAGATCGGTTTATATGGCAGCTATATCAAAACATGGACCGATTTAAACCATACTTGGCACAGTTGTTGGGTATAATAACAAAACACGTCGTGCGAAATTCCATTCCAATCGGATAAGAATTGCGTACTCTAGAGGCTCAAGAAGTCAAGACCCAAGATCGGTTTATATGGCAGCCATATCAGGTTATGGACCGATTTGAACCATGCCTGGCACAGTTGTTGGATATAATAACAAAACACGTCGTGCAAAATTTCATTTCAATCGGATAAGAATTGCGCACTCTAGAGGCTCAAGAAGTCAAGACCCAAGATCGGTTTATATGACAGCTATATCAAAACATGGACCGATATGGCCCATTTACAATACCAACCGTCCTACACTAATAAGAAGTATTTATGCAAAATTTCAAGCGGCTAGCTTTACTCCTTCGAAAGTTAGCGTGCTTTCGACAGACAAACGGACGGACAGACGGACGGACGGACGGACAGACGGACGGACATGGCTAGATCGACATAAAATGTCACGACGATCAAGAATATATATACTTTATGGGGTCTCAGACGAATATTTCGAGTAGTTACAAACAGAATGACGAAATTAGTATACCCCCCATCTTATGGTGGAGGGTATAAAAACGGGGGTGATCCCTATAAAGTGCATTTTTGCCCTAACTTATCTGTAACAATGGCCTCCAGCGTGGAATCGTATACTTCAGCAAACATTTTACTTTTTGGCAGTAAAAAGTACCATTTTGACTCGTTTTTTGTACCATTTTCTAAACTACGTTTATCATCCCTACTCTTATCTAGATTTTTTTCCAGCATTATCTAAGACTTCTCTAATTCATTTCTCACAAGCGCCACCAACCAGCCTATTTGTGCAACTTAAAATGTGTATCTAAATATAATTTATCTATTCCCACTTTAGCTTATCTTTGTATATGCTTTGCCAACTTTAGCACAGACAAACACATAGTTTTTAGTGTTGCCAATGGGTTTGAAATTTAGCTCAGCCATTCACCACTAGCCAAACTGTTACTTTCATTATCTATAGAACATCTTTAATGAATTTATCTTAAATTTACCATTTCATGGTGTTAGTATCTATATCAAGTTTTTTTTTGCTTGACTATGACGCATAGCGGCGAATTAAATGTATCTTAGAGCAAAACACACAACAATAACAATATAGAGGTTAACAAACAAATTCAACAGGTGTGTCTGCCTTATGGCAGAGGAGGTAGGCAAACACACAAAAGAGGCTAACATTTTTAGTTATGGTCAACATGTGCTGGTGGAAAAAGCTGAATCCAAAACAGATGCTTAGCTGCAATTACCCACAAGAGTTACCTTTCGAGAGAGAGAGAGAGAGAATTACAGTTTTCTTCAATTCAATGCTGTGCGTTTGTTTATTCTTCTTTTTAATTAAGGTAGATAAAATACGATCTCTGAGAAATATGGCGAGAGAGGCTTGCCATATGCGAGAGTATTCGCTTCAATTCATTCAAGTAAGGCACACAGGTATGCTAAGGCAAGGCTTAAACCAAGGGCCGGCAGTATGAAATCGCGTTTTAAACTAAACTGACACGTCAACGGAAAAATCAAACGAAAGAAAAACAAACTCGCTTTGCATCAGCTAACGAAGAATCTGCTGGAATCAATTGTGAATTTTAAGCGCATACCTTTGCTATTTTCAATTCGCATCAGAGAGTACCTAATAGGTGCTACACATAAGTGCAAAGTGAAAATATTTTTTCTATGCGTGTGTGTGTGTATCTGTGGAAGAAATCTCAAAAGCCTGGGGCGCGATAAAAAAAAATCGAGTGTTTGTGCGTGTAACTAAGCGAAGAAAGCAAAACAAATTTCCTAACACAATATAAAATTAAAAAGAAAAAATTATAAAAATGTTTCATAAAGTTTAAAGAAATTCCTTAGCAAATACAAAAAAAAAACTAAAATTTATCGAAACAAATTCTTTAAGCATGATCACATTCTCAAACGTAACCAACAACAACCAAACCGACAACAAATACAGCAAAAACAAAACAACAACGTTTGTGTTTCTTACCCGTTTCTCTCAAGCCAAAGTTGCCATCGTCAAACGATGTCGTCGTAGTCGTTGTCGCTGTCGCTGTCGTCGCCGCCGCCGCTGAAATAACAACAAAAACAAGAATTTAATACCAATTCTATGCAAATGTTACCAGCAATAGTTGTCTATTCATACACTTATCTCTAATGCTTAAAGGGTTATTAAAAAGTAGCAAAAAGTAAATAAAATTGGGATTTTATAAAAAAGGAACCAAAAAGTAAATAAAATTGGGATTTAGATGATGTGGAAATTCAATTTTTCGCAACCAATGCACCATCCTTGATGGCTTGCAATAGTGGATAGACCAGTGTGGCCATAGCACAGTTTTCCAACATTTACCACATACACATGATGGAAGTACGTATGTAAAGGAGAAGCTTCTGTGAACTTGTTGCCAATTCTATTGCAGAAGTAAGTGTCGCTCGAAAGAACAGCTGATTTTGATGTCTAAAGCCTGAAAGTATTGACTTGGACTTTTCGCCTGAATAACTGGCAAAACGCATTTTAAAAACAATGGTGACGAAGAGTGCGCGAACACATTCCTTAGAATTGGTACTGAGTTCTATAAGCAAAATAGTAGCGACATGTCGCTGCGTCAATACAAATTTCGCTTCAATTAATTGCCAATGTAATTAAATGCTCACGAAATGGCCACTAATCAACTCTGTTTCAATGATGTCGTCTTTGTTGTGTGTTTTAGTTTGACCTTTGTTGGTGTTCTGGCAAAGAATAGAGTCCTTCGGAATTCGCTTACGTTTAATAGGCATTTTCGTTGCGAATGCAGACAGTAGTAGGCTTTAGCGAAATACAGGATTCACTGAATAAGGTTAAGTGAGTAGCCATAAGTGAATAGGCATTTTCGTTGCGAGTGAAGACAGTACTAGGCTTTAGCGAAAAATAGGATTCACTGAATAAGGTTAAGCCAAGCGAATAGCCGACATACAATTTTTCTAATTTTGGATAGTACTTGGCATTGCTCTCTTTTTACATTCATTTTCTGTTTACGTTTTCTCATATTTAACGACATTTTCATCCGTCAGATTTGACATCCTTAATGATGTTCATGGGGCCTATCCACTTTATGTTTTGGCAAGTGATCTAACCAGCTGTTAGTGAATCCTGAGCGAAAGAAAGCAGTTCAATGTATGTGGCTGTTATAAATGTAGTTGTATTCAACGAAATTTTATTTCAATATGAAATCAGCTGATTTTGAACCTTCCCTAGTTTTCAAAAATGCCAGATCTCAGAGATGGGTGCGGCGAATCAAGCGAAAATTTGTTTGAGCTGTTATAGTAATCTAAAAACTAAAATTTGGTATCCAAATTTAGGATATGTCCTTGCCAAAGGGATATATAGACCAATCATGACAATATTGGACTCAAATGAAAATAAAATGAATCTGTTATCCAATTTCGAGGCCATGTGCTTTGGTGGACGCCCCATCACCTAAACTCCTTCTAAACCAGACATATTTACCGACCATGCCATGGAGACCACCGTAACGCAGAGGTTACCATAACCGCCTATGACGCTGAATGCTTAGGTTCGTCTCACGGCGAGAACATCAGAAACACGTAAAAGCGGGCTAAGTGCGACCGGGCCGAATCTTATATAACCTTCAACATGGATTACATTTGTCGAATTCTTTTCCCGGTATCTCTTTTTAGGGAAACAAATCCCAGATCGATTTATATGGCAGCCATTTGAGGTTAAAAACCGATTTAAACCATACTTAGCACATTTGTTGGAAGTCATAACAAAATACGTCATGTAAAATTTTAGCTAAATCGGATAAGAATTGCGCCTCCTAGAGGCTCAAGAAGTGAAGATTCTCTTTTTTGTCGGGTTCTTTTCCCGGTATCTCTTTTAGGGAAACAAAGGATAAACGAAAAGAATTGCTATGCTATTGGAGCTATATTAAGTTATGGTCCAATTCGGAATGTTGGATAGGAATTGCGCCCTCTAGTGGCTCAAGAGGTCAAGACCCCAGATCGGTTTATATGACATCTATATCAGGTGGTGGACAGATTTTACCCATATTCAGTACGGTTGTTGGAAATCATAACAAAACACCTCGTGCAAACTTTCAGCCAAATCGGATAAGAATTGCGCCCTCTAGAGGCTCAAGAAGTCAAGATTCAAGATCGGTTTATATGGCAGCTATATCAGGTGGTGGGCATATTTCAACCATACTTAATACGGTTGTTGAGAAACATAACAAAATACGTCATGCCAAATTTCAGCCAAATCGGATAGCAATGCGCCCTCTAGAGGCTCAAGAAGTCAAGATTCAAGATCGGTTTATATGGCAGCTGTATAAGGTAATGGACATATTTCAACCATACTTAGAACGGTTTCAGCCAAATCGGATAAGGATTACGCCCCCTAGAGGCTCAAGAAATCAAAATCCCAGATCGATTTATACGACAGCTATATAAGGTAATAGACAGATTACAACCATACTCAGCACAGTTGTTGGAAGTCACAACAAAATAGGTCATGTAAAATTTCAGCCAAATCGGATATGAATTGCGCCCTCTAGAGGCTCAAAAAGTCAAGACCCAAGTCGGTTTATATGACAGCTATATCCTGTGGTGGACAGAATTATAGTCAGTACGGCTGTTGGAAATCATAACAAAACCCCTCATGCAAAATTTAAGCCAAATCCGATAAGAATTGCGCCCTCTAGAGGCTCAAGAAGTCAAGATTCAAGATCGGTTTATACGACAGCTATATAAGGTAATGGGCAGATTTCAACCATACCTAGTACGGTTATTGGAAATCATAACAAAACACCTCATGCAAAATTTCAGCCAAATCGGATAAGAATTGCGCTCTCTAGAGACTAAGGAAGTCAAGATCCAAAATCGGTTTTAATGATAGCTATATCAGGTTATGAACTGATTGGAACCATATTAGAACTAAAAACTCATAATAAGAATATGTACGCGCCAACATTAAAAAAATAATGAATTTTCGGAGTGGGACTCAGGACCCCAGACTACGTTCTTGCTCTGCGGTTTCCTCTTCGCCGCCATTGTCGGGCACTTGCAGCTGGGAAAAAAGGTTCCTTCTATATTCCAAGCACACTATCTGTATTAAAGGGTGATTTTTTTGAGGTTAGGATTTTCATGCATTAGTATTTGACAGATCACTTGGGATTTCAGACATGGTGTCAAAGAGAAAGATGCTCAGTATGCTTTGACATTTCATCATGAATAGACTTACTAACGAGCAACGCTTGCAAATCATTGAATTTTATTACCAAAATCAGTGTTCGGTTCGAAATGTGTTCATTCACCGTAACGTTGCGTCCAACAGCATCTTTGAAAAAATACGGTCCAATGATTCCACCAGCGTACAAACCACACCAAACAGTGCATTTTTCGGGATGCATGGGCATGAACGGCTTCTGGTTGCTCTTCACTCCAAATGCGGCAATTTTGCTTATTTACGTAGCCATTCAACCAGACATGAGCCTCATCGCTGAACAAAATTTGTCAAAATTTGAACACATTTCGAACCGAACACTGATTTTGGTAATAAAATTCAATGATTTGCAAGCGTTGCTCGTTAGTAAGTCTATTCATGATGAAATGTCAAAGCATACTGAGCATCTTTCTCTTTGACACCATGTCTGAAATCCCACGTGATCTGTCAAATACTAATGCATGAAAATCCTAACCTCAAAAACATCACCCTTTAGTTATTACCAGATTTTCTTCTTTGTCTCTGCAGGAGGATGTGCAAAGCCATCGGATTGATATTTGATTCTTCGCTATAATTTCGAGAATTCATTCTGACTCCTGTTCATCTCAATTCGCTCACACTCACGTCTTAACATTTCCTTTTTTCTTTCTGCGAAATGGAAGATTCTCCTCACTCCATTTCGTCCGCTACTTCTCCTTCATCTGACGCGTTGCTTATAACAGGGCTGCTCTGTATGCCACATTCTTGGCTTCAGTTGAATTTTGACACTCCTGGTCGCACCATGGGTTTCTTGGGGGAAGTTTCTAGTAGCCAAGTACGGATTTCGTGGCATTTTTCATGGAGTTGACAATGGTTTGCAATTGCGCCGTAATATAATGCCTCGTGTCATTGCAGCTATAGTATAGTTCGCCACCGTTTGGTGTTTTTGTGACGCCATTCCCGGTCCATCACACTTCCTGTTAGGAGGTAATATCTGTCTTGTACTTTTCAAACACATCCGCCACTGCGTATATTGCATCTCTCCTAAGAGTCCGAATATTCCAGATTCAGATCAGCAGATCATTGTCCTTTTTATACCCTCCACCATAGAATGGGGATATACTAATTGCGTCACTGCGGCACGACGTTCGGACTCGGTAATAAAAATGTGGTACCTTATCATTGAGCTTGACATTGAATCGGACTGCACTCATTGATATGTGAGAAGTATGCCCCCGTTCCTTAGTGGAATGTTCATGGGCAAAATTTGCAATTTGCTAAAGACTTAGCTAATGAATGCTGCTTCTCCTGTACTCTACTTGTCATCTTTTGTATTCCCATTAAAATTGAAGTACATTATCTAAACATTCTCCTAAACTGTTTAAAAAGTGCTAGATAATGTAAATTCTTCATTCAAGTTTCTATCGATAAAAAAAAATGCAACCGTTCTCTATCAAGTCTAAGCTCCAAGAAGTAATCGAGTAGGTCACCCTCATAATTATATACATTCCAACAACATGCCGTTGCTGTTTTAAATGGTATTTAAGACGTGCGATTTGGCTATCATGTAAGTGAATGTGTAACTCTAGGTAATGTGCTAATCAGGTGTTTAAATTAAAAAAAGTAATTTCAATATCAATTATTAGCCTTGCACAATGTACACATTTTTAGTTGATCGTTAAAATTTTAAACTGTATAGAGAATCATCTTAAATCATAGCATTCCTTTACGGGTCTGCCCCTAAGCCAGTAATTGCTTTTTTAGACTAGACATATTACAAGAAGTCTTGTGGATAGGTAACCTTAAGGTAGATCTAAAGCGGGAGGTTCAGCTAGAGCTGGATGGCGCTATCGATACTAACGATGTTTTTCTAATTGTCTGAATATCGATTGATAATTTTCCCATCGATACTATCGGCAAAGTTCTGTTTTTTGCAAAGTTGAACAAAAATTAGCGATCCGACGCTAAATGTCTTCTATAAGATATATTTGCCCTATAGAGGGCGCAATTTTCATACGATTGGTCTCAAATTTTGTACATCAAGACTTTTGTCCCTCAATTTGGCTTTACGCGATCTGTGGATTGATATTGTTTCTATTTAAATCGATCTCCTGAATTTTATGAATCGATCTCCTAATTTTTATCGATAGTTTGCCAGCTCTAGGTTTAGCGCCACAAGAGAGAACCTCTAAATCAAGTGGCATATCGCGGGGATCTAGACAATGTTAATGCAAACGCGGTAGCAGATGCGGTGAATAGCTACCGGGTGAAAGAAGCCCTTGGAAAACGACCGCCTTTCATTGCACCTGGAAAAATTTACCTCCTCCTGCAAACTAGAGTAGTTCTGGCTCAATTACGATCCGGTAGATGCAGCCTCCTCAAATCCTACAGGGCAGGGAGTGATGCCAACGTGCAGGATGAATGGCCTGATTGTTACCAGGAACCATACGTCACTTGTTTAACTGCTCAGCCAGATCTACTCGACTCAGACCCAAATCCCTCTTGTCGCCCCCCTCAGAGTTCCTGGATCTGGATACTCTACAGAATCAAACAGATGAAAAAAAGCAGCGCTGGTCTTACCCATTCTCGATCTAGATATATCCATGGAATATTTGCGGTTCTTTGAACAGTCATTTCTTTCCATCGAGCGCATCTCGCTCTTGTGCTCAACTATGAACACGACGTTTTGAAAAACTACGCAAACTATTAGTTTATTATCGGCATACCTCTTGACCTTAGCTCAATACTTTCCACTTTTTCATTCCCTATTAACCCACTATGGCCTGGTATCCAAATGATTCGGAAACTTCGATGTATAGTGCAAACATTTATAATTCTTTACCAATTCTTTGTTGTACTAACAGCCTTTTGGGTCGTGAGCACATTACAGACCATTATTCGATTGCTTGGATCTTCGCCTACCGGGCTGTATTGCTGTTCGGCAAGCGATACAAAAGCTAGGTCTCCTGATCTAAAATATATGGACGCAGACTCGTTCTATTCCCTAGCTTTAAACCATTTGTGTAGATCCAGTTACCAAGCGGCCATTTGTGGTAGGATTCCTGCTATTCGATCTTCAACTTCCATAATTTGTTCGCTTGTTCACCTCGCTTATCCGACAATGGTGCGAACTACTCCCGCTGACAATGGATTTCTCTCCTAAATCTATTAGTCGTGATGGACTTCTCGTGCCATATCCGTATGACTATTAAAAATTGTCTTCAGTGGCCAAGACGGCGTGGTTCTCATAGCTCAAGGTTCTATCCTTGGATTGAGGACTATGGCCCGTGTACAGTCTGCCTTACCAACTTGAAACCCACCTTATTACTGCTGTATGGCAAATACATCTCAAATCGGTCCTTACACCATCAACCATTCCATCGCTTGCGTCCAAGCTCCCATTGTTGAGGTCACTTATGTCTGGTCGAGATCAGTTTTCTTTCGTCTTATGACGTCTTCGCAGAATCATGCTACTGCAATCCAATTGTCAATACTTCCGATAATTTTTAGTGATCCTAACAATTATGGACCCTACCTGGCCTTCAAGGACGCTTTTGGTTCCTCCAATCGTGTGCAATGGAAGAAAGTTTATGACCTCGTTGGATATCGAAATCGTTGCTTTAATAAAACGTGGCACCTCGAATTGGGCATAACAGAAGAGTTTAAAACCCTCCTCAGTCAGGATCCATAGCAAACTATTTGTGGTTACCACCCCTAAGAGTAGCAAAAAAATTTCGCCCTGTGGCCTATCCTGTGCCACTTCGTCCCTTATACTTATGCCGTGAATTCCACAGATTATCCTTGCAAATGCAAATTTAACCACGAATTTAGAAACGGCCAAATTTCTCGCATTTCAATGAATGCTCCGATGTGGTTCATCAAGTCTCTGAGGACCCAGTCAACCCGGAGTGTTTCGATCCTTACATTGTTGAAAGACCCATCGATGTCAATGCCTTCTGCCAAAGTTTACAGCTTGGCGTTCTTGCCTTCTATTTTATGCACAACCTCGTGCACTGTGGTCTCCACCGACCTTCTCTTTATATAGACATATTCCGTTTAACCGAGCAATTCGCTGCGTGGCCTACTATCAATCATGGTTCGTAGGTTTTGAGTAGAAAAGACATACTAACTAAATTTTCCATAAAGATTGCATTAAGAATCAGGGGTTACTTCTCTCATATCAATGAGAGCAGTCCGATTAAAGATTAAGGCTAAATGAAAGGGGGTCTCCTTTTTTCATGCCCAGTCCGAATGGCGTAGCGAATAGCGACACAACTTGGTATAGAATTTTTAACATAACAGGATACTTCACAAATGTAGACAGCATTAGTACGGGGATAAAAACAACTGAATATTTTTCTTGTGTTTAAGCTGGGATTTGAAGCCAAGCCTTCGGTGATATACGTGGACATACTAACACCTGCGCCACGGTGTCTTCCGAGTAGAAAGGAGATAGGGCGTATAAACAACGACAAATATGTGGCACCTATAGGCACCTAAGAAGATGAAGACGTCGAACGCATGGGTTCAAATCCTAGCTATAATATCAAAAACATTTTCCAACAGTGGTCATATTCCTCTCACAAAACGCCGGGAAGTACTCATACATGTTGAATTTTTCAGCCACTTCTCTAAGAAGAGGTGTCGCTCTGCGGCTCGCTATTTGGTAGCGTCTGTAACTAAGAGTTTTCTTAGCATGAGAAAAGTTTTCCCGGAGCTCCTTCAAATTATGTTTGTGGAAAATTTGTATGCCTTACTCAACTCTGGAATAGGGTATTACAACTTTGTATATTCGTTAAGAATTCCGATCGGCTTATAATTATCTGGCTTAGGTGTATGACCAAAGTGGCATGGGGCGGATTAATGTTTGCACCCTCTTTTCAACCTAACCTAACCTACAATTACCTCCTACTTCGATTTGGCTATGTCCATCTGTCTGTCCATGTATTCGTGTATTCAAGGTACAGGTTGCATTTGTTGTCCGATTGCCATCAAATTTTGACATACAATTTCCTTGGCTTAAGAATGAACCCTATTGAATTTGGCAAAAAATCGCTCCAGGTTTAGATATAGCTCCCATATATATATTTTAACCGATATGCCCTATTAAAGCTGCAGGAATCACAATTTTAGTTCGATCTTTACAAAATTTTGCATGTGGTGTTTGTTTTGACGTCTTAATATGCGAGCAAAATTTTATCAAAATCGGTACAGTTTTAGATATAGCTCCCATTTATACCTTTCCAACGATATATCTTATTATGACTGCAGAAGCCACAATTTTGGTCCGATCTTTATAAAACTTGGCATGTGGTGTTTTGTTTGACATCTCCTAAAGCTGCAGGAAGCACAATTTTGGTTCGATCTTTACAAAATTTAGCATGTGG
Source organism: Stomoxys calcitrans (assembly GCF_963082655.1). Classification (NCBI taxonomy): domain Eukaryota; kingdom Metazoa; phylum Arthropoda; class Insecta; order Diptera; family Muscidae; genus Stomoxys; species Stomoxys calcitrans. The sequence goes on along the minus strand of NC_081556.1, from coordinate 99,334,117 downwards.
TGTTTGATTTGACGTCTTAATATGTGAGTAAAATTTTATCGAAATCGGTACAGTTTTAGATATAGCTCCCATATATATCTTTGAACCGATATATCCTATTATGGCTGCAGAAGCCACAGTTTTGGTCCGATCTTTATAAAACTTGGCATGTGGTGTTTGATTTGACGTCTCAAATCAAAATCGGTCCAGCTTTAGATATGGCTCTCATACATATCGTTCCTTGGAGTAATAGCTACATTCCTACCATAGCAAATCTTCTCTACAAAAGTGCTCGCTTTGTGCCACATCGTTGCGTTTTGTTCATAAGACCACTGGCACTCTTATTATTGTCCGACTATGTTACATATGTTAGAATTTCATTCGAGTCATACACTTTTGATAACCCATTAATTCGTCATGACAGTATATATTTGAACTCTATTTGTATAATATTAGATACCACAAAATGAATTTCATTTATTGTGTCTTTGCCTTCTTCTGGTTTAAGAAAAAATGCTGTTTATGTCGTTTTGGACTGTTTTTTTTTTTTATTATTTTCTTGTATGAATCCAACGCCAATGGAAGGAATACCAGTACAACTTGCCAATGGATGTGCGCGCAGACAGACGTGTAGACAGACAGACAGAGCGACAAATGGTTGGACGCATGCGCATAGCTGTTATTGTTGAAAAAACCAGTTTATTGAACTTTTAGAGTGCTGTTCAAAAATCCATACAAAATCCACACTCACACAGACGATTTTTTTTCTGTTCAATAATTTTATTAAAACTATTTAAACTGTTGGATAAATGTGAATGCGTGTGCGGCTATTTCGGGTTGGCGTAAGATTACCCCCTTTGAATTATTGAAATAATTTCTCAAATACAAATAAATTAATTCGTTAGGTCCCCCCCAAAAAAAAAAAAAAAACGTTACATCGTTTGGAGTGCTTGCAAGTGATGGGCGAGTAGTAGGTTTTGTATCTTTAATTGACTTTTTCAATTTGCCATCAAATAATGCCGACCATTTCCTAATTGGTAGCAAAAAAAAAAATATATGAAGTCTCCATAAATGTTTGCCAAATCTTTCATATTTGGGCAACAAATTACGTGAGATGCCACTTGAATGAATTGTCATGTCTAGACTTTGCAATTGTCTTGCATTATGGTGCAGTTTTGTTTGTCTTGCCATATATGGATATTCAAATATGACTGCTATTGAAAAAGGAAGGAAGCTATAGCACCATGGTTTAATATGAAGTTAATGCACTCAGAGAAATGTTGTTGATTGGTACTTAAAAAATGATTAGTTTAGCGCCACTTTTTTTATATTTAAAACGATTTCGACATCCGACAAGATCAAAAACTTGGAAGTGATCTTACATAGGAAACTAAACGGGAAGTGCCACGAACATAAACTAATAGCAAGAAGTCTACTAATAATAGCAGACACAGTCTGGTGGCTGTCAGTAGTTTATGTTGCTGTTATTGCAAAATGTTTGCAATTTCAAAACGGCACGCTGCTTGTTAAAAATTCTGTTGTTTGGTGAAAACTACTGCTGTTTAATTTATGTTGGCATTGTAAGGAAAAGAGTAAAAGCGTGCTAAGTTCGGCCGGGCCGAATATTGAGAACCCACCACCATGAATTTAAGCCAATTCGGACAAAAATTGCGGCTTGTGAGGGCTCAAGAAGTCAAATGGGTCCATCGGTTTATATAGGGGCTATATCAGGTTATAGATCGATTCGGACCGTACTCGGCACAGTTTAGGAAGCCATAACAAAACACTAAATGCAAAATTTCAGCCAAATCGGACAAAAATTGCGGCTTCCAGGGGCTCAAGAAGTCAAATCGGTCCATCGGTTTATATAGGGGCTATATCAGGTTATAGACCGATTAAGACCGTACTTGACACAGTTGTTGGAAGTCTTAACAAAACATTACACGCAAAATTTCAGCCAAATCGGACTAAAATTGCGCCTTGTAAAGGCTCAGGAAGTCAAATTTGGACCGTACTTGGCACAGTTGTTGGAAGTCGTAAAAAACAGCAAGTGCAAAATTTCAGCCAAATCGAACTAAAATTGCGGCTTCCAGAAGCTCAATAAGTCAAGTCGTGAGATCGGTCTATATGGGGACTATATCGGGTTATAGACCGATTTAGGCCGTCCTTAACAATATCGTTGAAAGTCTTAACAGAACACTACAGCCAGATCGGACAAAATTTGCGGTTGCCAGGGGCTCAAGAAGTCAAATCGTGAGATCGGTATATATGGGAACTATATCAGGTTATATACCCATCTTATGGTGGTGGGTAGAAAAAAATCAAATAATATAAAATAAAATAAATTAAAGTAAACACAAAAAATTAAATTAAAAATAAAATAAAATACCGCAAAATAAAAAAAAGATAAAATATCATAAAATAAAATAATTAAAATTTAAATAAAATAAAATTAAATTAAACAAAATAATTTAAAATAAAAAGAAAAATAAAGACAATTCTGATGTTTTGTCCAGGATTCGAACTCAGGCGTTCAGCGTCATAGGCGGACGCGCTAACCTCTGCGCTACGGTGGTATCCGATGGTACTGAGGACAATTATAGATGTCCGAAACATGGATATAAAGATTAGTTATGGATAATTGAAGCGTCGATAGGAAACCTGACTGTAGAGGAAGAAGAAGGATCTGATCGGACAACTGAGAAGAAGAATCGGATCGGACAACTGAGATGGCACTTAAGGTGAGGTAGAAGATAGGGGGGCCAGCGGCATGGTCTTGATTTCTCGGAACTCTGGTATTGCCATCTTATAATTCTTGCTACTCTGATGGCTTAAAGCTAGAGGGGGAAACAGGTCTGGGTGTCTACATTGAGAACTAGGATACTTAATTCTGCATTCGGAAATCCGGTATATCATGGTATACGTGAAATGGTTGCTGTTGTTGTAGCGACATTTTTAGATGTGCAAGTAGCGATCCTCTCCAAGCTCTATAGGGGAGCAAGTTTCTTCCGGTCCCTAGGTACGATAGTCATTGAAACGTTATGTCGTTAGTTATTTAAAGGTGGCAAAAACTTGCCTTGTCATATCGAGTATCATAGGTACTCAGTATTTAAACAGTAGCCGGTGCTGCCCGACCTCTCACTGTGATTCTCCACTCGATATCGCTGACTGTTCGCGACTGCAGTTGCAGTTACTCCGTATACGGAGTAATCCACTATACGCAACCTGTGGACGCCCAGTAGCTCTCAGCTGAGCTTCTCGTAATGACGATAAAAACCACACAAGTCGGAGCTCAGAGTTCACACTCTTGAAGTGCTCATAGTCACTCCGAGTGCTTGAAATGGTATAGTGTCAATGCGAGGAAGTCGATTGTGAATACCTTTATGTACAGTAAGTTGGCCCTTAGGTCTTAGAGTGTATGCCTTCTCTGAGTATGGAACCATCTGTAACAGCAGGGTTGTTTTGCATTTGAGACTTATTTTTCATTTTAGGGTCAAAAATGAAAAATTCCCCAAAATTAAAAATGAAACTATTCTAAAAATTGTTGAACCTGTTTCACTACGCAATAAGTCCCAAAATGCATGGAATTTTCTTGGGGCTAAATTAACTTTTTCATTGGGGTATTTCATTGGGGTCTAATTCGTATAGCCCAGTAAGGGCGAATGAAAACGTGATCTTTTGAGACGATGCAGTCTAACTTATGACTTTGGCGAAGAACGCGCACTTTTGCACTGTGGAACAGTGATAAGGTCGGATGGACAAAGAAAATCCTATGGAAGATCTGCGGAGAAAAAACGAGGCTAATACAAGATATGAATCTTGAAATTATTGACTATATCCATCAGAGCGTGTGTTGTAGTTACGCTACGAAGAAGGTTTTGAGGTCCGGATTACCTCAATGATTGATTTCCCAGTGACCTCAATGATTGATTTCCTAGTGGCAGTCGGTGATGGTGTCATCTTTGTCGCCCTCTTTGATAGGCTGCTGTCGATCTTCGGCGAGCCAACAACTTAGAAAATAAAAACTCAGTCAAAGCCTATAACAGTTCCTTCTCATCCCTATGAAATACCTCCGTATACCTCTTATGGAGGTTTTTTGGGATGACCTTAATTACTGGCAATAAACCGGGTTCTTAAAAATCAGTGATGGTATTGTCTTCCACTTCTTCTTTGTTAGGCTGCGGTGTATTATCTGCCACTGCCGTTGTTGGACTCTAGAACGATAGGCATTTAGTCCTAGATAAACTTGTTATGAAGACTTGGTAATCAATAATTTAACGATGAATCGTCTTACAAACGAACAATGCTTGCAAATTATTGAATTTTATTATCAAAATGCTTGCTCTCTTAAGGAAGTCCATCGCGCGCTTCTTCTTCTTCAGCAACGAAGCTCATTTTTGGCTCAATGGGTACGTAAAAAAAAGCTGAATGGTCCATTTTGGAGTGAAGATCAACCAGACGCATTGCAATAGCTACCAATGCATCCAGAATAAGTCACGGTTTATAGGCTAGTGGCATCATTGGACCGTACTTCTTCGAAGATGATGCGAGTCGTAACGTAACTGTGAATGGTGAGCGCTACCGAAAGATGATAGCCAACTTTTTTTTTGCCCAAAATGCAAGAGCTTGTCTTGCATGACATATAGTTTGAACAAGACGGTGCCACATGCCATCTAGACTGCTCTGCTTATTTTGGGTCTTATGCTCAAAAAAGCCGCATTTATTTCCCGATTTCGCTGAAATTTGAAACAGTGAGTTGCACTAGGACACCCGATATCCGACCTAGTATGGTCCGCATCAGACCTTATTTAGTTGTAGCTGTCGTATAGACCGATCGACCCAATTAGAGTCTTAAGCCCATTTAAGTTGCACGATTTCGCTGAAATTCCATGCAGTGAGTTGTATTAAACCCAACATCCGTCTTAAATATAGTCCAGATTGGATGATATTTGGATCTAGCTGCCACATAGACTGAAATGTCGACTTAGGGCCTTAAGCCATAAAACGCGCATTTATTACCGGATTCCATTGAAATTTGAAAAAGTGAGTGGTATTAGATTTCTCGACATCATTTTTGTTCATATCGATACATATTTCAACAATTTCACTGAAACAGTATAAGACTTCTCTGCCCCTGAATCACATACGATCCAGATCATCAATGGTGGTGGGTAATATACCCGCCTCGATTGATATGTTGAGGTAGTATAAATCACTTTTCGAAATTAGTTTACCACCATCATGAGATGTAAGAAAAATTTTTTTTTTAATTCCAAACATCTTCATTAAAACCGTTGCATTAAAATTCAATTAATCATTTGTTTATCTTCAGGGACCCAAACACATCTGAAGTAGAACTTTCTGACATTTTAATTGCCACCAGCCATCCATTTCAAAGATGTTAATTATACACATCTCGTAATCGCATCTGGCATCTTTATCGGATAGTAGAGGTAACACAATTTCCTTTAAAACGAAGGCACACCTTCCGGTCGTATCTCGTATGGGGTGCTGTACAAAGAGTGTTGCCGCTGCCATTATTATAAACTTGAGACAATTTTCCTTGCGTAAAGAAAAACACAGTTTTCCCACAATCCATCACAAACAAGAGGGCCTAGGCAACTTCCATTGAACTGAACTTTCTGTTAAATCAAACAAAAATGCAATTCTATTGTTAAATAGTTTTTCCAAGCTACTCGTACAATTTTTCTCCTTTCTGTTGTGAGGCACTAATAATAAATAATACACCTCATTGCTTGGCAGGGGCAAAAGGCATTTTTGTCTGATTTCTACATTTGTGGCAGAGCAATAATGGAGGCATACAACTAGTTTCTTTTACTGAGAAACAATTTAGCACAATTTTACAGAGAAAAAAGCGTTTTAAGATACCATACAGTGGCTGGCATTTACACAATACCAAGTGATTACCAGTAATGTCTTTCTGGTAAGAAAATATAATAGTCCCCATAAAGACCCTTCTACTGATTTTACTTTTTGTGTTGGGGCAGCGAGCTTTGAGGTATCCAATTTTCGTTATAAGTTGCCAGAGGCTATGAAGAGGCTCCTTTTATTATTTTATTACTAGCTGAACCGGGCCCACTCTCTTTCACACCCAAATTGACATGATGTGAAAATACGTTCTATTTGGGGGTTATTATGGGGGTGGGACGTCCTCTAGACAGTCTGTCCCGAATGTTGATATCAGATTTGTATTCTACACTCAAATACCTTTTATTTAAGCCCCATATTGCCGTGGTCAGCAAATTAGTCCTGTTTTGGGGGTGTCTTGGGGAAGGGGTGGACCCCCAGAAACTTGGTCCCACATTTGGATATCAGATTCGTATTTTACTCGCAAATACCTTTCATTTGAGTTCGATATTGCCATGGTCGGTAAATATGCCCGATTTAGGGGTGTTTTGGGGAGTGGGGTGGTCCCCCACTTAGACCTGCAAATATATCATCCTCGTGCTCTACTCTCAAATATCATTTATATTGCCATTTGCCTCAAAACTGGAACCAAATTCGTTTTCCCATCTCAAATACCTTTAATTTCAACCCCTTATTGCAAAAGTCAGGAAATGTGTCTGGTTTGGGGTATGAACCCTAAAAACTACCAATGTCGAACCCCACTCTCTTTAACACCCAAGTTGTCAGCATGAGCAAATACGTCCTATTTGGTGGTTGTTATGGGGGTGGGACGTCCTCTAGACAGTCTGTCCCGAATGTTGATATCAGATTCGTATTCTACACTCAAATACCTTTTATTTAAGCCCCGTGGTCAGCAAATAAGTCCTGTTTTGGGGAAGGGGTGGACCCTTAGAAACTTGGTCCCACATTTGGATATCAGATTCGTATTCTACTCGTAAATACCTTTCATTTGAGTTCGATATTGCCATGGTCGGTAAATATGCCCGATTTAGGGGTGTTTTGGGGAGTGGGGTGGTTCCCCAAAATATATCAGCATCGTGCTCCATTCTCAAATGTCATTTATATTGCCATTGGCCTCAAAATTGGCATCAAATTCGTTTTCTAATCTCAAATACCTTTCATTTCAACCCCTTATTGCAAAAGTCAGGAAATATGTCTGGTTTGGGGTATGGACGCAAAAACTACCGCTGTCGAACTCCACTCTCCTATTTAATGGTTGTTATGGGGGTGGGACAGTCTGTCCCGAATGTTGATATCAGATTCGTGGTCTACTCCAAATACCTTTTATTTGATCCCCATATTTCCACAGTCGGCAAACATGTTCGGTTTTGGGGTTGGGGCGGTCACTTAGTGACATGGGCCTGAAAATTTATATCAGATTCGTGTTGTACTCTAAAATACCTCTTATTCAAGCCCCATATTGCAATAGTCAGCAAAAACGTCCTATGGGGCTGAGGTGGCCCCCATAGACACTTTTCCCCAATGTTGGTATCAAATTCGTGCCTTTCTCCCAAGTACCTTTAATTTAAGCCCCATATTGGTATGATCGTAAATTTGTCCTCTTTGGGGTGTGTTTTTGGGAGGGCAGCCCCCCAAACACATGGCCCCACATTTGGATATCAAATTCATGTTCTACACTCAAATACCTTTTATTTAAGCCACACATTGCCGTGGTCAGTAAATAAGTCCTGTTTGAGGGGTATTTTGGGGAATCGGTGGACCTCCAGAAACTTGGTTCCACATATAGATATCAGATTCGTATTTTACTCGCAAATACCTTTCATTTGAGTCCTATATTGCCATGGTCGGTAAATATGCCCGATTTAGGGGTGTTTTGGGGAGTGGGGTGGTCCCCCTAACACCTGGTCCGACAATTGGATATCAGATACGTTTTCTAATCTTTAATACCTTTCATTTGAGTCCCATATTGTCGATATGGGTCTAATTAAATATTTGGTAGGTTTTGGGGGTGGGGCGTCCCCCCTAGGTTCCCCATCCGAAATTTGGATACTCAATTTTGATTTTTAGGTAACTATAAGAGAGCATACAAAATTTCGCACCATTCATCACCGAGATCTGGCGTTTCTGAAAGTTAAGGTAAAGGGGAGAGTCCGCCCCCCCCTACAGATATCAAACAAAGTAGTACCCTATTTTCACCACCATTATGCACCATTAGTGAAAATTTCATAAAAATCGGTTCAGCCGTTTTTGAGTCTATGAGGAACACACAAACAAACACAAATTGATTTTTATATATAAGAATAATTTCATCTCTTTTATTATTTCTTTACTTTTATCTTTCTATTTCAATGGCCAAAGGCTGTAAATTGCTTCTTCTTTAACTACCTTACCTACTTATGTTGGATGTTTACTTTGCAAAATTTTCTATTTACCCGTTGTTTATATGGACCCTGGGCCTCAAGATTTCGTTTACCTCAGTTTCTTTTTGTTTCTCTACCCTCATTATCTGGCACATCAATCTCTTGGGTTGGGCCATGGCAGAGGGTTTTTTTTTTCTTAAATCTTGTTTCTCTCATTCGCAGATGCCAGGGCTTAGTGTGTTGGTAAGTTAGTGGGTTTCTAGCCAAACTGAAGGTATTTAGCAGCAGGTAGATTTGAGTTTAAGATTTTTTTTGATTGAAAGTGGCTGACTGGTTGTGTCGTCGAGGTTTCAAAACAAATTTCTTAGTAATGGACAACACCTTTCTTTGGTAGCTATTCCTAGTTTTTTTTGCTATACAAATAATTGTTCAATATCGAATTTCCGAGATTTTGTTCACAAAAACAAAAAACAACAGCACATAGGTATCCAACAATTTTTAAAGTTGGGGTAGGTTTCGATTTGCGCATGACTGCCTGCCTGCCTGCCTGGCTAGCTAGCTGACTGGCAGTTTGTACAAAGCCAATAAATGAATGAATGACCGAATGAAGCGTCTCAAATGCATTGTGCGTATCGTGGCTATGGTGATACCTGTAAGATTAACACGTCATGAGACACTGCAATTTCCCGCTACTGCTACTGCCCCATGGTGCCTTCATATCGTTTCGAATATCTTCACATTGGAATGTGGTTATCGAGATCCGTTTGTTTTGTTGAGTGGGAAATGTTTTGATTTGTAGGAAATAACTAACAACCACTTCGCTTACGGATCGAAAATTTTGTCTACGCATCACCAAACCTATTATTATTACCCTCAAGTGGAGTTTGGTTTCACAGAACGACGCTCGGCAATCAATCAAGTGGAAATTAAAGGAAATGTTTTGTTTGATATCAGTTTCAATAGAAAATTAATGCGCAGTAACTTTTTTCAATGGTGGGAAAAGATGAAACATGTTGTATGATAAAAAAACAACCGAGACAAGTGCTAAGTACGGTCGGGCCAAATGTTGGGAACTAACCACCATGGATTCTACTAAGATGAACTTAGATGAAGGGCAGTGTTGTACTTTATGTAGAAACTAGCTGAACGGGGCCCGCTCCACTGCGCTTTCTTTTACTATATATGGAACAACATTTTCGTTGGAATATTTATTTTCGACGATTGAAGAGTTTTTAGTGAAATAACATGCCTTTATGTGAATCCCATATGATCTTTATTGGTCTATGAATTCGCTCGCAGAGTTTAGGGTCATTAAAGTTTGGATGTTGGATGCACTCCATTCTTAAAGGACTTTATAAGAACCCGATATTTCCATGGGGATTTTGGGAGCGAGACGGGCCCCAATGTGGTGGTTGGTAGATTTGAAGGTTGGTGTGGACCCCAAGAAATGTGGTCCCAAATGTGGGTATCAATTTTGTGCTCTACTCCCAAATACCTTTCATTTGAGCCCCATATTGCCATTGAGGAAAAATATTTTATTGGGGGATGGGGAGGCCACTGAGTGACTTGGCTTTGAAAATGTTTATCACATTCGTGTTCTACTCTAAAATATCCCTTATTTGAGGGTGTTTTGGGAGATGGGCCGGCCGCTGAGTGACTTGGTTCTGAAAATATATATATCACATTCGTGTTTTACTCTTAGGCACCCCCCTATTTGTGGTGTTATGAGGGTGGGGAGGCCCCATATACACTTTTTCGCTCTATAATACATCCCTATTTGTGGGATGGAGAGGCCACTGAGTGACTTTGCCCTGAAAATATACATCACATTCGTATTCTACTCTAAAACACCCCCCTATGTGGTTGTGTTATGGATGTGGGGAGGCCCCATAGACACTTTTTCCCTAGTATTGAAATCAGATTCGTGCTCCCTACTCCTAAAGACCTTTCATTTGAGTCCCATATTGGTCGGTAAATTTGTCCTCATTGGGGGTGTTTTGGCGAAGGGTCGGCTCCCCAAACCCTTGGTCCTAAATTTGGATATCAGATTCGTATTCTACTCTCAAATACCTTTTATTTGAGCCCCATATTGTCATGGTCGACATATATGTCCTATATAGAGGTGTTTTGGGGTCCCATATTATCGTGATTGTTCTATATATATATTTGGTGGGTTTGGGGGATCGGGCGTCCCCCTAGGCAACCCTAGGGTGTGGGGTGGCCACTGAGTGACTTTGCCCTGAAAATATATATCACATTCGTAGTCTACTCTAAAACACCCCCCTATTTCGGGATGTGATGGAAGTGGGGAGGCCCCATAGACACTTTCTCCCTAATATTGTCATCAGATTCGTACTCTATTCCCAAAGATTTTTCATTTGAGCCCCATATTGCTACAGGTCGGTAAGTTTGTCCTCTTTGGGGGTTGTTTGATGAAGGGACGGATATCAGATTTGGATATCCGATTCGTATTCTACTCTCAAATACCTTTTATTTGAGCCCCATATTGTCATTTTCGATATATATGTCCGATTTAGGGGTGTTTTGGGGCCTAGAGTGGTCCCCAAACACTTGGTCCTAAAATTGGCTATTGGATACGTTTTCTACTCATAAATACCTTTCATTTGAGTCCCATAAAGTCGTCTATATATATATAAATATTTGGTAGGTTTTAAGGATGGGATGGCCCCCCTAGGCATCCCACCCGAAATTTGGACACCAAATTTTTGGTTTTAGATTACTATTGGGTTGCCCAAAAAGTAATTGCGGATTTTTCATATAGTCGGCGTTGACAAATTTTTTCACAGCTTGTGACTCTGTAATTGCATTCTTTCTTCTGTCAGTTATCAGCTGTTACTTTTAGCTTGCTTTAGAAAAAAAGTTTAAAAAAGTATATTTGATTAAAGTTCATTTTAAGTTTTATTAAAAATGCATTCACTTTCTTTTAAAAAATCAGCAATTACTTTTTGGGCAACCCAGTATAATAAGGCACACGAAATTTCGTTTAAATCGCACCACCCATCTCCAAAATCTGGCGTTTCCGAAAATTAGGGAAAGAGAGAGGTACCCGGACCTTACTTCGCACAGTTGTTGGAAGTCAAAACAAAATACCTCATGCATAATTTCAGTCAAATCCGATAAGAATTGCGCCCTCTAGACACTCAAGAAGTCAAATATGAAGATCGGTTTATGTGGCAGCTACATCAGGTTATTGACCGATTTGGACCATGGTTAGGTTAGGTTTAAGTGGCAGTCTGCCATCAGACTCACTTCTAGTTCCTATCGTTGAACCATTCAGATAGCTTTAAAAAGCCCAATAACTTGCGAATGTTCACATCCGCTAAATCAGACAGGTTCTCAAGGAAATGAGAACGTAAAGTGAAACTCCTGACTGCTTGTGCGGGGCACACACACAGAAGTTGTTCTATAGTCTCTATTTCTTCGAGGTCCGCACAACTTCTTCAAAAGTCGTTGCTGATAACCATCAGTCTGCCAGCAAGTTGTCCGATTAGAAGTTGACCTGTCATGACGGACTCAATGATTGAGACGTTTATTCTCGCCAATGAAAGCAAAGCAGTAGACCTCAAGTCAAAATTAGGCCATATAATTTTGGAATGCTCGCAGACCCCTCTTTATGACCATCTATAATTCGTTGTCCTTCGGGCCTGGTCCTGAAAACTCAACTTACATGTCGGTAGAGGCATTCCCACAAATTCCAGTATCCCTTTCATGAGTAGGATAGTTCCTAGTCTCGCAAGCTCGTCCACTTTACAATTCCCTATGATATCTCTGTGGCCCGCACCAAGAACAGGAGAATTTTGAACAGTTCAGCCATCTGAGAGATCTGCGACACTAGAGGGCAATTTTTGTGTTCAGAAATACGTTCTCCAGGGATTTAATGGCTGCCTGGCTGTCTGAGAAGATATTTATGCCAATCGCCATTATTGCATTAAATCTTAGCCATTTCACCACTTCCTTAATTGCACGGATCTCCGCTTGATACACACTGAAGTGGGCGGGTTCTAGATCTTAGGGTACACCCCAAAGCTCACCTGGTCGTTTAGTTTGGAACCATCCGTTTAGAAGTCTATGTAACTTCTGTTACCAGGCATATTGTAGTTCAAAATACCACATGCAAAATTTCAGCGAAATCTGATATAGAGTTGCGCCCTCTAGAGGCTTAAGAAGTCAAATCTGAAGATGGGTTTATATGGCAGCTATATCAGGTTATTGGACGATTTGGACCATACTTGACACAGTAGTTAGAAGTCAAAACCAAATATCTCGTGCTGAATTTCTGCCAAATCGGATAAGAATTGCGCCCTCTAGAGGCTCAAGAAATCAAGATCCGAGATCAGATTATATGGAGATTATAACAGGTTATAGACCAATTTGCAGCAAACTAAGTTCAGTAGTATGAAGTCAAAACAAAACGTCTCATGCAAAATTTTAGCCCAATCGGATAAGAATTGCGCCCTCTGGAGGCTGAATAAGTCAAAACCCAAGATCGGTTTATATGGCAGCGTTAACAGTTTATGGACCAATTTGAACCATACTTAGCAACGTTGTTTGAAGTCAAAATAAAACATCTCTTGAAACATTTCAGCCAAATCCGATAAAAATTGAGCCCTCTTGAGGCTCAAGAAGCCAACATCCCAGATAGATTTATATGGCAGCTATATCAGGTTATAGATCAATTTGAACCAGTTGTGAGAAGTCAAAACAAAACTCCTCAAGCAAAATTTTACCCAAATTGGATAAGATTTGCCCCCTCCAGAAGCTCAAGAAGACAACATCCGAGAACGGTTCATATGTCAGCCCTACATAACAGGTGATGGACAATTTGGACCATGTTTAGGTTCGGTTTTAAGTGGCAGTCTGCCATCAGACTCATTTGAACGTTTTCGTTCATTGTGATAGCACAGGAACGGAAGAAGGAAGAAGCCTTCTAGTTTCTACCGTTGAAACATCCATATCGCTTCAAAAAGCCCAACAACTTGCGAATGTTCAGATCCGCTAAACCCGAAAAGTTCGTAAAGAAATGAAAACCTAAAGTCGAACTCCTTCTTACTGCCACTGCAGGGCACACATATAACAAATGCTCTATACACAGAAAAAATCGGTTTCAATCACAAAATGAATTGATCCAATGAATTTCTTTAATTGAAACTGCTTCAATCACGAGGAGGCCACCGTAGCGCAGAGGTTAGCATGCCCGCCTATGACGCTGAACGCCTGGGTTCGAATCCTGGCGAGACCATCAGAAAAAAATTTCAGCGGTGGTTTTCCCCTCCTAATGCTGGCGACATTTGTGAGGTACTATGCTATGTAAAACTTCTCTCCAAAGAGGTGTCGCAGCTTGCCGTTCGAACTCGGCTATAATAAGGAGGCGCCTTATCATTGAGCTTAAACATGAATCGGACTGCACTCTTTGAGATGTGAGAAATTTGCCCCTATTCATGGGCAAAATTTGCAATATTTGCTTCAATCATGAACATGATTATAACAATCACCGTTTTTGAAAAAGTGATTAAAAATTTTTTCGATTAGAAAAATTGCATATTCAATTAAAAAATTATTGACATTTTCAATTAATTTTTTTAATGATCCAATTAAAAAAATTATTGAATTTTTCGATTAATTTTTTAATTGATCCAATTAAAACACAATTGCAAATTTTTTTTGAAAATTCCAATTAATTTCTTAATTTGGTACACAGTTCTATACCTCCTGGAACATGAATTTGAGGTGCGTTGTTTGGGCAAACGTCCTTGGGCACCGGTATAAAAAAAAAATTGCGGACGGGTTGCTCCAAAAAATTTCTGTTGTCGTGTAGTGATGCCCTATAGATATGAGGTGGCAGCGTTTGGCCGATGAAGGACTCCATCGGGTTAATCCGGCACTAAGAACCGACTGCCATGTATTGTTATAGGTTTGACCAAATGTGGGTTGTGGGACGTAAGGGTCATTGAAATCTCCTTCACTTTATATTGTAAGGGACAAAATAGCCTATAATTTACTTAAGCATCATATTTGACAATTTTTTAACATTCGATTAAAGAAATAATTGAATCAATTAATTTTTTAATTGAAAATTACAAAATTTTCTATCACGATTCTGATTGAAAAAATTTTCAGAGTAAAAAGAAGTAATTGGTTTAATGGCAACAATTTCAATCACGACTGTAGTTGAAAACAAAAATCACATTCAATTAAAAATGATTGATTCCATCAATTTTTGCATTGAAAACGGCTTTATTTTCAATTAAATTCTTAATTGAAAATTTTTTGAGAATTTTTACCTTACAGTCTCTTCTTCCTCGATGTCCTCACGTCATTTAATTCAAAGGATCTCCTCTTTATATACACAACAGTGGTCGGGTAACCTTCTCTTCCTAGTTATTCAGAGTACACCCCCATCCCACCTGGTCACCTAGTTTGAAAACATACGCATAGAAGTAAGTCTACCAAACTTCTTTTGCCAGGGATGTAGCGGTTCCAATCTGTTTCATTAGGAATAGTGGTACAGTACTTTATCAAAAAAGATCGGTGATGGGGTCGCAGCATTAGTTAACGAATAACAAATGCAAATTTGCCCATGAACATTCCTTTAAGGAACAGGGGCAAATTTCTCACATATCAATGACTGATGTCCAATTCAAGTTTAAGCTCAATGATAAGGGGCCTCCTTTTTATTGCCGAGTCCGAACGGGGTGCCGCAGTGCAACACCTCTTTGTGGAGAAGTTTTTACAAGGCTGCCATACCAAATAGTACATAACCTCACAAATGTCGCCAGTTTTAGGAGGGAATAACCACCGCTGAAAATTTCCATGATGTTCTCGCCAGCATTCGAACCCAGGCTTCCAGCGTCATAGGCGGACATGCTAGCCTCTGCGCAACGATGGAATAACAGCTGGTGAAAAACTTTTGTTTTGTTCTTGTCAGAATTTGAATGCTAACCTTTGATCTATGATGGGCTTCTGCCATAGCCTTCTTCAGTTTACCCAAAATCCACTGCCATTTTGTTGCTCCATGATGCTCAGTTGTCTGGCATGATTCATATTTCACCTTTAGACAAATTAGTACTCGAGCAAGTTTATAGAATTGAATTTAGTCAAGAAGTTTGTTAATTTTTTGTCCCTTGAACAAAACTAAAACAAACATGAAATCATGTGGTCGTTTCTTATGATTGTTATTAAGAAATTTCACTTTTTCTCCTATTATTTTGCCATTAGGCAATATCAAATACAATCGTGATGATGTGAGATTATTAAAAGTGAAAAAAAACGTCTGTGTTTGAGGCTATGGTCAAGCACAATGAATGAAATTGCCGTTTGTCATGCAAATCCATAAACAAAACGAAATGTTTAAATTGTGCATTCAATCGGTCATAATTCAGAGAGGCTTAAAATAAGCAGAAGAAATGAAACACCAACACAAACAAACAAAACTTGTTTTGCTTCTTTTTAAATAATTTCTTTTAACAAAATATGTTATAGCTAGTTAAAATAAAATGAAATTTTGCATAAATTTTACCACACCTCGTTGACTTTAAATTTATTTTATGATGTCTTAAGATAGCTTTAGCAGGCATGCATGTTGCTGCTATTGAAATATTTATGGCTAACACCCAACCGAAAGGTGTTTGAACTATGGTCATAGGGAGTTTATGCTTCAAAGTGAGTGAATGAATCAAATCAAAGCTTTGCAGTAGTTAATAATAGTCAAGTCAACACCTGAGGCTAGGTGCTGATATTTACAGTAATTTATTAGTGCATGATCATTAAAACTTTCGAAAGTTAATTTCGTTAGCAATTTCTTACAAATTTAGAGTTTCTTAAAAAATTCTAAAGAAGTCTTCAACATCAAATAAACCTGGATAGGTGCGGTGTAAAAATATTTCTTAGACAAGATTTCCAATAACTTAAACTCTAAAGTGGAAATATTATTGGGTGCGTTTCCTAACAATTGCTGCTAAAATCGTTCTGTCATCCTTTGGTCAGACGGCATGCTCTTAAATTAGACAATGGTTTTCCATGATCGGGGTAATGAGTAAGACTTTCAATCAATGACAGCAAAGCGACAAAGTTTAGATTGCTCCACATAATAGTCTATCGTTCATCGTTCAAAATTGGGTTGATCTGTAATCCGTTGTCCTTTGGACCATATGTAGAAAAATTAGTTTTCGTGACATATATCAACAGATCCCAGTTTCCCTGGAATGTTTAATATCGTGCAAGTTCGTTGTCTCCAAAATTATCTGGGATATCTCGGTGGCCCAGCACCCCAAACAGCTAACTTTCGAAGTGCTGAGCTAACTCTTTGAAAAATCAAGTTCTTTAAAGTATAGCCTAAAATCTAACCATTACGAGAGTATACTGTGCTGTTTAATAAAAGCTCCGACAATGTGTAATCCACAGTGCATTAGATATCCGGCCGAATATTGACCAGTAGGTGGATTTTTGTGTCACCGTCCTCCAGGCCATAATACCATATAGCATTATCTCCTGATTTAGGATCTTATGCCCTGAACATTAAAATTTGGGACATTGAGCTGAATTTGGATTTCCGATATTGGAACCGAAAAGGGTTCAGATTGCTTTAAATATATATATAGCGGCCATATAGACCGATTTTCAGATTTAGGGTCTTAAAATTACAAATCGCATTTTTCACCGAATTTGTGTGAAAATATTTGTATACCCATCACCATAGGAGGTATACTAATTCAGTCATTCCGTTTGTAACAATTCGAAATATAGATCTGGGACCCCAAGTCTACATATTCTTGATCGTCGTGACATTCTAGGCGATCTAACCATGTCCGTCCGTTCCTTCGTCCGTCCTCTGTGGAAATCAAACGAACGCGTAAAGCTTGTCGCTCGAATATAAAGTGATAGCTCGCTCCCATATAAAGTGCTCCTTCGACTTGACTTCTTGAACCCCTACAAGCCGATTGTGCTGAAATTTTGAACAGTGTTCTTTTACGACTTCTAAATACTGTACCGTTCAAATCCGTTGACTTATAAACCGATCTCTCGATTATCCTTGTTCGGCTCGTAGCAGCTTTAATTTTTGCTTGGTTTGGCAGAAATTTGTTACCTAAAGTAAAATTAATCTTGAACTTAGCACATTTTTACTTTTTGTCAGATTTTCTGGTGGTTGGGATCTACGGTTCGACGTAGATATAACATCGCGAATAACACCTCTAAACATTGGTTTAAGACTGACTGACTAATCAACGTCCAACCCAAACGGCTAAAACTGGATTCATGAAATGTGGGTCTTGGGTCATAGGTGTGTGATAAGATGGAATTTTGTGATATTCGTATGTTTAGATACTAAAAATTAACAAATGTTGAATGTTTGTCCAGCGCGAACAAGAAGGGCTGGGAGATTGAATTGAGGCTCAAATTAAAGAACGCTTGGAAAAAATAAGATTTGGTTGAAAAGATTTTCTAAAATAGTACTGGAAGTGGGAAAAATAGTACGTTTAGTGCCTTCCTTACGAATTGAGCTAGAACTCTGAATTTTGATACTTAGGCACTCTATGGCAATCAAAATTGGTTGAATACATGAGTTTTTGTAAAATGGTACATTTAGGTACCAACAAAAGTACCAAACCTGTACGAAATGTGTGAACTATGAGCAGGACTAACGGATAGTTGTGTAAAATTGGGTTTGGGTAAAAATGTGGAAGGTTGTTCTTGAAACGGCAGAAAATGTACCATATTTGATACAATTTGGTACTTTCTTTACGGATAGAGCTAGAGCTCTGAAATTTGTCATATAGGTACAACTACGGAATAAATGATCACTAAATTATTTTTTTTTTCAAAATTCGTACATTTTGGTGCCAAAAGGACAAAATAGTACGAAATAGCGTAACTTCGTTCAAATCGAACGGCTATAGCCAGAATTTAATAATTTGACAAAAAGATCATGATCTTGAAAGAATTAAATATTCGGTAACAAATCTTACCAGAAGTGGGAGAAAACGTACTATAATGCTGTAATTGGTACTATTTGGCATATTTTTTACTTAACTCTTTTTGAGCTAAAGCTATCATAATCAGGACACAGTTACAGCTTGACAGTATGTATTGGGAAACTAGGAGATTTTCATGAAATTCTTCTATTTAGGTACTAAAACATACAAAATTGTACTTTCAATACGAACTGAACTACGAACCGACTAGAAGAATGGTTTTGAAATTCTTACGTTAAGGAATTAAAACGTACTAAATGGTACTTTCTTTACGAACTAAGCTAGAGCTTTGAAATTTGGGATATAGGTATTTGAGAGTATATACCGGTCGACTAGAAGAATTTCTTGAAATTCGTTTATGAAGATACTAAAAGTTACAAAATTGCGTTTTCTTAACAGATTGGCCTATAGCTCTCAAAATCGGGAGGCAGTAACTTTTTGGCAGTATTTATCGGTGGACAAGTTGATTTTTCAAAATTAGTACGAAACAAAGTGGTACTTTTTTACATATTGAGCTAAAGCTTTCAAAATTTGGATGCAGTTACACCTCGACAGTAGGAGATTTTTTTAAATAAGGTATCGTACAAATCGATACTTTCTTTACGGATTGAACTAAAGCTCTCATTATAAGGATACAGCTGCCAGTTTATATTGGGCACTAGAAGAGTTTTCTGAAATTCGTACCTTTAGGTAACTACTATAACAAAATAGGACATTTTGATTTATCTTAGTCCACAATGGCACAAATGGCATCTAAGATAATAGTGCAGAAATAGACGTACGGAATTTGGTGTATGATAATATAGAATGTACAATATGTCTATTCTAGATCGTTATGACATTTTAGGCCGATATAGTCTTGTACATCCGTACTTCTGTTGAAATCATGCTAACTTTAGAGCGAGTAAAGATATCGAGTTAGGTCGGGTGTGTTTATTAATGGACAAAATCGGTTCATATATGTGTAGATATAGCTCCCGTATAAACCGATCGCCCAATTATAATTCTTCATCCTTTCGAGGACACAATTCTTATCCAATTTAGCTAAAATTTTGCACGATGACTTCCGCTATAACCAACAACAGTTATCTCTGGTACGGTCTGAATTCATCGATTCTATTTCTTGAGGTTCTAAAAGGTGTTATTCATGCCCAATTTGGCTGAAATTTTGTACGATGAAGTTTTCATTGACCTTCAATAGCTGAATCAAATATTGTATGAATCGGTCTAAACTCTCATATAGCTCTAGCTAAAGGAAAGTTAAAAAAAAAACATAAAAGTCAGAAAAATGCATGAAATCTTATTTGAATACGGTCCATATAATTTCGTTTTTGTTGACTATTTTATGCAAATGTTGACCATGACTGCGGCTCAAATGGTTTATTGGCTTAGTCCAATTTTGGCATACTCTCTCCAACGTTTTGGCCAATATCTCACGAATAAATGCTTTAATGTTGTCTTCTAATATGTCAATTGAAACGGTTTTGTCTGTATAAACATGAGCTTTAACATAGCCCCACCAAAAAGTAGTCTAAAGGCGTTAAATCCCACGATCTAGGCGTCCGGTTACGAACGTGAAATAAAATGTTCACCGAACTCGCCTCTCAATAAGTCCATTGTTACGCTTGCTGTGTGGCATGTGGCACCGTCTTGTTGAAACCACATGTCATGCAAGTCAAGCTCTTGCATTTTGAGCAAAAAAAAGTTGGATCTTATCGCACAATAGAGCTCACCATACGGTCCAATGATGCTACCAGTCCATAAACTGTGACTTTTTCTGAATGCATTGGTAGCTCTTGCAATGCTTCTGGCTGATCTTCACTCCAAAATCGAAAATTCTGCTTATCTACGTTCCCATTGAGTCAAAAATAAGCTTGGTTGCTCAATGGAAGAAGCGCGCGATGAACTTTCTTAAGAGAGCACCCATTTTGATAATAAAGTTCAATAATTTGCCAGCGTTCTTCGTTTGTAAGACGATTTATGGTTATAGACCAAGCTGTCAGTTGCTCAGATGGTGTCGTTCTCAGTCCGGCTATAATGCACAACCAAACCATCCTTTGGATCCGGCTGAGTAAAGAATAACAGATGGACTTTCGAAACGAAGTCCATCAGACCACAACACCATATAGCATTATAGATCTGAAAATTGCGTAATATACCCAATGCATGACACGTGGTTTGAGCTCCAACTTTTGCTATGTCTTGCAGGTGTATAGAGCAAGATTTGCCTTTCTTGCCACTTGCCATTCAAAATGTTTGATTTCAATTGCTCTCTAGCAAAACTGCCATTTGCACTCCAGCAAAACATTCTCTCCTCCTAAGGACACAGGTGCCATGGTGGTTAGCTTGTATTTCTTGCTGAAAAAAAAAAACATTTGTTTCTAATACAGGTTCACTTACGGTAGCCACTATGCTGTCGCACGTAGAGCTTCCTTCCTTCCAGGACTTATTGAGCCCTGTTTCAACACAAAAGTGTGCTCTACACCGTACTCTATAGTCTTTGGGTATGCAGCGCACCTTAGTCAAATTTACAAAGGTTTGGATGAATATACATCGTGTATCAGAAACCATGATCCACTAGCCAGTTAAAGGGCTTTGACTTTTATATGCAATGCTTTTCATATTTAATATGATCTCGAACAGGCGTCAAATTCAAGAACAGCTACCATTGTATATTTCTTTACAGCGAGAGAACCCTCCATGTAGGCGACTAGGTCGTGAAGGGCTGCTTCAGTGGACTTGCCCTTACTATATGCATGCTGCTGCCGAGACAGAAAGCCACTCTTTTCTAAAAATCCCATCTTTAAGTTTCTGCCTATAAAGACAAACGGTGAACTCGAACTATGGGGAAGGGTATATACGATTCGACCCAACCGATTGTAATGCTCCTTCACATGTTGCTTGTATGTAGTCATACGCTTAGAAAGTAATTATCGACATTAAGCCATAATAGACCAATAATTGCATAGAAAAGAGGTTTTATTAAGCAATGCATTCTAACAGTTCAATGGCCTTAGAATTATATGCAGTTTTTTGCACTGTATACCGTAAAGTAAAATTTGTTCTTTGTTTTTATAATACATTCACAAAAGCTAGTTTTGAATTCACTTAAAGCAGGTCTATGTGCTTAGCTCAAGAATTTGACCTATTTAAGAGCATGTCTAACTAGCTGTTTGGCAAATAAAAAAAACCTCATGAATTAGCCAAAGAAGATGATAAAAAAAATGAGAACGTTAAACAGAAACACAAGCGTAACCGAAAACGTGATATAAATAAATTATTATATAATAATTAAAAAAAAAGAACCTACGTTCAACAATTTAAACAAGTGATCATGCTTTTAAATCTTAAAAAAAAAATTAAATAACCAAACCAATTCAAAACCAAGCAACATAAAAAGCATTTAAACATATCATTAAAGTGTCTTAAATGAAATATAATATTACCGACAAAAAGCAACAACAAAAAATCCAATCATTGGAAACTCGTGTCGTTTAAAAAATCCCAAGGAAGTCATAATTAATTATCTCCATTTATATGTTTAGAAATAAAAAAAAATATTGTTTTTCGTTGATAGTTAAAAAAAAATCAAATAAAATTCAAGGTCTTATTTTACCAAAAAAAAAATCTAATCAAAAAGTTTGAAATAGTTTCTGTTAGTTTGAGCTGACATCCATCTCATTGAGGAGGAACAGCATCAGAAACTAATTTCAAATTAACACCTGCTAAACGATTCGGCCGTTGTGTATGTTAACAACGCGCTTTCGTTCTGAGAACGTGTTTGCAACGTAACGTCTTAACTGATTGGCCATCGCCGTTTGTGTTCGATACAAAAGAATTTCAATAATTTTTTTTTTGCGCTACTGCTTTTGGTGGCTCTACGGCTGCTGCGCATGCTTACTTGCTCACCGGTGCCTGCTGGTAAACGTCATTGCTACGCGTATGTTATAATCGCTGTTGCCGCTGCTGACACAACCTGTTCCCTAACTGCCGCACCATAAATGCTCTATGCACCTGATGTTGCCTGCCATTGCTGTTGCTATTGCTTAGCCACAAAACGTTATCTTCAGATTATTGCACTTGAGGTTTTCAAAAGTAGAAGAGCCTACAATTGTTGGTGGCTGAGTGCCTTGTTATTGTTTTTCTTCGCTGTTTTGTGTGTTTTCTGCAAAGAATTCAAAAAAAAAAACAACAAAAAGCAAACCGGAAATTCAAGTAGATTTTTCTTTTGAAAGCCATCACCGCATATAAGGCTCATATCTCTTGAATAGCGCAAAACAATAGGCCATCGCCTCACAGCTGCCAAATACACTTTGGAACACTGAGACTTGTGAGAGAGAGAGCGCGCGCTTTTGTGTTGGACTAAAAGAGGTGTGTATGAATCAATGTCTAGATTTTTTTTTTGTTTAAACTACTTAAAAATTATACAAAATAAATTTAGTTGAAGGGCATAGATTTTCAAAGCAGCAAAAATTAAAGCTTCTAGGAACCGACCAAGGATGATCGAAGGACCGGTTTACATGGGAGCTATATCAGGTTATAGACTGATTTGGACCGTACCGTTGGAAGTTGTAAAAAAACACCGCATGCAAAATTTCGGCCAAATCGGACAAAAATTGCGGCTTGTAAGGTCTCAAAAAGTCAAATCGGGACACCGGTTTATGCGGTAGCTATATTAGGTTAGAGACCGATTTTGACCGTACTTGTTGAACTTGTTGTCATAACAGAACACCCCATGTAAAATTTCAGCGAAATCGGACAAAAATTGGGGCTTGTAGGGGCTCAAGAAATCAAATCGGGAGATCGGTTTATATGGGAGCTTTATCAGGTTATAGACCGATTCGGACCCTACTTAACACAGTTGTTAGAAGTCATAACGGAACACTCCATGTAAAATTTCAACCAAATCGGACGGTTTTGGCAGCTTCCAGGGGCTCAAGAAGTCAAATTGGGAGATGGGGTTATATGGGAGCTACATCAGGTTATGAACCAATTTGGACCGTACTAGGCAGAGTTGTTGAAAGTCATAACAGAACACCACGTGCGAAATTTGAACCAAATAGGACGAAAATTGCTGCTTGTAAGGGCTCAAGAAGTCAAATCGGGAGATTGGTTTATATGGGAGCTATATCAGGTTATAAACCAATTCGAACCATACTTGGCACAGCGGTTGGAAGTCATAACCAAACTCCAAATGCAAAATTTCAGCCAAATCGGACGAAAATTGCGACTTCCAGGGGCTCAGGAAGTCAAATAAGGAGATCGGTTTATGTGGGAGCTATACCAGGTTATGGATCAATTTGGACCGTACTAGGCAGAGTTGTTGAAAGTCATAACAGAACACCACGTGCGAAATTTATGCCAAATAGGGCGAAAATTGCGACTTCCAGGGCTCAAGAAGTCAAATAAGGAGATCGGTTTATATGGGAGCTATATCAGGTTATAAACCGATTAGAGCAATACTTGGCACAGTTGTTGAAAGTCATAACCCCACACCACGTGCTAAATTTCAGCCAAATCGGACGAAAATTGCGACTTCCAGGGGCTCAAGAAGTCAAATCAGGAGATCGGTCTATATATAAGAGCTATATACAAATCTGAACCTATATGGCCCATTTGCAATCCCCAATGACATACATAAAAAATAAGTGTATGTGCAAAAATTCGAGCGGATAGCTTTACGCGTTTGACCGCTATCGTGATTTCCACAGACGGACGGACGAACAGACGAATGGGCATGGCTATATAGACTAAAAGTGACAAGACGATCAGAAATATATATTCTTTATGGGGTCCCAGATCAATATTTCGGAATGTTATAAACGAAATGACTAGATTTTTATACCCCCTATCCTATGGTGGTGGGTATAAAAACAAAGACAATGTTTAGTATATTGATTAATAAACCACATTAAGTATGGGATTGTTGTACCGACCACCACAGGTGGGACCCTCCACCTTACCATAATTTCCAGGAACGCCAGATCTTGGTGATGGATGGTGCGATTTAAGCGAAATTTTGTGCGCTATATTTAGACCAATCACGTCAATATGGGATGCAAATGCATAGGATATCCAATTGTCCGACCAAGTTTTAGGGGGACCACCCCAACCACCAAAACACCCCTAAATCGAACATATTTACCGACCATGGCTTATTATGGGACTCAAATGAAAGGTATTTGTGAGTAGAAAACGAAATTGATATCCAAATGTGGGACCAAGTTTCTGGGGGTACACCCCTTCCCCAAAAAGGACTTATTTACTGACCATGGTATTTGAGTGTAGAATAAAGGTATTTGGGAGTAGAATACAAATCTGATATCCAAATGTGGGACCATGTATTTGGGCCACCGCCACTTTCCCAAAACACCCCCCAAAGAGTAAAAATTTTGGGGCCAAGTGTTTGAGGACGCCTCATTCCATAAACTCTTCTTAAACCAATGCCAATATGGGGTTCAAATAAATGGTATATGAGAGAAGAGCGCAATGATGATATTTTTCAAGGCCAAGCGTCTAGGAGACCACCTCATCTCCAAAAACACTCATCCCTAAATCAGACATCATGACAATATCGGGCTGAAATAAAGACTTTTAAGAATGGAGTATATCTAAAAACTAAACGTTAATGACCCTAAAACCCACGTGCGAATTCATAGCCCAATAAATATCATATGGGATTCAGATAAAGGAATTTACATAGTTTTACTGTTAGTCGAGCGATATACGTATAATTGTCGAAAATAAATTTTCAAAGGATAATTTTATTCCATATAAATTAAAAGAAGGCGCTGCGGAGGGAGCCCGGTTCAGCTAGTAAAGTATATATATTCTTGATCGTCTTTTCATTCTAAATCGATCTAGCAATGTCCGTCCGTCCCTTTGTGGAATTCAAGATAACGTTCGAACGAATAAACATTCCCCTTGAACTATTGCACTAATACTTCTTTTTTAAGTTGGTCGTTGAAGATTGCAAATGAGCCATTTCTGACTTCTTGATTTGACTTCTTGAATCCATAGAAACCTCAATTTCAAAGGCATTTGCACGAAATTTGGCACAAATACTTCTGTTTTGACTTCCAACATCCTTACCATGTATGATATGAATCGATATGTAAACTGGTATAGCTCCCATACAAACCGAACTTTGTCGTGGTGAAGAATGATCCGTTTTCGCCGGTTGGTTTTCCCGATTTCTTGAAAGACAACTGACAAAAAATGGTTGTGTACCACTCAGAATTGACTGTTCTGCGTTGTTCTAATGGAACGAATGTTACATGTCCAGTCTTTCCTCAAAAAACAGGCGATAATTTGCTTCGAAGTGCTACGTGCGCGATCAACTTTTGTTGGATTTGGCTCATCTTGAAACACCCATACAGTCGACTGCTGTTTACTTTCGGGCTCATACCCGTTAATCCACGATTCATTACCTGTCACGATGTCATAGACGTGTTTCGAAGCACCACGTTCATGTTTTTGGGGTATTTGTTTCGACCAATCGCCGCAAGCCTTTTTTTGAGCGATTGACAAATTGTGTGGGATCCAACGCGAACAAATTTTTATGACGGTCAAATGTTCATGCAATATTGAATGTATCCTGGTCCAACTAATGCCTAAGGTTGCCTCAATCTCACGATAAGTCACATGACAATCGATTGCAATATCAGTTGGCGCACAGCATCAATGGCTTTTGGAACAACAAATGATTTTGGGCGACCTTCACGAAATTCATCTTAAAGTGGACTACATCCTCGGTTGAATTCACCATACTATCGATAAACACTGGTCCTTGTAGAGCTCCATAACCAAAAATTTAATTAAGTTAATCCAAGTCGAAAGTTGTAAATAGTAATATCACGAAAATGTTCACGATTTGGGCGAGATGAATCTTTTAAATTACTGTAAACAACACAAATGGCGCTCGTATGTCAAAACGTTCTGAGTACATAGAACCTCAAAAATGCCAAGCTTTACGATAGAGCTGTCAGTTGTCTGATTGCAATAAAATGGTTGTCCAATCCCAAAATATAAAAGGCAACCCTCGTAGCTCCCAAATAAAATCAATCATGGGAACGCAAGGACTTGTTCATACGCAATCAACATACGAATGTAAATTGACAATTTTGGCAAACATTTCAAATGTCATAGGACACTTACATGCCGTGTAATAGCGCCTTTACTTATCAGCAAACTCTTTCTGGGTTCGGTGATGGATGTGAAAACTAGGCGAGGAAGTGAAATCGATAGTGACCACATGCTCTTAGTGGCCACTCTACGTCTACGCTCAGCCGTCTTATCCTACTGGCAAATTTTTACTGGAAAAGTACGTGAACAGATCTAATGTCTCTTTGTTCTGAGTCATATGTAAAATCCTTTTATAAGATGTTTCTTCTTTCCATAGATGCATTCCATTTTACAAAAAAAATACTTCTTAGGCTTTTAAAAGCTGTTATGATAACTAAATCATGAACATAATTTCTTGTATAAAATGTTTTTAGTTGCTATTTTGTAGGCGATTGTTACCTGGCAGTTACCTAGCCATGAGCTGTCGACCGGTATGTGAAACTCGTTCCTTAACAACAAAGCTTATGTGTTTTCCATGGGCACGCCTTAAATGCCTTTATCAGCCTCTTGCCTTGTTTTCCAGAAAAGTCTATGGGTATGACAGGTATTTTAGGGTGGCCAGGTTTGTTGCATTTTTCAAACTTCTTAAATCATATAGGAAAAAAAAGAATTTGCGACAAAAACATGATATGTTGTTAAAAGCACTAGTTTCCTAGTTATACCTTTCACCACTACTGTGGTACTGGGTATTATAACTTAGTGCATTTGTTTGTAACACCCAGAAAGAAGAGAGATAAGGCCATTGATAAGTATACCGATCGACTCAGAATCACTAATTTGTGTACAAAGTACAGGTCGCAGTTTTCATCCGATCGTCTACAAATTTGGTACAGGCACGTTTTTCGGCCTAGAGACGAAGCCTATTGAAAAATTGGTTGGAATTTTCACTCCTAGAGCCACTGCAAGCGCATTTATTGACCAATCTTCCCAACATTTTGTATAACGCTTTCCCCGACAACTACTACATTACCAGAGTTTGCTCAAAATCGGTTCAGAATTACATATAGCTCCCATATATATGATCGTCAGATTTTGGGTAATTTGCAATAATGTTGTTATTTGTCAGCCGTATTTATTACAGTTCGAACATATTTGCACAAAATTTGATACGGATTGTTTAACAACCCATCCGATAACATCCACCGAAGTCCATCAACATTGGTTCAGAATTGGATATAGCTCCCACATTGTACTTATATGGTAGGTGTCGGGTATTATACAGTCGGCATCGCTCGAATTTTGCCCTTCCTTACTGGTTTTGCTATGTCATTGCCCGGCTTGCACGTCTAACAGACACCGACACCTAGGTGGGGACACAATACCAGATATAAAGAAACTAAGGGGCGTGGGTATAAAAAGTAACTCATAAAACGGGGGTATACCAAAATAGTCATTCCGTTTGTAACGCACCGAAATATTGATCAAAGACCCCATAAGGTATATATATTCTTGATCGTCTCGACGTTCTTAGTTGATCAAGCCATGTCCGTCCGTCTGTCAAAATCAGTATAGCAGTGGAACGCTTAAAACTAGCCGTTTAAAATGTTGCACAGATACCTACTATTGATGTAGGTCGTTGGGGATTGCAAATGGGCCATATCGGTTCAGATTTAGATATAGCTCCCATATAAACCGATCCCCCGATTTGTCTTCTTGAGCCCTTACAAGCCGTAATTTTCTTCCATTTATGTCCGAACGACGTCCCGAATCGGTCTATAACCTGATATAGCTTTCATATAAACCGATCTCCCGATTTGACTTCTTGAGCCCCTGGAAGCCGGAATTTTTGCCCGATTGGGCTGACACTTTGTATGTAGTGTTTTTTTTTTTTTCTTGAGCCGTTACAAGCCGGAATTTTTGTCCGATTTGGCTGAAACTTTGCATGTAGTGTCCTTTTGTAACTTCCAACAACTGTGTCTAGTACAGTCCAAATCAGTCTATAACCTGATATCGCCCCCATATAAACGGATCTCCCTATTTGACTTCCAAGTATGATCCGAATCGGAATATTAACAAATATAGCCCCCATATAAACCGATCCCCGGATTTGACTTCTTGCGCCCTTAGAAGCCAAAAGTTTCATCTGATTTGGATGAAATTTGGAACAAAGGCCTAAGTTATGACTTCCTACATCTATGCTAAGTATGATCCGAATCGTAATATTATCAAATATAGCCCCCATATAAACCGATCCCCGGATTTGACTTCTTGAGCCCTTAGAAGCCTCAATTTTTATCCGATTTGGCTGAAAGTTGGAACAAGGGCTTAAGTTGAAACTTTCAACATCCATACCAAGTATGATCCGAATCGGTCTATAAAGATATATAGCCCCATATAAACCGGTCCCCGGATTTGACTTCTTGGTCTTAAAAGCCTAAATTTTCATTCGATTTGGCTGAAATTCGGAACAAGGACTTGAGTTAAAACCTTCCAAATCCATATCAAGTATTATCCGAATCGGTCTATAAAGAGATATAGCCCCCATATAAACCGGTCCCCGGATTTGACTTCTTAAGCCCTTAAAAGCCTAAATTTTCATGCGATTTGGCTAAAATTTGGAGGAAAGACTTACGATGCGACTTCCAACATCCATGTCAAGTATGATTTGAATTGGTCTATAAACAGATATAGCCCTCATATATATCGATCCCCGGAGATGACTTCTTCAGCCCTAAGAACCCTAAGTTTTTACCAGATTTGGCTGAAATTTGGCCCAAACCCCTATATTATGACTTACAACATCATTGCAGTTTTTTCCAAATCAGTCAATATGGTGATATAGGCCCCTCTAAGTACCGATATACCGATATGACTTCTTAAGACCAAAATAATTCAAATTCAAACATAGTTAATAAGGGTAAATTTTTAGCGGAATCCATGTTAGTGGGTGCCCAAGATTCGACCTGGCCGAACTTATCACCCTTTTACTTGTTATAATATAGAGCGCGCAACAAGCCGATTACTGGCTAAGGTGTATGCTCATAGTGGCATGGGGCGGATTAATATCCTCACCCTCTTTTCAACCTAGCCTAACCTACCAGCACAAGTTTCAGTCACCACATAAATGGAAATACGACATGCTTCAGTTTTGTTCCCCTTAGTATCTGCTTGTTAAAGATAGTACTGGAAGATATTATTTTTTACCAGTCAAGATATAAATTGAATTAATATGTGTAAGTTGTTACCAGTATGAGTTGTGAGGGGTAACCAAATTTCGGTCAAACTCAATTTCGGGGGTTTTTAAGTTTTGTATAAAGCTGGTCGCCACCGTAGCGCAGAGGTTAGCATGTCCGGCTATGAAGCTGAACGCCTGGGTTCGAATCCTGGCGAGACCATCAGAAAAAATTTTCAGCGGTGGTTTTCCCCTCTCAATCCTGGCAACATTTGTTAGGTACTATGCCATGTAAAACTTCTCTCCAAAGAGGTGTCGCACTGCGGCACCCCGTTCGGACTCGGCTATAGAAAGTAAACTTGAGTCGGACTGCACTCATTGATATGTGAGAAGTTTGCCCCTGTTCCTTAATGGAATGTCCATGGGCAAAATTTGCATTTGCATAAAGCTGGTCATCCTAACATATACTGTTTTCTGTTCCATCTTTGTTAAATGACCGCAGCATGTACTTTGTTGGTTAGAAGTAGGACTTTTGATGCATTTTAATAGATATGCATTGCCTTTCTATTTAGTAACGAGGCATGTAATACATAAAAGTAACTGTTTTTAGGAGGAATTTTATGATTATGGAAAAATTATGATTATCTTTCTGGTCATATGTGGCAAGGTCAAAACAAGCACAGAGTTGGGAATAAAGACAATTCTATGCTTGAATAAAAAAATTTTTTTAAACCATAGCAAAAAGACACATAGTTTTTGAGATAGTCTTTTTGCCTTTGCTCGTTATGTGTCATATAAAGAACTTAACCTCAACTGAGAATTAGCGACCATAAACAAGACAGACCTTATTGTAGTTATTCTTGATACTGGCAATTTAACATGCTTGGTTTGCATAAAATAATTTCCAGCAATTCCAAATGATCATAGTGGCAATAACAGAAAAAAAATTTGTTATGGCTGGATTGTTCTAATAACATATAACGCCAAGTAAGGTGCTGACTGATCCAATTACAACATTTCAGCGCGTGTGTGTGTCTTGTTTGGATGGCATCCTCAGTTTTCAAAAATTTTTAATTACATTTTTGGCTTATGTCAAGGTAGTAAATGTTAGTGCGATACATGTACTCACACTAATAGTAAAAGGTGATTTTTTTGAGGTTAGGATTTTCATGCATTAGTATTTGACAGATCACGTGGGATTTCAGACATGGTGTCAAAGAGAAAGATGCTCAGTATGCTTTGACATTTCATCATGAATAGACTTACTAACGAGCAACGCTTGCAAATCATTGAATTTTATTACCAAAATCAGTGTTCGGTTCGAAATGTGTTCATTCACCGTAACGTTGCGTCCAACAGCATCTTTGAAAAAATACGGTCCAATGATTCCACCAGCGTACAAACCACACCAAACAGTGCATTTTTCGGGATGCATGGGCAGTTCTTGAACGGCTTCTGGTTGCTCTTCACTCCAAATGCGGCAATTTTGCTTATTTACGTAGCCATTCAACCAGAAATGAGCCTCATCGCTGAACAAAATTTGTCAAAATTTGAACACATTTCGAACCGAACACTGATTTTGGTAATAAAATTCAATGATTTGCAAGCGTTGCTCGTTAGTAAGTCTATTCATGATGAAATGTCAAAGCATACTGAGCATCTTTCTCTTTGACACCATGTCTGAAATCCCACGTGATCTGTCAAATACTAATGCATGAAAATCCTAACCTCAAAAAAATCACCCTTTACAACTCATTAAAATGTTCCAAAGCAATGGAATGCCAGCTTACCAAAATCCCCCCTGGGCTGGCCCTGGAAAATGTTCCACTTTTACTTTATGCCAGACAACGGCACAAAACAAGTCTGTAATAAATTTATGTTATGGTAAAATACATAATTCACCTCTTATGTCACCGAGCATGAAGTTTCATTTTGTTTTATGGAGAGTTTGTGTTTGGTTTTTGGTTATATTGAAGGTATTGTGCCAAGGGTTGGGACAGGTATTATTGTAAACGAAATGTCGGTTTCATTCAGCTTTTGATTTGCTTTCTGTCGCATCACAATCTGTGCTTTATTTAGGCCATGTTGTCTAAAGAGTGACTCTAGAGAGAGAGAGCAAATATTGGACCTTTGTTTGTCTGTGGTGTGTGTGCTTTTCTTGTCGCTTTACAAACTACGATTATTTTGATAACAATCATGGACAAACAACAAAAATGCATGACAGACATTAAACAAAACAAACATTTACAGCAAACAACAAAACTAAATAATCTCAAACTATAGAGAGTGAAACACGTTCATCCATTGTAGATATAAATTTGTTATAAATTCTTGTGGATGAAACACTGTTAGGTTTGTTTGTTCAAACCCCACTGGAGACCAGAGGAAAAGTGAAAAAATTTGAAAAATTTAACTGTATTAGGCTTTTGTACACAATGCACGGTGTAATAGGAATAACAGTGGATTTTTCTGACACATTTTCCATTTTTAATTATGAGTTTAAATCAATTTTGTGAAAGCAAAAATAGAAACTAAGATTATCAAAAAATCAACAAAGCTGAAACTTGGAAGCCCATCACACGGTGGATTCTGATAGAAATTGCCACAAATAAACGTAGTTGAAGGGCATATTTGTACTTTTTGTATCAAATTTCTGCCAAAGACTAGAATTTAAAAACTTTTGTTTAATTCTCTTTCGAGACGACCTCAATGATGGGTGATGCAAATGGAAAAGGAAAGCCAAAGAAAGCAACACCCACTAACCACTATGGGATGCGTTTCGTCTTTGGTTAGAAGACTTTTCAACCATATTAGGTGTGATGGCTTCAAGGCCCATGCGTTGGTATGTTGTATTTGAATCGTATTAATTGCGAAAATGCATCTATGATACAATTACCACATTAACCACGCTCGCCAACCCTGTCTATTAGCTGTACTTTTTCCCAATGCATGTATTTTTGTGTAATGACGGACTTTTTCTCTGTGGCAATTACACTTCTTCCGTAGAACACCTAATTTTGTGCATCTGTTGGAAGTTGTATTGATGGCTACGAACGCTAGGCAACGGCTCTCGCTGTTGCTCCGTGTGCCCAGGTTCGCATCCCGGCCGGTCTCTGCCGAATTTTTTTTTTTAATTTTTCAAGTTTTTCCCCTGTTAGGGCAAAGAATTTAAGCTTCGCGGGGCCGTTGAAGACTAATCGAGAGATTGGTTTATATTGGAGCTTAATCAGGTTATAACCCAATCTGGACCATACTTCCCACGGATGTTAGAAATCATAGCAGAAAAGTTCATGCAAAATTTCATCCCAATCGGAAAAGAATTGCAGATTCCAAGGGCTCAAGATCTCACCTCGAGACATCGATTTATGTGAGAGCTATATCAGGTTGTAACTCCATTTGAACTGTACTTGGCATAGAAGTTGAAAGTTGTAACAAAACAGTATTTGCAAAATTTCAGTGGAATCGGATAGCAATTACGGGTTCTAGGAGCTCAAGAAGTAAAATCAGAAGATCGGTTATATGGGAGCTATATCAGGTTATACACTGATTTGAATCATACTCGAGGATGTTGGAAGTCATAATAAAACAAAAAATTTGAACAAAATCGGATAATAATTGCATCTTCTATGGGCCCATGAATTTAAGTCGAAGGACTATTTTATATGAGAGCCACAACCAAATCTTAACCGTTATGGCCTATTTCCAATATCCAAAGACCTACATCAATAAGAAGTGTCGGTGCATTATTTCCAGCGGATAGAGATAGAGAAATTTTTCGGTAAAATGGTAATATTTTCGTTGCTAGTGGACATCGCGCCGCATAGTGGGAGCAAATCAAAAAATATACTAAAACATATGACGTCTAAGAATGGTTAGATATCTCTTTGAAATTTTGCGGTAAAGTCGTTGCAAATTTTGTCACGAATCCATTTACCGTTGGTGTTAATCCCACCCCATTTTCTAACAAGCAAGGTCCAATGAACCCATCGGATGATGAACCGCACCAAACAGTCACACGTTAAAGATGGAGAGGCTTCTCAGCAATAACATTTGGGGTTTCTGAGCCCCATATGCAACAATTTAGCTGTATAGCGGTCTGATAAGGTGATTCACGACGACACAAAAATGCTTCAGTTTTGCGAACTGTGACGGGAAATTTTTTTAGTACATTTTAATCATTTCAATGCGTTGTTAAAGCTTGTATGTTAGGTTATGTCGAAAATAGGGTGTGGTTTGTTTTCCATACCACGACCCTAAGTTGGGTCATGTCTGGTATTGTATGCCCAAATAAGTGCCAATGTCTGTTAGCCGCGAAAGCAGGGCAATGACATAGGAAATGCTTTATCAACTTCCCCACTAAACTCTAGATGCTATCACTTGCCGCACCTTAATTGCATAAGCGAGCTCGTAGTCCTATGTAACCCGTTATAGTACCGAAAGCTCTACTGAATTCCTTCCTACCTACATTCAGTATAAGCCTCGTCTTCTCATGATCCGGAACTCCCCATTGGATTTTCGTCCTCCTACTAATCATTTCGCCTTACCACAGTGTTACGAGCGCATTCGTCGCCCACGCCCTTAACTCGGACTGCGTCGACCCGAAAGGCTTCGGGTTAACCAAGTTTCTTGAAGGCATTCTAGCATTCACTGCCAAATGGTCTGCCCTTTCATTTCCCATTACGTCGTTATGACCAGGCACCCAATTAAGGCGGATCGTGCCATCCACAACTTTTCTTGACCTTACAGTCCTGGTTGTTCTTGCCCCGATGGCAAGTTTACTGTTTGTAAAGATGTTCACACTCTAAGGTTAACACAACAATTATGTTCAGTCAGTCTAAAACAGATCTCAGACCCTGGGTTCGCAATGTAGACCCCTAGGCCCACTTTGTCCTCTAGCTTTGATCCATCCGTGTTACATGATCTTCCAGATGGCAATGCTAGGGTTTCGTCAATCCAAAACTGTGATCTCAGGTATCCGATCAGAAACGTATTGCCAGGCTTCCTATCGCCGCCTCGATTATACCGCAATGGTGTGACTATCCATTTTCCCATCGCCAAAAGACTCGTAGCCGCCTTTCGACTCTCCGCCACCGCCACCCACGACGGAGCTGCAACGACTGGTAAGGAAATCAAAACAGAGAGGAAATGAGGTAGTAATAGCGCGCGAGCGAACTTTCTCCACATTTTGTAGGATAGAACCAACATTAATAAGCGGGGCCAGGCCCTGGCAGAATTCTTTCCTAGGGGGTCGGCTATTTGTCCTTCAGATGACAAATCCGGAACCGTTTGGGGTTCAGTTGGTAGTAAATTCGGCTAGGAAGTCTAACCGGAGTCCTTAATCTGGTACCACGGGAGTCGGGACCCCTTGGGGTTCAACTGGTAGTAAATTCGGCTACGAGGTCTTTTGGGGTTCAGCTGGTAGTAAATTCGTTTGGGGTTCAGCTGGTAGTAAATTCGGCTACGAAGTCTGACCGGAGTCCTTAATCTGGTACCACGGGAGTCGGGAGCCCTTGGGGTTCAACTGGTAGTAAATTTGGCTACGAGGTCTGACCGGAGTCCTTAATCTGGTACCACGGGAGTCGAGAGCCCCTGGATTTCGATCCCAGACCGACTATGGTGGCGGTTAGAATAGCACGGGCAGCGCCGAATCTGAAAAGCTTCCGTAATAAGTTGATGATTAGCCCACCCCGCAGGGGTTTCTACGCTTATGCCTAGAGGGCTATATTGAGAACTCAGGGACTGAAATCTGTTTTCGGCTGCCTGACCTGAGTGTGAACATCTTTACGGACAGTAAACCAGCCTTCAGGGCAATAACAACCAGGACGGTAAGGTCACGAACAGTCTTGGTGTGTAAGAAGGAGAAAGGGGGAATGAAAAAGCAGACGATTTGGCAGTGAAGTCCAGAGGACTGCCCTGAATAAACTTGGTTAACCCGAAGCCTTTCGGGTCGATGCAATCCGAGTAAAGGGCGTGGGCGACGAATGCGCATGCAACATTGTGGAACAGCGAAATGGTCGGTAGGAAGGCGAAAATCCTATGAGGGGATCCAGATTATGAGAAGACGAGGCTATTACTGAAAGGAAGCAAGAAGGAGGTCAGTATAGCTGTTGGTATCATAACGGGACACATAGGACTACGAGCTCACTTATGCTAAATCGGTGCGGCAAGTGATAGCATATTTAGGGCATGCGGGGAAGATGATGAGACGTTGGAGCATTTCCTATATTATAACCCGGCTTTCGCGGCTTACAGATACCGGCACTCAGGTGGGGGACATAATACCAGATATGAACCAACTTGGGGGCATGGCATGGAACACAATTAAGGATTTTGTAAGAATCACGGAATTCCTAGCTTAGACTTTCTTTTTCGATGTAACTTTCTTTTAGTATTTTTATGTCCATAGTAGCATGAGGCGGATTAAACGTCCGTTCGTCTGTCATGTCCGTCCGTTTATCTGTCTGTCAAAAACAGGTTTACTTTCAAAGAGTAAAACTAAGAGCTTGAAATTATGTACAAATAATTCTTATATTGGTTGCCCAAAAAGTAATTGCGGATTTTTCATATAGTCGGCGTTGACAAATTTTTTCACAGCCTGTGACTCTGTAATTGCATTCTTTCTTCTGTCAGTTATCAGCTGTTACTTTTAGCTTGCTTTAGAAAAAAAGTGTAAAAAAAGTATATTTGATTAAAGTTCATTCTAAGTTTTATTAAAAATGCATTTACTTTCTTTTGAAAAATCCGCAATTACTTTTTGGGCAACCCAATATGTGTAGGTCAATTGGGATTGTAAATGAGGCGTATCAGTCCATGTTTTGATATAGCAGTCATATAAACCGATCACTGATCTTAACTTCTAAAGACTTTAGGCTAAAATTTTGAATGAGGTGTTTTGTTTTGAGTTCTTACAACTGTGTCAAATATGATCCAAATCGGTTCACCCATATAATCGATATCCCGAATATACTTCTTGAGCCTCTAAAAGCCGCAATTCTTATCTAATTTGGCTGAGAATCTGTACGTTTTCTATGACATTCAATACACGTGCCAAGCATTGTGCAAATCGGTTAAAACCTGGTGTAGCTTCCTTATAAACCGATTTCCCGATTTGATTGCTTGAACCTATAACCGCCGCAATTTCTTATCCGATTTAACTGAAATTTCTCGCAATGGAATTTCGCGCTTCTCCTATAACTTCAAACATGCGTGCTATGATTCAAGCTGTAAATCAGTCTAAAACCTGACATATCTCCATTATAAACCGCTACCCCGATTGCACTTCATGAGCCCCAAAAGGACGCAGTTCTTATCTAATTTGGCTTAAATTTAACACAACAACTTTTCCTATGACCTTTAACACACGGTCTTAATCGGTCCATAACCTGATATTTGCAAATTGCAATTTTGCTATCATTAGGGAACAAATTCAAAATTCTCACATATCACCGAGTACTGTCCGATTCAAGTTTAAGCTCAATGATAAGGGACCTCCTTTTTATAGCTGAGTCCGAACGGCGTGCCCCATCTCTTTGGGGAGAAATTTTTACATGGCAAAGTATCCCACAAATTTTGCCAGTAGAAGGAGGTGATAACCACCGCTGAAAAATTTGTTCTGATGTTCTTGACATGTTTCCAAACCAGGCCCAGTTCAGCGTCATAGACGGACATGCTATCCTCTGCGCTACGGTGGCCTCCGCATAACCTGATATAGCTCTCATATAAACCGATATCCCAATTTGACATCTTGAGCCCCTAAAAGCCTTAATTTTTAGCCGATTGGGCTGGAATTTTCCACATAGTATTTCGTTATAACTTTCGACAATCGCACCAAGTATGGTTTAAATCGGTCTATAACCTGATATAGCTCTCTTGTAACCGGTGTTTAGGGTTGAAGTCTTGAGCCCCTGGGACCTTTGGCTGAAATTAGGAGCGTTGTGCTTTGTTATGACTTCCAACATCTATTTGAACTATTGTCCAAATCGGTCTTAAATAATACAAGGTGATCTCTCGATTAACCTTCTATGGCTCCTGGGGGATTTAATATTTGCCTGGTTTGGCCTCAAGTACAATTAGCCTTCAACTAAGTTCATTTTGTATTAACTTGTAGTATAATCCATGGCGATGGGTTACCAATATTGTGGAACTTAGCAAGCTTTTATTTTTTTTGCAATAATTTAGGTCGTATTTACATATGAACTCTATTAGAAGTACAGATTTTCCCATACCTACAAATCATCAATAATTAGTCAATTTTCAGCTTCAAAAATGATTTTAAAAGAAAAAGTCAATGAAATGGTTAGTAACAGCAAACTAACATCTCAATTTCATTGGAATAAATAATTTTTCTGTGAAAATCAAATCTACGCTGCTGAAGACAGCTGGCAAAAGTCTTTCTCGTTAGCATTTTGTAAGCAACTTAATAGTTGCTATAAACACTTATTTAAGCGTTTTCGCCTTCTTTTTCTCATTTTGTGAAATGAATTGTGTACGCGAGTAGTGTATAAGCCACACCATGGATTTCCCATCTCAGCATAAAAGTAATCAAAAAATGTTTAAGAAAAAAAAAAACTGTTTACAATGATGGTCAGTTGGCATCAGCAATGTACATGGACATTCACATTGAATGATGATGACCAATGAGGTTCTCCTCCCGCCGCTGCCGTAGAGGGAAATACAAAAATGATTATAAAGCATATGATGATGGATATAAATAAATGAAAAGACGATGATGAATGTGGAGTTTGTTAAAACTGTTTTCTTCTTTTTTTTTTCTGCTCAAGATTGAAGCATCACTTTTCCTTTTCTTTATTACCTACATTTCTTTTTTTTTTTTGCGCGCGTCCCCCATTTTATTTATTGTGAAAAAATGTTATCTGCTCCATTCATTTCACATTATTTTTCGCTAAATGAAAGGTAATTTAGGTGGAGTACGGGTAGATAGTGTAGAAGCTATTACTTGGTTAACAATATCATTGGCAATTGTCGGGCATTGATAACGGCATGTAATTCGTTTGAAATTGTATCAAGTATTATGAATACCCTACTTCAATGTTGAGGTATTGCATGTTACTGCATTAAATTGAAGTAAAACGGAGGTGGATAACTTTTTAAAGAAGAAATCGAAAATACCCCTTCACCAGGGGGTTAAAAGGTAGGAAAAACCCTCCATATCTCAAATGAAACACTTTTTAGGAATCATGAGCTGACCTTTTATATAACACAAGCTGACCCGGGCCCGCTCCGCTGCGTCTTCTTTTACTTAATAAGGAACAAAAGTTTCCTTGGAATATTAATTTTCGACAATTAAAGAGCTTTTAGTGAAATATCATGCCACGAAAACAGTATATCACTTGACTAACAGTCTGAAACCCATATCTTTATTGGACTACGAATTTAAGTTTGGATGTACGGTGTACTCCTTTCTTAAAATACTTTATTTCAGCCCGATATTCTCATGATGTCTTATTTAGTGGTGTTTTCGGGGGAGAGGTGGTCCCCCAGACACTTGGCCCCGAAAATATATCAGCATCGTGCTCTTCTTTCAAATACCATTTATTTAAACCCCATATTGCCATTGGTTAAGGGGAGTTTACACGATGAAGCGTCCCCCAAACACATGGCCCCAAAATAGGTTATCAAATTCGTATTCTATTCCCAAATACCTTAATTTGAGCCACATATTGGCATGGTCGAAAAATTTTTACCCTTTGGGAGGTTTTGGGGATGGGGTGATGCTCTTAATACATGGTCCTACATTTGGATATCAAATTCGTATTCTACTCCCAAATACCTTTATTTGAGCCCCATATTGCGATGGTCACTAAAAAATTGCTGTTCGTGGGGTATTTTGGGTAAGGGGTAGACACCCAGAAAATTGGTCCCGAAAATGGGTATCAATTCTTGCTCTACACCCCAATTCCTTTCATTTAAGCTCCACATTGACATGGTCGGTAAATATGCCCGATTTAAGGGTGTTGGGGATTGGGGTGGTCCCCCAAACACTAAGCCCGGAAAATATATGAGCAACGTGCTCTATTCTCATATATCTATATATCATTTATTTGAAGCCCATATTACCATTGGCCTAAACAAATTGGATATAAAATCGTTTTCTAATCTCATTTAAACTCCTTATTGCAAAAGTCAGCAAATAAGTCCGGTTTGGGATATTGGCCCTAAGAATTATAAATATTTAGTTCCACTGTCTTGATGTCCCAAATTGTCGTGGTGAGCAAATACGTCCTTTTTGGGGATTGTTGTAGTGCTGGGACGTCCCCTAGACTGTTGGTCCCGAATGTTGATATCACATTCATGGTCTACTTCCAAATACCTTTAATTTGAGCCCTATATTTCCATAGTCGGCAAATATGACCGGCTTGGGGGCGTTTTGGTGGATGGGTCGGCCACTCAGTGAGTTGGCATTGAAAATATATATCGGATTCGTGTTCAACTCTAAAAACCCTTTTATTTGAGCCTCATATTGCAATAGTCAGCAACTACTTCATATTTGGGTGGTGTTGTCGTGGTGGCTTGGCCCCATAGAAACTTTTCCAAAAAATTGATTTCAGATTCGTGCTTTACTCCCAAAGACCTTTCATTTGAGCCCCATATGGCTATGGTCGTAAATTTGTCCCCTTTGGGGATGTTTTTGGGGAGAGGCTTCCCCCCAAACACTTGGTCCCATATTTGGATATCAGATTCTAATTCTACACTCAAATACCTTTTATTTAAGCCCCATATTCTCATGGTCAGCCAATACGTCCTGTTGGAGGGTGTGGACCCCAGTGGTCCCACATGGGTATTAGATTCGTATTCTACTCGCAAATACCTATCATTTGAGTCCCATGTTGCCATGGTCGGTAAATATGTCCGATTTAGGAGTGTTTTGGGCCTTGGGGTGGTCCCGACATTTGGATATCAGACAATTGGACATCAGATGCGTTTTCTTATCCTAAATACCTTTCATTTGAGTCCCATATTGTCGTGATTGGTCTAAATATATGTTTGGTAGGTTTTAGGGTGGGGCGGCCCCCCTAGGTACCCCATCCAAAGTTTAGATGCCAAAGTTTTATTTTAGGGTACTAAATGAGAGCACACAAAATTTCGTTTAAATCGCACCACCCATCTCCGAGATCTGGCGTTTCTGAAAATTATGGAAAGGAAGAGCGTCCGCCCCCTTTATATATCAAAAAATGTTGTACCCTATTTTCACCACGGGATCATTATGCACCATCTGTGAAAATTTCAAATCGGTTCAGCCGTTTCTGAGTCTATAAGGAACACACAAACAAACCTACAAACAAACACAAATTGATTTTTATATATAAGACTAGCTGGACGGGGCCCTCTACTACGCTTTCTACTGCGCCTTCTTTCACTCTCTTATTTTATCTAAGCCCTATACTAGCACTGTCAGAAAAAAAGTCTGGTTTGGGGGTGCTGATACGGCCTTTCAGATATTTTGCCCCAATGTGAATATCATATTGGTGCTCTACTCCCAAATTTCTCTCATTTGAGCCAAGAGGTATGGGAGTGTTTTTGAGGTTGAAGTTTCAGATTTGTGATCTAGTCTTAAATACCTTGCATTTGATCTTTTATTTTCATTATTGGTTTAAGTTTCCATTTGGCGTGCTTTAAAGGTGGGGCGGCCGCCCTAGACATCCCATCTTAAATTAAGATACGAAATTTCTGTTTTTGAGTTATTATAAACAAACTACATTTCGCGTAAATCGCCCCACCAATCTCCGAGATCTGGCGTTTTGGCCATTAAAGTTTGGATGTTAGATATACTTTTTTTTTGGTGGTGGATTGAAGTAGCCAAACCCTCTACTCCCAAAAACCACATTTGCCGCAGCTACTGGACCGTGTACAGAGAAGAGCAATGGCGTTTATTGGGGACAGTGGGGTATCCAACTCTATTGCCTCCCTTCATCATCGTCGCATTGTAGATTTTTTGGCGCTGTTCTATCTGTACATTCATGGTGTGTGTTCGTCTGATATTCGTCTTCCTATTCCTGATGTAAGGATGTATGTCAGGGATACTAGACGTTCCAGGAACCCACACCTGTATTTGGGGTTTTATATTGTCCCGATCGGTCCACTTTTTATTTTGGGCGGTACTGTTGAGTGACGCCCTTGGTATTTGGATCCAATTTTTGACACCATATTCGTTCTTGACATCATATTCCTGAAAGCCTTTCATTTGAGTATCATATTGTGCCGATCGGTCCACTTTGATTTTTGGCGGTACTTTGGGGTTATTTAGGGCACGCTAGGTATTTGGCGGCTGCGCTGGCTACGTCATGTTGTCAGGATGGATGAAGAAGCTCCAGCAAAGAAGTCTTTTGAAGGCAAACACGGTGGTACACGCAAACCGGGAAGACCAAAAGCCCGATGGAAAGATCAAGTGGTGGGAGACACCTCGAAACTTGGTGTCAAAGATTTTAGAATGAGCGCAAAAGATTGCGGCGCTTGGATCGCTATTCTACGTTCGGCTAGTGGAAGAAATATTCTGTCATAGTCAATTAAAGTGAAGTAAAGTAGGTACTTGGACACAATTTCCAATAACCTATTATCTCAAATACCTTTAATTTGAGTCCCATTTTTTCCCGCCCACTTTTGATTTTGGGCACTACTTGTGAGGCTGTTTTGGGCCTGGGGCGGCTAGGTACTTGGACCCAATTTTTAATATCATATTCGTATTTAACCCCCAAATACCTTTCATTTGAGTCCCTTATTGTCCTATTCAGTAAATATGTCCTGCTCTGGGGGTTTTGGGGGTGGAAAGGCCAGACACCAAGAAATACATGTTTATGTCATATTTGTATTATGGGGGTGGGGACCCCCCGGCACTTAGAGTGACATTTTTATGCCAAGTTCGTACTTTACTCCTAAATACCTTTCATTTGATACCCATATTGTCCAAAT
This sequence comes from Stomoxys calcitrans, assembly GCF_963082655.1. Lineage (NCBI taxonomy): Eukaryota > Metazoa > Arthropoda > Insecta > Diptera > Muscidae > Stomoxys > Stomoxys calcitrans. Next base: position 99,291,737 of record NC_081556.1, on the reverse strand, counting down.
CGGTAAACATGTCCGTTCGGGTGGGTTTTGGGAAGGGGCCTCCCCCCCAGGTTGTTTGACCCCAAAATGTTTTTGGGGTAACATGAGGTGGCATACAAAAATTTCGCTTAAATCGGTGCACCCATCTCCGAGATCTGCTGTTTTTGCAAATTAGGGCAAGAGGTAGGGTCCGCCGCCCCCTTCGGATATCAAAAAACCTATCGTCTGTGAAAATTTCATGAAAATCGGTTGAGCCCTTTTTTGAGTCCATACGGAACAGACAAAAAAAACCAACAAACAAAGTGCAACAATTTCATTTTTATATAATAGATCTCAGAAGGGGTAAAATTATCCTATTTGTCTTTTAAGGATACTACACATAAAATCACGAGAGCGACCGTGGTGCACAAGTTAGCATGCCAACCTATCATGCCCAATCGCCCGTATTCAAATCGTGCCGGCGAGAATAACTTAAAACATTTTCAGCAGTGGTTCTGCCCTCACCAAATGCTGGCAACATTTGTGAGTATTTCAGCCATGTACAACTTCTCAACAAAGAGTTGTCACTTTTCAGTGACACGCCGTTCAGGCTCGGCATAACACACAAGGTCCCCTTATCATTGAACTTAAATTTGAATCGGGCGGCACTCAGTTGATAATGTGAGAAGTTAAATAGTTTCCCTCTAATTTGTTCTATAACGGGATGTTTGGGAACACTTAACCACATTGTACTGCACATCAAATCACTTGACTCCCTTTTCTACTTTTCTTTACTTATCTACACACTTTGTCTTGTAATTAATGGAAAATTTAAATTTTACTGCATGATGTTATATAATTCAATTAAAAATTATGCTGTGTAGTGTACCATGAGTTCTACTTTCCTCCACATCAATCTTTTCTCACAGGTTTCTTATAAAAAGCAATTATTTCTTGTACCCAGTGGTGAGAGAAAATTTGCTACAATATTTGCTGGTATCGTTAATGGTAAATTCCCATATCATACAATAAAAGAGTTGTTTAGAAAGGCAATGGGTTCAATAGAGTCTTTTGAAATTAAATTGAAACTAATTAACCGGACACCGGAAGTATTGTGAGTGGTTTGGAGTTATAACAATATTGGTTATTATGTTAAGTTTAAATTATATCATTAAACTCACAATTGCAACCTTTGTATGTTTGTTTGGACAGGGCTAATAAACAAGAAGTTTCATGTTCAGCCTTTTCCACAAATACTAAACAAGTAAAAAAGTGTTAAGTTCGGCCGTGCCGAACTTTGGATTCCCGCCGCCATGGATAAATTAACCAACCCCTTTTATAACAACTCCACTACCATATTCATTGTGATATGCAAATTGGTGATTGAAGACTCGAGAACTCTTATACAAGTCACAGTTTCAGAAAAATCGGGCAACAAATCAGCCTTTTATGGGACAGCTATATCTAAATATAGTCCGATCTAAACCATGTTCTGGCTTTATACAAGTCACTGTGCCAAATTCCAGCGAAATCGGGTAGTAAATGCTGCTTTTATGGGCTAAGACTCTTAATCGGCAGATTCGTCTATATGTCAGCTATATCTAATTATAGTCCGATCGGGATGTCGGATGTCAATGTTTCAAATGTCAGCGAAATCGCGTAATAAATGCTACTGCTATGGGCTGAAGATCCTAAACCGGCATATCAGTCTATATGGTAGCTATATGTAATTATGGTCCGATATGGGCAATATTTGGTTTGAATAACGGGACCCCTAGTACAACTCACTGTTTCAAATTTCATCGAAATCGGACAAAAATTGCCGCTTTTACGGGCTTAAGACCCTAAGACGCCATATCGGTCTATATGGGAGTTATATTCCAGATAAAAGTTCCATTTGGTCCACTCAAGAACCGTAACCTGCGTATGGAAGAAATACGAGTCTGTGCAAAATTTCAGCTCAATATCTCAATTTTTAAAGACTGTAAAGTGATTACAACTGACGGAAAGACAGACAGGCGAACAGACACATGGCACTGACTGCTGGGCTTAGTTTAGGTTAAGTTGGAGGGCACCCGACAAGCAACCTTGGTTACTAGCCGCTTCACTCGGAGAAATTAGGTCCATTGTGTTCGTCGCAATAAAAGGTAAAAAGAGAACTAAATTTCTGCTAAATGAGGGAAAAATTTAAGCTTCTGCGGGTCTTTAAGATTCAACAGGCACCTGCGTGTAAACAACTTATCATGAAATTTTTTTCATTTTTTTAACAATATTTATCATGGATGTTGGAAGTCATAACAATAAACTATTATATCCAAAATATTAGCCCAATCAGACAACAATTGCAACTTCCAGGGGCCCAAAGTGTCAAATCGGGAGATCGGTTTATGAGGGAGATATATCAGTATATAGACCGACTGGGAACATACTTGCCACTCTGTGCAAACTTCATCCAAGTCGGATAACAGTAATTGGTGCTTTTAAGGACTCAACACGTTAAATCGAAGGACCATTTCATATCGGAGCTATATCCAAATATGAACAGATTTGTCCAATTTAAATCCCCAACGACCCACATACAAATAATAAGTATTGGTGCAAAATTTTAAGCAGATATATGTATTTGTTCGTCAGCTATCGTGAATGCAATAGACGGACGGACGGACATGGTTAGACCGACCGTCCGTTGTCTACTTCTCGAATTTGCGGAGTACTGACACAAAATGTGCTTGATCGCCTCCAACTTTTCTTCGTCATCCCATATCCTACATATGTAAGTCTGTCATTCCCTGCACCAAGCAAGAGGCACAGTGGTTCTTTAAATATTCCAGATAAAAGTCTTCTAAGAAAAACTAAGAAAAGTAAGAGCGTGCTAAGTTCGGCCGGGCCAAATCTTATATACCCTCCACCATGGATCGCATTTGTCGAGTTCTTTAACAGTATCTCTTTTTAGATAAACAAGGATAAAAGAAAAGAATTGCTTTGCTAATTGAATTGAATGTTTGAGACCACAATAGAAGTATATGTGTAAAATTTCAGCCAAATCGTATAAGAATTGCACTTTTTAGGGGCTCAAGAAGTAAAATAGGGAGATCGGTTTATAGGGGAGATGTATCAGGCTAAAGACCGATTCAGACCATATTTGACACGTATGTTGGAGGTCATGAAAGAAGCCGTTGTACAAAATTTCAGCCAAATCGGATAATGATTAGGCCTTCTTGAAGCCCAAGAAGTAAAATTTCAGACAAATCGAACAAGAATTGGGCCTTTTAGGGGCTCAAGAAGTAAAATAGGGAGATCGGTTTATAGGGGAGCTACATCAGGCTAAACCCCGATTCAGACCATATTTGACACGTATGTTGGAGGTCATGGAAGAAGCGGTTGTACAAAATTTCAGCCAAATCGGATAATGATTAGGCCTTATTGAAGCCCAAGAGGTCAAAATCCCAGCTATATCAGGTTATAGACCGATTTGAACCATATGTGGCACAGTTGTTGGAAGTCATAACAAAACAGCTCATGCCAAATTTCAGCCAAATCGGATAAGAATTGCGCCCTCTAGTGGGTAAAGAAGACCAGATTCAAGATCGGATCAAGAATATATATACTTTATGGGGTCTTAGACGAATATTTCGATAAGTTACAAACAGAATGACGAAATTAATATACCCCCATCCTATGGTGGAGGGTATAAAATTAAATTCTGCCTGAACTTTTTCACAAAAATCCTAAAAGTACTCATTTCGTGTAAAGATGATTTCAAAATCGGAATTTTTCCGTAAATCGGGTGTGGAGGCTACAACTATTGCTAGGTGCAAAATATTTTATGGATGTGTTTTGGGGGAATATGAAGTAAAAACAAGTAAACGTGTGCTGATTTCAGCCGGGCGAAATCTTAGAAACACACCACCATGGATTTTACAAAAAATGTCCACAAGTCAACATAGTTTAAAGCCATATGTATATTTTTCTGACACATCAGATTGAAGCATCTAGGGGTCGTAGTTGACTAATCCGTAGATCGGTTTATATGGGATCTGTAGCAGATTATTGGCCAATTTGGACCGTTCTTGACACCGTTGATGGAAGTCACAACTAAACACTCCGCGCAAAATTTCAGTCAAATCGGTTAACAATTTTGGCTTTAATGGGCTCAAGACAACAAATTGGGTTATATTGGGTTGCCCAAAAAATATTAGAAAAAAAGTGTAAAAAAAGTATATTTGATTAAAGTTCATTCCAAGTTTTATTAAAAATGCATTTACTTTCTTTTAAAAAATCCGCAATTACTTTTTGGGCAACCCAATATATTGATTTGGACGGTTGTTGAAAGACATTACAAAATACTCCATTCAAAACTTCAACCAAATCGGTTAACAACTGCGGCTTCCTGGGGCTTAAGATGTCAGATCGGGAGATCGGTTTATATGGAAGCTACATATATCAGGTTATTGATCGAATTGGACTGTACTTGACACCGTTGTTGAATGTCATAACAAAGCATGGACTCACAGATGGACATGTCTAAATGAAAACCCATTTGTCTGGTTGTTCTGATTTTTTACCTTTATCCATTTCTCGTGTGTAGTAAAGTAGAACAACAACGGTACAAAGGCATTTTAAACAGGGAAATGCCGCATAAGTGCTTCATACCTATTTGCTTCATACCAATAACAATTACCCTTTTTACTATGTCATAAGACGCATGTGCGCTGTCAGTGGTCATAAAAATTGTACAAAAAAACATTTCTTTCTAAAAATCTTCGTTTCCATTTTATTATACCCATCACCATGGGATGGGGTATACTCATATAGTCATTCTGTTTGTATTGTAATATCTGGAAATATTGATCTAGGACCCCATAAAGTCTATATATTCTTGATCGTTTCGAATTTCTGATACGAAATAGTCATGTCCGTCCGACCGTCCTTCTGTCGAAATCATGATGGAGGTCGAAAGCGTAGAGTTAGCCGATTGAAATTTTGCACAGATACTTTATATTGATGTAGGTCGTTGGGGATTGCAAATGGGCCATATCGGTTCAGATTTAAATATAGCTCCCATATAAACCGATTCTTGAGCCCATTGAAGCCACGATTTTTCACTAATTTGGCTGGAATTTTGCACATAGTGTTCTTTTATAATCTCCAACAACTGTACCAAGTACGGTTTAAATCGGTCGAAAACCTGATATAGCTCCCATGTAAACCTATCTCCCGAGTTGACTTCTTGAGCCCATGGAATTTTTGTTTGATTTGGCTGAAATTTTGCATATAGTATTCTAATATTACTTCCAAAAGCTGTGTCAAGTACGGTCCAAATCGGTCAAGAAACTGATATAGCTCCCATATAAACCGATCTCCTGATTTGACTTCTTGAGGGTCTGAAAGCCACAATTTTCATCCGATTTGGCTGAAATTTTGCATATAGTGTTCTGTTATGATTCTCAACAACTGTGCCAAATACGCTCCAATATAGTACGGCACATAGTGTTCTATTTTAACTTCCAACAACTGTGCTAAGTACAGTTTAAATCTGTGTATAACCTGATATAGATCCCATATAAACCGATCTCCCGATTTGACTTCTTAAGCCCCTGGAAGCCGCAATTTTCATCCGATTTCACTGAAATTTTGTGCATGTTGTTCTGTTATGTCTTCCAACAACTGTGCTAAGTACGGTTCAAATCGGTCAAGAACATGATATGGCTCCCATATAAACCGATCCCCGATTTGACTTCTTGAGCCCCTGGAAACCGCAATTTTCATCCGATTTGGCTGAAATTTTGCATATAGTCTTCAATTATGACTCTCAACAACTGCGCCAAGTACGGTCAAATTCGGTCTATAACTAGTTTTGCCAGAATCCATGGTGGCGGGTTCCCAATATTCGGCCCGGCCGAACTTAGCACGCTTTTACTTGTTTCTTCTAACAAACCCATCATAAATTAATCAGTAGTAATTTTCAGCAAACAACAGACTTTTCAGCAGTAAGCTTGCTGTTCTGAAACTGCAGAACTATTGCTGTAATAGCAGAACTACTGCTGTAATAGCAGAACTACTGCAGTAATAGCAGAACTACTGCTGTAGTAGCAAAACTACTGCATTAAAATTAACTACTAACAATCAGCAGATAGTATTTGCTATTTTCATCCGACCTTTTTTTATGAGTGTAGGTTAGAATAAACCTCCTACGGTGGTATAATGGATCAAATCGCTTATTTTTGTTAAATGTTGCAACAAATTTATCTTTGCCGATAGTATCGATAGAAAAAATATCAATCGATATTCGGACATCGATACTTTGCCAGCTTAAAGTAGAAGGACCTTCCTTTTCCCCTTCCTGTGGTACCACAATGGACTAAAACGTCCATGTGACTTGCTGTTCTGAAACTGCAGAACTATTGCTGTAATAGCAGAACTACTGCTGTAATAGCAGAACTACTGCTGTAATAGCAGAACTACTGCTGTATTAGCAGAACTACTGATGTAATAGCAAAACTACTGCATTAAAATTAACTACTAACAATCAGCAGATAGTATTTGCTATTTTCAGCAGACTTTTTTCTATGAGTGTAGATTAGTATTAACCTCCTACAGTGGTGGGTATAAAAACATTAACCCTTATGGATCGAATCGCTTATTTTTGTTAAATTTTGAATTACATTTATCTTTGCCGATAGTATGGATAGGAATAATAGTAACTGATATTCAGACACAAAATAAAATATCGATGGTGACATCAATATTTTGCCAGCTTTAACTAGAAGGACCTTCCTTTTCCCCTTCCCGTGGCATCACAATGGACTAAAACGTCCATGTGACTGCCACTCAGACCAGGGGTGTTTTTGAGGCCGTAAATTATTTGAATAGGAGTTTGGTTCGGACTTGAGCACGCTTGTCGCGACTTCGAACCGCTCTCCCACTCCGACTCGAGGGAGGGACTCCGCATCCCTGACTCAGACCTAATGTAAACTGACATCACAATTTACTACCACTTCAACTGACTTATTTTCGATATTTTCATAGGCCGCAGTTACTGCTTCTGGTTTCCGACCCCTATTCTTGATTTCGCTGACACATGTGAGCGGCCTGTGTTCTATTGCGAATAGTGTGTCATGCCTATTCACTCTAGCATCTCGTGTAATATTATCCAGCAGGATATTGAAAATATCATACGAAAGCTGTCTCCCTTTTTTACAACCTCGTTTCGTATTGAACGGTTCGGATAGCTTGTTTTTGGTCGTTGAAAAGTTGGCAAGTGTCGATCTGTCTCTCTTGGGACTTATCCAGTATGTGGTCTTGGTGGATTAAGCAGGCCTTAAGCCACATTAACTGGACCCAGTAATTTCGTTAACATTAGATTTCAGTCTCTCGCAGAGTACTCTCGAAAGTATTCTCCATGCGATTGGGAAAGAGACGTTTTCCTCTGTACAAGTAGTTGGCATAGTTGGACATATTCGAATTTTATTATGACTCCATAGGAATGTTGCGTTCATTTAAAAATTATACACAAATATTTTTCAATGAACCATTAATTGAACATTTAAATGGTTTCTATTATACAATTTATTAATAAAATTTGTACGATTGCATGTGAATGTGTAATTTTTAGCGTAACTTTGTGTGGCTATCACCGTTTTAATCGAGCGTATAATTTTATGCATTCCCCATTCATTCACAAAAGACAATTTCGATTGCAATGAACTCATTCAACGACATTGTTTGCTCTCGTTTCTTCGTGGCTATTAAGCTAACCTATCACAGTGCATTGAGTTCAAAAGCACTTGGCCATCTAGTATCAACATTAGAAAAATCAGGCAAGATTTTTCCCAAGCTTACATACTATTTCTCTTAGTAGTCGATTCCCGCTGCCTTGCGAGAGTTCATAAGAAAAGCAAATAAATTGTTACGTTCATTGTTGTGCATTGAAAACCGTTGCAACGGTTCCAATGAAAAGCTTTTTGTGTCGTTTTTCTGCGTTTTTGCATTTTCAGCCATTTCGGGCAGCTCCAAATCGATGGCAACATGTTTTCGAATTGTGGCTGTGGCAGTTGTTGGGCGGCTTTTACTCCCATTGCTAGTGGCTTGAAAACTGGTGAAAGACGGACTGGAGCGCTTAAAGAAACGGATTGTTCCACTAGCTCAGCATAAGCTGGCATTGCCATATTTGAAGCTTTGGTTGGAGTTTAGATATGCCGCTAACACGCCAAATAAAGATAAATCGGAGGATTGTTATTCCTGCATGAGAAGTTGGATAGGCCTGGGGAAGATATTGAGAAGCCTCTTTGTAAATAAGGCCTGTTTGTGGCACAATAACACTCAAAAAAAAATTCACTAGAAGGTTAAGATTTTAATGAAATTTTCCCCAAAGACAAAATTCGAATTAAAAACAAAATTTTAATAAAATTTTTCTATTAAGGTAAAATATGAGTTTTATTTCTTCTAAGAACAACATTTTGGTGAATCTTCCTCCAAAGAAAATATCTCATCAGCTCTATATACTAAATTTTAATAAAATTTTCTCTTAAGATACAACTGCAATGAAATTTTCATTAAAGGCTAAATTTCGATGAAATTTTGGCTAAAGAAAAAGCTTTTCTAAAGACATGTCCAGAAAAGTGAACACCGGAGCTTAAGGAACCCAGAATGGAATGCAGACGAGAGAACATGGTAAAGTGTTTGGTCGAATATCGTAAAGTCCTGCTCAGGTTCATGACAGTGACGAGGAGGACGAAAAATGGTATAGATCCGATATGAAAGAAATTTTCCCGACAAGCCTGGTTCGGTCCTACATGGGTCAAGGTATCACAGCACGAAGCAGGATGTTTGACTCATAAAGGAATGCAGACGAGAGAACATGGTAAAGGGCTTGGTCGAATATCGTAAAGTCCTATTCAGGTTCATGACAGTGACGAGAAGGACGAAAACTGGTCGAAAAATGGTGTAGATCCGGTATGGAAGGGATTTTCCCGACAAGCCTGGTTTGATCATACATAGGTCAAGATATCACAGCACGAAGCAGGATGTTTGACTCATAAGGTTAGTTTGAAAAGACGGTGCGGTTATTAATCCGCCCCATGCCACTATGGACATACACCAAAGTCACTATTCGGCTTGTTGTGCACTTTAAATTCCAAAAAGTAACCTCGAAAACGAAAATCTAAAGTTATAAATTCCGTGCTACTTAAAAAATCCTTAATTGTTTTCCATACCACGCCATGTCCGCCATGGTTCATGTCCCCAATCTGCACCGATTTTGCATAAGTGGGTTCGCAGTCCTTTGTTATGATGCAAATGCAAATTTGCAAATTTTGCCCATGAACATTCTACTAAGGAACAGAGGCAAACTTCTCACATATCAATGAGTGCAGTCCGATTCAAATTTTAAGCTCAATTTCTATAGCCGAGTCCGAACGGCGTGCCGCAGTGCGACACCTCTTTGGAGAGAAGTTCTACATGGCATAGTACCTCACAAATGTCGCCAGCATTAGGAGGGGAAAACCACCGCTGAAAATTTTTCTGATAGTCTCGCCAGGATTCGAACCCAGGCGTTTAGCGTCATAGGCGGACAAGCTAACCTCTGCGCTAAGGTGGCCTCCGTTTGTTATGATACCGAAAGCTATACTGACCTCCTTCATACTTCCTTTCAGTAATAGCCTAGTCTTTTCATGATACGAATCTCCCCATAGGATTTTCGTCGTCCTAACGATCGTTTCGATCGGTTTATATCAGGTATTGTGTCCCTACCTAAGTAACGGTGTCTGTTAGCCGCGAAAGCAGGGCAATGATGTAGAAAGGCTCCAACGTATCAACATATTCCTCGCATGCCCTACACGTTCTATCACCGATATTGCATAAGTGAGCTCATAGTGCTTTGTGTCCCGTTATAATTCCGAAAACTATAATGACCTCCTTTTTACTTCCTTTCAGTAATAACCTCATCATCTCACGATTTGGATCTCCCCATAGGATTATCTTCGTCCTACCGACCGTTTCGCTGTTCCATAGTGTTACGTGGGCGTTCGTCGCCCACGCCTTTAACTCGAACTGCGTTGTCGCTTCGGATTTGGCAGTGGCCTTCACTACCTAATAGTCTGCTCTTTTATTCACTCTGTACTCCGTTATGACCCGGCACCCAAACGGATTTTGCCATCCTCAGAGAATGCGTTAATCTCCTTCTTACACTGCAAGACTGTTCGTGATCTTACCGTACTTGTTATTATTGCCTTTATGGCCATTTTACTGTCCGTAAAGATGTTCATACTCGACATCCTCGCGATAACACCATACCACCTCACTCATTCTGTAATCGCCCAGATCTCTGCCTGCAGGATATTATTATCGTCAGGCAGTCGAAAACAGATCTCAGTCATTGGGTTCTCAATGTACACCCCCAGGCCCTCTATGTCCTCTAGTTTTGATCCATTTGTGTATCATGATTTTCCAGATGGCAATTCCAGAGGTCCTTCAATCCAAGACTATGCCGCTGGAAGCAGTATCTCGAACTCGATCTCAAGTGTTATCTCAGGTATACGATCGGAAACCTCTTACATTCCTTCCAGGTTCCCTATCTTCGCCTCAATTTGATCGCGATGGTAGGACCTGCTCCTATCCACTATCCTATTAGACATAAGCTGGCACAATACTAAAGCCCAACACCTCTTTCAATAGCTAGATTCTCTCCAGGCACTCAGTCCACCTGATATTCTGTAAAAGTGCAATTTTGCCCAGTACCAGGGGCAAACCTCCCACATATCAAAGAGTACTGTACGATTCAAGTTTTCAAGCTCAATTATAAGGGACCTCCTTTACCGAGATCCCTTATGGAGGATTATGCATGGCATAATGCCACCGCTGAACATTTTTATACCCTCCACCATAGGATGGGGGCATACTAATTTCGTTACTCTCTTTGTAATACCACGAAATATGCGTCTGAGACCCCATAAAGTATATATATTCTTGATCGTCATGTCATTTTAAGTCGATCCAGCCATGTCCGTCCGTCCATCCGTCTGTCTGTCAAAAGCATGCTAATTTTCGAAGGAGTAAGGCTAGCCGCTTGAAATTTTGCACAAATACTTTTTACTAGTGTAGGTCGGATGGGATTGTGAATGGGCCAAATCGGTCCATGTTTTGATATAGCTGCCATATAAACCGATCTTGGATCTTGACTTATTGGCTTTTTGAGCCTCTAGAGGGTGCAATTCTCGTCCGATTTGACGGAAATTTTGCACATGGTGTTTTGGTATCACTTTCAACAACTGCGCTAAGTATGGTTCAAATCGGTCCATGTTTTGATATAGCTGTCATATAAACCGATCTTGGATCTTGACTTCTTGAGCCAATAGAGCCCGCAATTCTCATCCCATTTGGCTGAAATTTTACACGTAGTATTCTATTATGACTGTCAATAACAGTACCTAGTTCGGTTCAAATCGGCCAAGAACATGATGTAGCTCCCATATAAACCGATCTCTCGATTTGACTTCTTGAGCCTCAAGTTTTGGCTGAAATTTTGCACAGGTGTAACATGATTTTCCAGATGGCAATACTAGGGTTCCATCAATCCAAGACTATGCCGCTGGCAGCAGTACACCGCACTCGACCTCAAGGTTCATCTCAGGTATCCGATCGGAAACCTCTTCTCTTCCTTCCAGATTTCCTATTGTCGCCTCGATTATACCGCGATGGAATGACCGGCTCCTATTATCATAGCAGCAATGACTGCCTCACACTTAATCTGTATGTCTATGGGTCGGATATCTAGAATGGTTTCCATTGCCCCAATAGGAGTGGTCCTCATCGCTCCGCCTATGCCAAGACAACATGTTCTTTGAACCTATTTTTAACGAGTGCTGTATGTTGCAGTTTTTCTCCATAGCAGTCCACCAAACTACTGAAGCGTAAGTAAGTATTGGTCTAGTCACGCTCCTGTAGAGCCAGTGGACTATCCTCGAATTCAGGCCCCATTTCGAGCTTACTGCCCGTCTACATAGTTTCCAACATCTGTGAGCCTTCTCAGTACGTGACACTTCCAATTCCTTTCTTGTTCGTTTCCTGCCCAAGATCACACTTAAGTATTTGACCTTGTCAGATATCGATGTCGTTTTATTGAGGATTTCTTTTTGGGCATATCACCCAAACATTCCCCTTTCTCCCAGTGTACTTCCCGTGTGTTTGAATTTAAGCTTTTTCTTCTCCATCTTTGCTTGTGTAAGTTTATGCTTCTGCTTTTTCACTTTTTCAGTTTCTTTTTTGGGGTTTTTGGTAATTGACACACTTTACGAGTGTCCAAACCTATTTTTCAAATGTGTGGTCAAGACCAAACAACCAGCGAAACTGCGAAGTAAAGTGCTAAGTGTTTAAATTTTGCTGTTGTAGCCGTTGACGTTTAACTCATGGCTATCACTGCTTAGCAAGAATTAAGTGTTCAAAAGAGGAAACAAATGACATATTGGCGTAGTTGCTGCTTGGCCACTACAATAATGGCTAAAAAGAAAAATAAACAAATGCAGTTATTGTTATTGGCTTGAATTGGTCAATGTTCCAAAAAAAATGGTTTCGCCTGAGGTAAGCAATTCTACCTGCTATGGTAATCAATTTCCTCAAAAAAAATAAAAAAAACGAAATTTTCATAATTTATGTGAGCTGGTTTTGTTTATGGCTAAAAAAACATAATCGGTCAGTAGTTGTTTAGTCAACAACACATTCAGTTGTGTCTCTATGAATCAGCTTTCATTGTTGTGGCCTACAGCTAATTTGCGTTGACTTTTAGAGCGCCTCAATATGAATGAACTTTTTTGTCAATTATCTGCTTTGAGACCAAGATGGTCATCTTAGAATTAAAAAAAAAAGTGTGTGTCATACTTACAATAAATGACTTTGGTTGACCTTAAATGATGTGACTTTAATACCTGTCACTTAATGGTTGAGAAACTGATTTTTGTTGTTGTGGTCATACAAAGAGTTTCACTGTAATATGGATGGAAAAGAATGGTTAGAGGTTGCCTATATATTTTACTAAAAATAATGAAAACAAGTAAAAGCGTGCTAGGTTCGGCCGGGTCGAATCTTATATACCCTCTTATATACCCTCCCTCCGAATCTTATATACCCTCCCTCCGATTTGAACCTTATTTGACACATTTGTTGAAAGTAAGAATAAAATATGTCATGCAAAATTTCAGCCAAATCGGATAGGAATTGCTCCCAATAGAAGCTCAAGAAGTCAAGTCCCCAGATCTGTTTATATGACAGCTATATCATGTTATGGACCGATTTGAACCATACTTGGCACAGTTGTTGGATATCAAAACAAAATACTACGTACAAAAATTTCATTCATTCATTCAAATCTTATAAGAATTGCGCCCTCTAGAGGCTCAAGAAGTCAAGACCCAAGATCGGTTTATATGACAGCTATATCAGGTTATGAACCGATTTGAACCATACTTGGTACAGTTGTTGGATATCATAACAAAACATGTCACACAGTGGCTCAAGAAGTCAAGATCCAAGATCGGTTTATATGACAGCTATATCAAAACATGGACCGATATGGCCCATTTACCAACCGACCTACACTAATAAGAAGTATTTGTGCAAAATCTCAAGCAGCTAGCCGTACTCCTATAGAATTTAGCGTGCTTTCGACAGACAGACGGACGGACAAACGAGTTAAATGAGACACGATATACTTGTCTGGCAAAGTCCGAAACCTGGTCTCTGCTGCGCAAACCAAAAATGCATCTAACGACATCGTTAAAGGCCATGTGCAATTTATTCCTATGAGTTACATTACAACCGTAAAAAACCTCGCAAGAGTATAATAGTTTTGGCAGAATAAATGTCCTAGCCAAAAGCATTCTTATTGACAGTATACCTCACTGTCGACTCATATATAAGTTTGGTAAATCGCCGTAGGTCCCGCCCGCTGTCGTACTGACATGATTTTTCCATGAAAGTCTATCGTCAAACTCCAACCCAAGGTTTCTTGCAGATGAAACAATCTCAATTGGGGCTCCAGCAATTGCCACATTAAGATTTGGAGGCATTGTCACCCGATTACTAGCAATCACAAGGCACTTTGACTTTGTTGGATTTAAAAGTAGTCTGTTGGCGTTTGCCCATGTGTTTAGCCTATCCAAGTCCACTATTAAGGCGAAGTACGGCATCGATCAGCCTCTCCGGCGAAGAGCTCATATACAGCTGTACGTCGTCGGCATGCATATGAATACCACAGTTGAGCAACTGTTCAGGAAGGTCATTGCGATATAAGGAAACAAGTAAAAAGGCGTTAAGTTGGGCCGGGCCGAACTTTGGATACCCACCACCTTTCATCAAAATCCGGTGAAAATTGCATACCTTATGTCCCATAGCAGTTATATCGAAATATGTTCCGATTTGGATCAAATACTAATAAGTATAAGTCATTGTTTAATTACGTATAACAAAATATTGGTCTTTTTAGTTACTATATCTAAAAATAAACCGATCTGAACCATATACGACACGGATGTCGAAAAGCCCAATATAAGTCACTGTGTCAAATTTCAAAGAAATCGGATTATAAATGCGCCTTTTCTGGGGCCGAGACTTTTAATCGAGATATCGGTCTACATGGTAGCTATATCCAAATCGGCACCGATCTGGGCCAAATTGACGAAGGATGTCGAAGGGTCAAACACAACTCACTATCTCAAATTTCAGCGATATCTGACAATAAATGCGCCTTTTATGGGCCCAAAACCTAAAACCGAGAGATCGGTCTATATGGCAGCTATATTCACATCTGGACTGATCTGACCAAATTGAAAAATAATGTCGAAGGGTCTAAGACAACCCACGGTCTCAAATTTCAGCACAATCGGATAATAAATGTGGCTTTTATGGGCCCAAAACCTTAAATCGAGAGATTGGTCTATATGGCAGCTATATTCAAATCTGGTTTGACCTGGGCCAAATTGAAGAAGGACGTCGAAGAGCCTAACACAACTCACTGTCCCAAATTTCAGCAAAATCGGATAATAAATGTGGCTTTTATGGGCCTAAGACCCTAAATCGGAGGATCGGTCTATAAGGCAGCTATATCCAAATCTGAACCGATCCGAGCTAAATTGATAAATGATGTCGAAGGGCCTAACGCAACTAACTGTCCCAAATTTCAATAAATGGACAATAAAATAAAATCCCAAATCGGACAATAAATGCGCCTTTTATGGGCATAAAACCTAAAACCGAGAGATCGGTCTATATGGCAGCTATATCCAAATCTGGACCGATCCGAGCCAAATTGACGAAGGATGTCGAAAAGCCTAACACAACTCACTGTCTCAAATTTCAGCAAAATCGGATAATAAATGTGGCTTTTATGGGCCTAAGACCCTAAATCGGAGGATCGGTCTATATGGCAGCTATATCCAAATCTGGACCGATCCGAGCCAAATTGACGAAGGATGTCGAAGGGCCTAACATAACGCAGTGTCCCAAATTTCAGCAAAATAGGATAATAAGTGTGGCTTCCATGAGCCTAAGACCCCAAATCGGAGAATCGGTCTATATGGCAGCTATATCTAAATCTGGACCGATCCGAGCCAAATTGGCGAAGGATGTCGAAGGGCCTAACATAACTTATTGTCCCAAATTTCAGCACAATCGGATAATAAATGTGGCTTTTATGGGCCTAAGACCCTAAATCGGACGATCGGCCTATATAGCGGCTATATCAAGATATAGTCCGATATAGCCCAGCTTCGAACTTAACCTGCTCATGAACAAAAAAAAAAAGAATCTGTGCAAAGTTTCAGCTTAATATCTCTATTTTTAAAGACTGTAGCGTGATTTCAAAAACAGACAGACGGACGGACATGTCTAGATGGTCTTAGATTTTTACGCTGATCAGGAATATATATACTTTATAGGGTCGGAAATGGATATTTCGATGTGTTGCAAACGGAATGACAAAATAAATGTACCCCCATCCTTCGGTGGTGGGTATAAAAAGGAGTGGGCCCAATACAAACCTCTGTGGTACACCTCTTTAGACTGGAAGATAACTAGAACACCGGCTATCAACACATACCGATTGGCTTCTATTCGAAAGATAGGAAAATATAAGATCCGTTGTTCTTTTAGAAAATTTAAATAAATGTTTCAGTTTAAGGCAAACTATATTGGGATCAACGGAATCAAATGCCTTCGAATGATCTTAAAGAACAAGAAAGGTAACTTTATCGCTGTCAATATCACTGCTTATGAATAACTGGGAATTTAGGCTTATAGCAATACTTCCATACATCTCTAAGATATTTAAGACTCTAGTCAATCGGAAAATATCAGTATATATTGCGAATAATTCGCTGCTAATAGATTTTCAACCTGGTTTCCGGCCAAAGCACAGTTGCACTGCTGCACTTTTGAAAGTAGCTGAAGATGTACTTTCAAAAGTGCAGTAGTGCAACTGTACTTTGGCCGGAAACCAGACTAGAGTCTTAAATATCTTAGAGATGTATGGAAGTATTGCTATAAGCCTAAATTCCCAGTTATTCTTTGGTATTGGAACTATTCCAAGACTGTGGATAGCAACTCCTTATAATATTGTAATATAGTTAAAAAGATTGCACATATACGGAAGAATAAAGAGTAGAATTATCCTAAAAAATCTCGAGTCAATACCATCAGAACCAATGGCATTAGACTTAATCTATTCTACAGCGCCAACGATATTGCTTTGTTCAAAACGCTCAAGATCAAAACGTAAGTCTGGTGAGGTGTTGTTACTACTATGGTTTACGTTATTTAATTCGCTGTTGTAGAAATGTACGTTTGGCCCAGATAAAGATATGTTCAATAAACTCCTATTGTATCTCATCTAAATCAACATGACTACCAATTGATTCATTATCAATTCCTATTCCAATTGACTCCAAATATTGTCTCCAAATATCTTTCGTGCTCAATACCTCTTGAAATTTACGACTAAAATAAGCTATTTTCTTTGTCTTTATACAAGAAGTGGTCTGATTACTCGCACGCTTGTAATCATTCAAGAGTTCAAGTGTTCTAAAACGCTTCCATCGAGAGTGCGCACAATCTCTTTTACATATCAATACTTCAATATTATTATCAAACCACTGATTCCCATTCGAAAAAAAAGTTCGGGTCTTCATCGGAACACATTTGTCGAAAATCTGACTCACATTACGTTGAAGAAGTGCAGTCTGTTCATCCACGCAACACATGCCATAAAGCTCCTGCCACTCAACGGTGCCAATTTCACAAAGTAATGAGTTATCATCAATGTTTCTATAGTCTCTGTATATTATACTTGTATATTCCAAAGAACAGATCATATAAGATCATATAACTTCACATCAGTCTTGGAACTTACGAAGAACAAGTCAATAAGAGTCTTTGTGGTCGTTGTATAGTGTGTGGCAGTATTGGAATTAACAACATGCTACCCTATTGATTGCATTGGGAGCATCAAATGTGTCTCTTCAAGCACATTACTATTAAAGTCACCAGTGACTATAATATCATTATAATGACAGTTTATATCCTCAAGTCTCTTTACAAAGTCATCATATTTCACTCTTTTATTAGGACGGTATACAACCCCAAACAGAACTTTTCTACGCAAACAGTGCAATTCGGCAAAAATATATTCAACTTTGTCTGTTGAACTAGACGATATAGATAGCAACTCCACCACCTTTGCCATCCCGATCGGATCTTAGAAACCTGTAACCATCTACGGATACCAGTCTATTCCCATAATGTGGTTGAAACCATGTCTCAGAGACCGCAATAACGTCAACACCGGATTCCTCAAATATATAGCGAATCTCATCAATTTTGTTCTTAAGGCTCTGAGCATTTATATGCGCAAATTTTCAGTCCTGGCTTCTGTCGCGCTAGAACCCTGACCATCAGGTGTAGATTGTCTCTAGAATTTTCCCTTTCATTACGAGGAAACTACATATTGAGAAACATTAAAGTAATTGTAGAGAGTACAAATCTTTGATTTGAAATTTATATATGGTTGTAGCCTCAGTTATAAGTAAGCTCTTGACTCTTTTTCTCTACACCTGTAAATTTGTTGCCTTATTACGCCCTTTCTCCATTAGTTGGTATAAGGAAGTTTTTGCAACTCTAATGATATGTAAGTCTTTACTCTGCTAATTTTATGCTTTTTTAACACGAACCAACGAATGCATCATCAAATTTTTATGAAATTTATAATCAGTTTTATACACAAATGCACACACATAACTCAATGAAGGCTAATTCATTAGGGTTCACACAGAGGGCCACATAGGAACTTCCCTCTGACATGAAGACACGTAGAGGAAATTACCCATAACTTGGTAAGTGACTGATTCCCCAACAATGCTGGACTTTGGATATCGTGATGACAGGAAAACAAATTTTGTTGGTTGGTTAAATATTGTCAATATACATACACCCATTCAGGTGCACTTTAAACGCTCACAATAAATAGCTGTTCGCAGCCTAGCGAAATGTGGGCCCATGCAAGGCCTTTATTAGAGAGAGTAAATTGTCAATAACAAAACTCTCCTTTAACGAAAGTGTTGGCAGACTTTTCTTTGAATGGCCGCCATCGATATATATTTATATATAGGTGCCATACATAGGGGGATTTTTTAGCTATTATCTTTTCCCCAACACTGTTTTAAACAGCTCACGAACGTTTCATGTTTTGTTCCACTATCAAACATCTTCAGTTTGGTCAATAATTTAACCATGAATCGTCTTACAAACGAAACATTTTTAGTGAATGGGCTCTTGGAAAGTTGGCCGAAGATCTACTTTTTATCGAAAAATTCTGTTCAACGACGAAGCTAATTTTTGGCTCAATGGGTACGTAAAAAAGCAATATTGTCGAGTTTGGAGTGAAGATCAGATGGCGGCATCATTGGACCGTATTTCTTCAAAGAAAATGCGAATCTTAACGTATCTGTGAATGGTGAGCGAAGAGATGAAATCCAACTTTTTTGTCCAAAATGCAAAAGCTTGACTTGCATGACATGTTGTTTCGACAAGACGTTTCTGAAAAACTTTCCTATAGCTCTTAAAAATCACCCTTTAGAACGATCTCCCGATTTAAGGCCCTGGGCCTATAAAATGTGCATTATCCCATTTCGCTAATTTAGACTTTTCGACATCTGTACCCCGTATGGTTCAAATCGGCCTATATCTGGATATAGCTACTATAATAACCAATATTCTGTTTTGCCAACTTGAACAGTGAGTTGTATTCATTAGACCACTCGACGTTCGTGCCGAGTTTGGTCCAAATCGGACTATATTTCGATATAGCTGCAATGGGTTTATAAATGAAAGCATTTTTCACCGGAATATGGCGAAGGGTGGTAAAAATATATATACCCGAGGTGGTGGGTATCTAAAGTTCAGCCTGGCCGTTTTTTTGCATTTTTATTTGTTTAGTCTTTAGAACGGCCCAAAAAGAATAGACCATCGCATTACCATCTGGCGAATTGGCTAATCTTAGTTTCCACGTGCTTTATAAGACGGCCTTAAATGTTTGCATGTCCACGGCTCGGCAATTAGCTGCCAAAATATTTTCCAGATACTAAGTCGCATTTACTTTGACGCCGTGTAAAAACGTTTGGAGAGCGGCCATCGGCCGACCATTAGCCAGTTGATTACCACTACTTCGTAAATTTCGCTGAATTGGAGCATTCACTCTCCAAGCCGAGATTGCAGTTTTTTTTTTGGACCACCACGATGGCATGTACCAACGCTGCCAGTATAATTTGCACGACTGATGAAGTAATGCATAAACAGTTTTTTCACTTGGAGGTGCTGATTTCGCTGAAGTCGAGCATTCACTCGCCAAGCCAAGATTGCAGTTTTATTTTGGACCACCACGATGGCGTATGGCAATGCTGCCAGTACCATTTTCACGATTTATGATATATTGCATTAACATTTTGTTCACATAGAGGTGTTTGAGTTCGTCAACAAAAGTCGTTTGTGATTTTCATATATAACTCAATCACACGATTACGGTTGAACTCCATTGCGAATTACTTTTTTTTTATATGCTGGTATTGGGGCCATTTCAAATCAATCCCTTTTGGTGATCAATGTTCAGCACGTGATTTAGTATATTTTTTGCATAGGTTTAGGGGACATAGGGAGTAAACAAAACATATACCCAAATGAGGGATCTGGCATTTGTGAGTCTCGATAACAGTACGGTTTTCAGAAAGGCCACAGACCAGTCAGCAACTAATACGACTCTCTCGCTGTCAAGGAATATACAAAGGTAGAATTTCTTAAACCATGTCTCAGGCACTTGCTGTATATTGCAGTTAGCACACCTTTTATACTGTATGGTTTTTTGGTTTGGTGGACGGTACTTCAACTGCTTATTGCACAAACGGATTTAAAGGATGGGTACCACCCATTGGATAGTCTCTTTGTCACAGTCTCGCAGAGGACGACACCATCTGGGCACTGCTATATTTAATGCCTCTGGGCATTGTGGCTAGGCAAGTTACTGCTATCTTTGCCAAAGATTATTGGAGATCTACACCGTGCTATTCTTGAAAGAATGCCTTGTGATAATGTTAAACTGTCATTCCAAACATTTTTTGATTAAAAGACTTTCTACAGTGTCAGTTATTTTCAAAGATTGTTCCTCTAATTCAAAAAGGCCTTAACGAAAACTCCAATCCTGACCAATTACTCCACCACTGCTAAGTAGCAGAGTAAAAACCACAGAACTTCATCAAGGTAACCCATAATTTAACGCAAGTTAAAAGTGTTTTTTTTTCCATGCCATGTGAAGCCAAGTTAAAGTGGCTTCAATTGAGCGATTGAGGGAATAGAAATCACACGACACAAATGTTTGAATGCTTGACTGAATGCATTCGCCTTGACTGACTAGGGCATAGCATTTACAGAAGGGTTTGTTTTTTCATCTTCTGCTGCTGCTGCCTTTGCCAAGTGTACTTGACTCTGGCTTTCTTTGTTGGCCTTAAAACGCCATCTATGCCGCCAGTTAATGCATTGGGTTAAGAGCACCATTGATTGGGATCTCTGCTTGTATGATGTGTGCCATTGTCTTACGGTCGAGTGTGTTTGTGATCTGTGATCTGTCTCTATGGAGTTTGCCCTAGCCCAGTCCCAACCCCTGAAAGTGGGTACAATTTAACTTTCAGATTAACATTTGAAATGGTGGCCGGAAAAACGCAGAAAAGTAGAAGAGGGCAGGAATTGGTTCGTTTGTTGTTGCCTTGGTCTGGTTAAGTGTAATTTGAATAAAGTTGCCTTCATTGAAATCTGTTGCAGGCACCTTTCGCATTGCCTTGGTGGTTATTGATGCCAATGTTTTTGTCTTGCCACTTTCCACAATGGCCGCATTTCTTGCCATTCATACAAAGCCGAGCCTTCGGTAAGTGATATGGCTGCGAGCATAAGAGAGAGCTGATAGATGGAAGGCAAAAAGGGTTCCTTTTACATTTTTATAGAAAATTATTTTATACTAAAAAGATAGCGATTTCTGCCATGTTTAGAAAGCATGTGAGATAAATTCTTGAAATATTTGGAGCTGAAAATGATGGAGAAATTGAGCCCAAGAAAGCTCAAAGTATTTACAAAATAAATTTAATAAAATTTGCAAATTTGCCCATTTACCTTCTATTAAGGAACAGGGGCAAACTTCAGACATATCAATGAGTCCTGTCTGATTCAAGTTTAAGCTCAATTTTTTGATTTTTTACTAATTTTCCTCTTCTTCTTCTGTGTCATTACAGGTTCACCGTGGCACGTTGAGATCATGTCCACACCCGGTCTAACAGCATTGGGCGAATCGACCCGTCTTGTACCCGCCAATACACCGGCGGTTTTTGATATACTGCCGCCTCCTGGTCAAAGCCTTGCGAAAGGCGAGTGCGTGGCAACAGTTTTGGGTCCTAACAAGACCAAACTGAATGCCAGAGTCACCCACGAGGCGGCAAACGGTGCTGCACGCATCGAGTTCGTGCCAACCGAAGTTGGTACGCACGTCATCGAGGCCTCCATCAATGGTACGAAAATCTCCGGTGGCCCTTTGATAGCCAAAGTCTACGATTCCAGTCTCATACAGGTCACCGATGTCAATGGCGGCGTTGTCGGCCAGCCATGTCAGTTTCGTGTCGATGCCAGCGCCGCTGGCGAGGGACAATTGGAGATTTCCATAAACGAAGGAGAAGTGCCCAATCACGTGCAGGTGGTGGGCGGTGGCCGTTGTCTAGTTTCGTTTACTCCCGAACAGGCCAAGCCCCATTTGATTGATATCAAATTTAATGGCGAAACCGTACGAGGATGTCCCTTTGTATGCCAAGTAGCAGATACTTCACGCGTCATGCTGAATCTATCGAATCTGGAGTTGATACCGGTGAATAGGCCGGCTTCGTTTCATATCACCGTAAGTGGTGGTGGTGCTGCCGAATTGGCTGTTAGTGTACGCGGCCCTCATGGCGAGTTGCCGGTACGAGTCACCGGCGATATACATGCAGGATTTACGGCAGAATTTACGCCCACCAGTGTGGGAGGCCATTCGATTAATGTGGAATACAATGGGTTCCCTGTGCAGGGTACTCCCTTCTTGGCAAAGTCATATGATGCCACCAAGGTGGCGGTGGGTAGTGTATCGCGTGGTACAGTCGGTCGCCCAGTGCAGTTTACCGTCGATGCTGGCGATGCAGGTGAAGGCAACTTGGAGATAACCATATCGGCAAAGGGGCAGAATATACCAACGCAAGTGCATCCTCAAGGCAGTGCAAGGTGGGTTTTATAACTTTGCTGATTTTTAGGAAGATCGACTAAGATTTTCTTTGCTATTTGTTACAGATTCTCTGTCTCCTTTGTACCCACCGAGGCTTGTGAGCATACCATCAATGTTTCGTTCAACAAAATGCCCGTTCCTGGGTGTCCCATCACCGTGAGCATAAGCGGCGGCATGTCCGGTCCCCAAGTGTCTTTGGGTGGGCCCGGGCCCGTACACCAATCGAATTCTTTTGTTATCAATCACAACGGCGGTCGTTTAGAGGATATTGAGGTGAACGTTGAAGGTAAAGTATTTTGACAGACTGCGGAAGGGCACCCTTCCCAAAATCTGTCTAAGCATTCTAGATTTATTGTTTACTAATCATATGCAATACTTGTTGGTTAATTATTTTATTTTTCGAAAGCAAATTGGTTATTTTGTCCATTCGCAATTTATTTAATTCTCACTTTTATTTTTTCAATTTCCACAATTTTTCACCTTTGAGCATGTTCCCCTTTCACACATCACAATTTGAATTCAAAAAAAATATCATCTTTTTTGAAATATTTTCCAAATTGTTCCTTTTTATCAATAAGCACCACCTGTCATTTCAATATCTGAAATTAACAAATCGTTTTCATATTTTGTAAAAATTTATTTCCCAAAGTCCCAATCGATGTGATTTTGCATGAGATTTGTATAGCATGTGTGAATTATAGGCAATCAATGTTGTAAATGTTTAATGTAATAATAATTTCCCACTATAAGTTATTTAAAAACATTCAGGACATCAGTTTTAAGGATACATATGTATATAAAACTCTGTTAGTAATCGTATATATGCAGTCTGTGATTAAACAAAAAGAGGAGGAGGAATATGGCTTCTAGTTTCTACCGTTGAACCATCCAAATCGCTTTAAAAAGCCCAACAACTTGCAAATGTTTAATCCGCCTCATGCCACTATGGACATACACCTAAGCCAGTAATCGGCTTGTTGTGCGCCCTAAAAACCATAAATTAACCTCTTAAAAGAAAATTTTAAATTAGGAATTCCGTGCTTCTTACAAAATCCATAATTATTTTCAATGCCACTCCCCTAAGTTGGTTCATGTCTGATATTGTGTCTCCACCTAAGTACCGGTATCTGTTGAATGCGAAAGCAGGGCAATGACAAAGGAAATGCGTCTCATCATCTTCCCCGCATGGCCTACACATCCTATCACCTGTCGCACTGATTTTAAATAAGTGAGCTCGTAGTCCTATGTGTCCCGTTATGATACCAATACCTATATACTGACCTCCTTCTTGCTTCCTTTCAGTAATAGCCTGGTCTTCTCACGATCTGGATCCCTTCATAGGATTTTCGCCGTCCTACCGACCGTTTTACTGTTCCAAACTTTTGCATGCGCATTCGTCGCCCACTCCCTTATCACGCACTGCGTCGACCCGAAAGGTTTCGGGTTTGCCAAGTTTATTCACCACCAAATCGACTGCCCTTTCATTTCCCCTTACTCCGTTATGGCCCGGCACCCGAACGATGCGGATTTTCCCATCCTCAGAGAAGGCGTTAATCTCCTTCTTACACTGCAAGACTTTTCGTGACCTTACCGTCCTGGTTGTTATTGCCCTTATGGCAATTTTACAGTCGGTAAAGATGTTTACACTCGACGTTCTCGCGTTAGCACCACTCCGCCTGCAGGACCGTACTATGGTCAGGCAGTCTAAAACAGATGTCAATCCCTGGGTTTTCAATGTAAACCCCAGGCCCACTCTGTCCTCTAGCTTTGATCCATCCGTGTAACATGATCTTCCAGATGGCAATACTAGGGTTCCGTCAATCCAAGACTATGCCGATGGCAGCAGTGCGTCGTACTCGACTTCAAGATTCATCTCAGGTATCCGATTGGAAACCTCTCCACTTTCTTCCAGGTTTCCTATCGTCGCCTCGATTATACCGCGATGGTATGAGCTGCTCCCATCCTCATTCCATTCTCCCTTCGCCTTAAGTCTCATAGCCGCAGTGGCTGCCTCACACTTAATCTGTATGTCAATGGGTCGGATATCTAGAATAGTCTCCAGTGCCCTAGTTGGTGTGGTCCTCATCGCTCCACCTATGCCAAGACAACATGTTCTCTGAACCTGTTGTATGGTCCTTATGATGCACCTTTTCTCCATAGCAGTCCACCAAACTACTGAGGCATAAGTTAGTATTGGTCTAATCAAGCTCCTGTAGAGCCAGTGGACTATCCTAGGATTCAGGCCCCATTTTAAGCCTGCGGCCCGTCTACATAGTGCCCAACATCTGTGAGCCTTCTCAGTACGCTCCTGAAAGAGACACTTCCAATTCAGTTTCCTGTCCAAGATCACACCTAAGTATTTTACCTTGTCAGATATCGAAATCATCTTATTGTGGAAACGTGGGGCGTTAAATTGGCCCACCTTCGTCTTTCTCGTGAACATACATATTTCAGACTTCTCTGGGTAAACATTGAGACCTCTGGGTCTAGCCCAGTCATATGCCATATGCAAGACCCTTTCGGTCCTTCTGCATTGCTCGTTCGGATCCTTACCCCTTAGAGGTATTATAACATCGTCTGCGTAGCAGACGGGTTCAAATCCCTCCTCAGTCAGCATCCGTAATAGGTCATTTATGGTGGTCACCCATAGGTGTGGCGATAAAATTCCCCCCTGTGGCGTGCTCTATGCCACTTTCACCCTTATATTTATGCCATTGGACACACAATTTATCCACCTGTACCTTAGCATATGGTTTATCCAGTCTCTAAGGACCGGGTCCACCCGGTACTGGTCTAAGGATTTGGATCAGTGTGTCGGTCCGCACATTGTTAAAAGCCCCCTCGATGTCAATGCATACCGACAGTGTAGACATTTTGGCATCGAAGGATTCTTCTATTTTATGCACAACCTCGTGCAGGGCAGTCTCCACCGACCATCCCTTGAAATAGGCATGATGTTTGTATTTGAGCAGTACGCTGGATGTCATACTCTTTATCATGGTGTCCAAAATACGTTCCATCGTATTGAGTAAAAAGGATGTAAGGCTTATGGGCCTGTAGGCCTTTGGTGTCACATAACTTGCCTTGCCAGGCTTGGGTTAAACATCACCCTTGCCTCCTGCCAGGCTTTCGCAGTATATGATAGTCCTATGCACGCTGTACAAAATTTTGACCAGGCGAGGCGCTAGATAGTCTGCCTCTTTCTGTAGTAACGCCGGAAATTTTCCATCAGGTCCGGGCGACTTAAATGGTTTGAAGCTCCTCAAGGATTCCTTCACCATAAATTCCGTTATTATAAACCTTCGATCAACGTCATTGTTCCAAGATTCCGTTGTCTCCGTGAGTCCCGTCGTATCCTGTCAACATGTCCTCCGTTGTCTCTGCTCTCACTCCCATATCGTCTTCTAAAGTTTCAGTTTGGACATGGGTTTTTGAGAGAAACTTTTTTATCTTGGCGGCGTCATTAACGATATCGACCTATTCGCAGAAAATCTTCCAGGAGGCACGTTCTGCCGCTCTGGTAATCTTATTGTATTCCTTGAGCCGTGTGTAATATACATCCCAACTTGAAACTTAAATTTTCAAAGAAATTAAGACCTAAAGTGGAACTCCTTCTGACTGCCAGTGCGGGACAAACACACAGCAGATGTTCTATAGTCTCTTCTTCCTCGACGTCCTCACAGCTTCAAATCGACGTCCTAACAAATCGTTTCTGGTAACCTTCACCCTGTCAGCATGTTTTCCGATCCTTTCATGACGGACACTATGTCTGAGACGTCTGTTCTAGCCAGTGACAGTAAAGCGGTAGACCTCTTCAAGTGCGACCCAATTTTCCGGCGCAGGCAGTGGTACTCGCAGACGAGCGTGTAGTGATTCGTTGTACGGAACCCACTAAACCCAGAATCAGCGACCTGAATCTAGAAATAAACAGGGTAGTCAACGAACATAAGCGGAATTTGTGGCTGGTACACTTGGAGCAATGTAACTCAGGCACCGGTTTAGGCAAGCTGTGGTCTACTGTTAGGTCACTCTCGAACCCCGGTAGACGGGTTGACAGGACCTCGGTCACGATTGGCGACACAACCATGGCTGATCCGAAGCGATGCGCCAGATTGTTCATCCGTCAATTTATTATGCATCCCGAGACTGACAGGGCGAGGAGAAGAGCGATTCATAGTATACGTAGCCTCCGAACAGATGGACAGCTATCACAATTTACCGCGGGCGAAGTTACGAATGTCATCCGTGGTGCCAGATCACCCAAGGCGTTGGGCCCCGACGGAATCTCTACTCTAATGCTGAAGAATCTGGATCTTCCTAGAGTTGAGTACTACCTTGCTACTGTCCTCAACTTGTCTTTAAACACTCTTATAGTTCTCGATGTCTAAAAAATGGGCAGAGTGATCCCGCTACTGAAGCCCGGGAAGGACCCGAGTAAAGCGGAGTCATACAGACAGATCTCCTCTCACCAGTAGATCTTCTCTCAACAGTAGCCAAGACGCTTGAGGCATTACTCTTCCCGAGCCTCGTTAAATAATTTCCATTCGAATGGGGCAAACTTCTCACAAATCAATGAGTGCTGTCCGATTCAATTTTAAGATCAGTGATAAGGTTATAGCCGAGCCCGAACGGCACCTCTTTGGGGAGAAGTTTTTACATGGCAAAGTACCTCACAAATGTCACCAGCATTAGGAGGGGATAACCACCGCTGAAAATTTTCTAATGTTCCTGCCAGGATTCGAACCCAGGCGTTCAGCATCATAGGCGGACATGCGCAGAGGTTAGCACTACGGTGGTCTCTTATGTACGTTTAAACAGGGGCAGCCGCCCCATCTTCAAAGCCCGCCAAATGGAAATTTTAACTAATAATAACAATAGTAGACTCAAATGAAAGATATTTGAGACTATAGGACGAATCTGAAACATGGGGTACCACCTCACCCCCAAAAACACCTTAAAACCGGGCATATTTGCCGGCTTTAGCAATTTAAGGCTAAAACAAGTAAAAAGGCGTTAAGTTCGGCCGGGCCGAACTTTGGATACCCGCCACCTCGGGTATATATGTGAATAACCTTTCGTCAAAATCCAGTGAAAAATGCATACCTTATGCCCCATAGGAGCTATATAGACATATCACCGATTTAGACCAAATGCTTATAAGTACAAGTCAATGTTCAACCGAGAGATCGGTCTATACGGCAGCTATATCCAAATATGGTTCGATCTGAGCAAAATTAAAGACAAACATCGAAGGGCCCAACACAACTCACTGTCCCAAATTTCGGCGACATCGGACAATAAATGCGCTTTTTATGGGCTCCAAACCTAAAACCGAGAGTTCGGTCTATATGGCAGCTATATCCAAATCTGAACCGATCTGGGCCAAATTGACGGCCTCAATCGGAGGAGCGGTCTATATGGCAGCTATATCCAAATCTGGACCCATCTGAGCCAAATTGACGAAGGATGTCGAAGGGCCAAATATAACTCACTGTCCCAAATTTCGGCGACGTCGGATAATAAATGCGCCTTTTATGGGCAAAAACCCATAAATCGAGAGATCGGTCTATATGGCAGCTATATCCAAATCTGGACCGATCTGGGCCAAATTGACGGAGGATGTCGAAGGGCCTAACACAACTCACTGTCCCAAATTTCAGCAAAATTGGATAATAAATGTGGCTTTTATGGGCCTAAGACCCTAAATCGGAGGATCGGTCTATATGGCACCTATATCTAAATCTGGACCAATCTGGGCCAAATTTACGGAGCATGTCGAAGGGCCTAACACAACTCACTGTCTTAAATTTCAGCAAAATCGGATAATAAATGTTGCTTTTATGGGCCTAAGACCCTTAATCGGAGGATCGGTCTATATGGCACCTATATCCAAATCTGGACCGATCTGGGCCAAATTGATGGAGGATGTCGAAGGGCCTAACTCAACTCACTGTCCCAAATTTCAGCAAAATCGGAAAATAAATGTGGCTTTTATGGGCCTAAGACCCTACATCGGAGGATCGGTCTATATGGCAGCAATATCTAAATTTGGACCGATCTGGGCCAAATTGACGAAGGATGTCGAGGAGCCTAACATAACCCACTGTCCCAAATTTCAGCAACATTGCATGATAAATGTGGTTTTTATGGGCCTACGACCCTAAATCGGAGGATCGGTCTATATGGCAGATATATCCAAATCTGGACCAATCTGGGCCAAATTGACGGAGGATGTCGAAGGGCCTAACACAACTCACTGTCTTAAATTTCAGTAAAATCGGATAATAAATGCGGCCTTAATGGGCTTAAGACCCTAAACCTGAGGATCGGTCTATATTGGCAGCTATATCCAAATCTGAACCAATCAGGTCCAAATTGAAAAAAAATGTCGAAGGGTCTAACACAACTCACTGTCTTAAATTTCAGTAAAATCGGATATTAAATGTGGCTTTTATGGGCCTAAGACCCTAAATCGGAGGAACGGTCTATATGGCACCTATATCCAAATCTGGACCGATCTGGGCCAAATTGACGGAGGATATCGAAGGTCCTAACACAACTCACTGTCCCAAATTTCAGCAAAATTGGATAATAAATGTGGCTTTTATGGGCCTAAGACCCTAAATCGGAGGATCGGTCTATATGGCAGCTATATCCAAATTTGGACCGATCTGGGCCAAATTGACGGAGGATGTCGAAGGGCCCAACGTTACTCACTGTCCCAAATTTCAGCAAAATCGGAAAGTAAATGTGGCTATTATGGGCCTAAGGCCCAAAATCAGCGGATCGGTCTATATGGGGGCTATATCAAGATATAGTTCGTCTTCGAACTTAACCTGCTTATGGGCAGAAAAGATTCTGTCCAAAATTTCAGCTCAATATCTCTATTTTTAAAGACTGTAGCGTGATTTCAACAGACAGACGGACGGACATGTCTAGATCGTCTTAGATTTTACGCCGATCAAGAATATATATACTTTATAGGGTCGGAAATGGATATTTCGATGTGTTGCAAACGGAATAACAAAATGAATATACCCCCATTCTTCGGTGGTGGGTATAATGAAAGAAATTTGAGAGTAGAACACCAACACATTTTGGGGCGAAATATCTGAAAGGCCGTACTAGCACCCCAAAACGACTTTTTCCTGACCGTGACAGCTGTATAGGGCTCAGATAAAATAAGAGAGTGAAAGTAGGCACAGCGGAGCGGACCCTGTCCAGATAATAACCTATTAAGGATAGTCTAAAATTGTTTGAGGGTAAACTTTCCTAAACTACATTGCTAGATCCCTTGATCCCCATTTCTTGTGATAAGCATGTGTGTTGAGCTTTTCTAAAACCCTTGTCTGCTTGTTGCATAAAATCTCTGTTTCTTTACGTTCTATGTGCTTTTTTTGTATTTTAATTTGTAAAAAACAACAACAACTCTACTTTAACAATTTTTTCTTTGTTTATAATTTTATATTTTTATATACAACTTTATTTTTCTTCTCTTTGCATCTCTCTTTGTGTTACATTTCAGGACGACGAAGATTATTGTACTAGACCCACACATATTTACCCACAAAAGAACAAATATACAAAATTCCCCTCTCCATAAAACTAGTTACCCCTTTTACATATACAAAAAAAACGCCCCTGAATATAACAGAGTAAACGTTATGAGACGCGTTACCCAGAAATACATTTGTTTTTAATAATAATAAGATTTTTAACCCTAAAACTAATATGACGAAAATATTTTTTTTTTATACGATATTTTAATACCAATTTGTTTGTTTATTAACCTGCCTGTTTTGCTTAATCTTTAAGTTATTTAAAAAGAAAAAAACAAAGTTAAAAATTACGAATATTACGAAAAATGAAATGACTAATAAGACGGTTGACCTGGAAAAACGCAACATGAGAACGCAACTAAACCTAGCCCCTGTTTACTAATGTTTAAGAAGCTAAAGTGCAAAGTAATTGTCGCAAAATTTTCACCCCAGAGAAGAAGGAAACGACAACAAACTAATTCAAAAGATTACTAATTTTTATATGTCCCCCCGCTCCCCTTTACAATTTTACAATTTAATTGTTAACCGATGATGTTGAGAAAAACGACAAGAAATATCTCTTCCACCCTATCGATGCCTTCATTTACATTTATATAGACCTTACCTTTTAATAAATAATGTTAATGGTTTTATTTACGATATTATAAATAAAAAAAAAAACATAAAATAATTCTGCGAAAAACCACAAACCTAGAGGAATCTGTTTTCATGGGATTTTTTTTTTATCAAACTATAGGGGGTTTAGGTTTGCCCACCCCGGGCAGTGGGTAATGGAGAGCTGTACATTTTTGTATAAATTTAATGGAAAAACAAAAACTAAACTCTGAGAGATGTCTTCTTCAATCGGCTCTCTTAGTAACTAACTCAAGTATATTGTATAGTATGGTAGTTTTGGAGAAATTTCTAAAAATCTTCCTATTCCTTATGCGGGACTTTAGTCATTTGTAACATTTGAAATCATTCAAAAATTTTTACACAATAATTACTCTCGGCCTCTTTCTCTCTCTCTCCTGCATTAACAATTTCAAACATTAACAATTCCGAAACTAATTTTTGGGCATTACCTAATTTACACTAAAACGATCTCTGCCTCTCTCTCCCCCTCCTACATTAAGTAACATTGACATTTTTTGCTAATACATAAAAATTTTAAATTTTTTTCTAAATTTTTCCCAAAAATACATACAACAACTACAAATGCATACTAATAAAAAACAAAACCACAACAAATTAACACAAAATTTTACAAAAAATTGTTGCATGCCTTCATTTGGGCATGCAACTCCAACGAAAAACAATATTTTTTTCTTATTTCAAAACAAATTTTTCCATATAACTCGCGTTATTAAAAAAACTAAAAAACGTTGCCAAACCAAATGCAATAAAATAAAAAAAAAATTATATAAAAATAAACAATTGTGTGAACTTTAAAACAATATTACCAAACATCAATTCAAACCAACGAAAACATCAAATGATCAACATCAGGACCCGCTGGACAATCTGTGCCCGCACAGGTCCATCAGTCAGCAGAGGGTGTCTTCAAGGCGGAATTTGTACCACGCGTCGTTGGAGAACATCGTGTCCATGTTACCGTCTGTGGTTTGGCAACGGCTGGCAGCCCTTATGCCGCTAAGGTAAGTGCACATAATGAATATAGAAAGAATTTTCTGTCTTACAATCCTTTAATTTATAAACCGATAGCCGAACCCGGCCAGCTCCGCTGCGCCTTCTTTAACTCTCTAATATCCTTTTTAGGGTGGGGACACTTTGCCCTAAATGCGGATATCGAATTCGTGCCATTGTAGCCTAGGACGATGAACGCGTTCGAATCCTAGCGAGAACATCGAACAAAGCGGTGTTTATCCCCTCTTAATGTTGGCGACAATATCTTTTTATGGTGGCGACACTTCGCCCTAAATGCGGATATCGAATTCGTGCCATTGTACCTAGGACGCTGAACGCGTTCGAATCCTGGCGAGAATATCGAGCAAAGCGGTGTTTATCCCCTCTTAATGTTGGCGACAATATCTTTTTAGGGCGGGGACACTTCGCCCTGAATGCAGATATCGAATTCGTGCCATTGTAGCGTATGACGCTAAACGCGTTCGAATCCTGCCGAGAACATCGAACAAAGCGGTGTTTATCCCCTCTTAATGTTGGCGACATTTGCGAGGTACAATGCCCTGCATGGTCATTTAAAAAATTTTCCCCAAAGAGGTGTCGCACTGCGGGACGCCGTTCGGACTCGGCTTCAAAAAAGACGTCCCTTATCATTGAGTTTAAACTTGAATCAGTACTCATTGATGTGTGAGAATGTTCTTCCTTAGGGCAATGTTCTCATTAGGTGAGGGATGTCACTTCAGATATTTCGACTCAAATATGGATATCAAATTCGTGCTTCACTTCCAAATCCTTTTAACTTGGGCCCCATATTGCCATGGCCGGTAAATATGAACCGTTTGTAGGATGTTTTGGGGGGCTGTGGCGGCCACCGGCACTTTTTACTGAAAATATATAAAACATTCGTTCTTTATTCCCATTTCGACTCAAATATGAATATCAAATTCGTGCTGCAGTTCCAAATCCCCTTAATTTGAACCCCATATTACCATGGCTGGTAAATATGAGCCGTTTGTAGGATGTTTTGGGGGGCTGGGGCGGCCACCGGCACTTTTTACTGAAAATAGTTAACAAATACGTTCTTTATTCCCAACGGAAACGAAGTTCAGTTTACGGGATGCTTTAGGGCATACCCCCAAAAACACTTGGCTCCAAAATTGGATATCAAATTCGTTTCTACTCTCAAAAAACCTTTCACTTGAGTCCCATATTGTCATAATGGGTAAAATAACCCCTTTGACGTATCATTAGGAGGAAAAGCTCCATCTAGACTTGAACGCAAATTTTAATGTCATATTCGTAATCTACTCCCTAACACCTTTCACTTGAGTCCCATTCGTTCTTCATTCTGAATGTGACACTTCCAATTCAGTTTCCTGTCCAAGATCATACCTCAGTATTTGACCTGATCAGATATCGGAAGCTTCTTATTGAGGAAACGAGATGCGTTAAATTGACCCACCTTCGCTTTTCTCCTGTGCCCGCCCGCTGGGTACTTAAAACCAAGTTTGAATATCATATTTGTATTCTGGTCTCCAATACCTTCCATTTGATACCCTTATTGTGCCCATCGGAGCACTTTCGGATATGGGTGACGTATTTGTGGTAAAGGGAAGGGTCCGCCTCCACCCGATATCATAAAATTATATAGCCTATGTTTCCTTCCACACAAACGTACACAATCTATGAAAATTTTAAGAAAATCGGTTCAGCCAAGTATCATATAGTCATAATGGGTCTAATGGCGTTTTTTAGGGGTGGCATGCCCCAGTATACTTCGATCTGATTTTGTGTGTCAGATTCGAAATCTACTCTCCAATAACTTTCATTTCATACCTAAATTGTCCCGATCGGTCCACTTTTGATTTTGGGTTGTGTTTTTGGCATAAGGGGGAGGGTCCGTCCCCCTTCCGATGCCGAAAAATTATATAGCCTATGTTTCCTTAGAGACCAACCGATGCGAATCGGTTCAGCCAAGTATCATATAGTCATAATGGGTCTAATGGCGTTTTTGAGGGGTGGCATGACCCAGTATACTTCGATCTGATTTTCTATGCCAGATTCCAAATCTACTCCCGAATACCTTTCATTTAAGCCCCATATTGAAACGAACGTCCAATATGTCTGTTTGGGGCAGTTTTGGGGTTGGGGCGGCCCGATGGGTACTTATACTCAAATTTTGATGCCACATTCGTATTCTACTCTCCAATACCTTTCATTTGATACCTATTTTGTCCCGATCGGTCCGCTTTTGATTTTGGGTTGTGTTTTTGGCATAAGGGGGAGGGTCCGTCCCCCTTCCGATACCGAAAAATTATATAGCCTTTGTTTCCTTAGAGACCAACCTACACAACATGCGAAATTTTCGAGGAAATCGGTTCTGCCGTTTTTCATTCTGTACGGAACAAACAAACCGAGTCCCATATATCCGTGATTGGGTAATGTGCCCATTTTGGGCGTTTATGTGTGGGGGGGATGACCACCCTATACGTCGACATGAATTTGAATGCCAGATTCGTTATCTATTCCCGTATAGTTTTCATTTGATACCCTTATTGTCCTTATCGGTCCACTTTTGATTTTGGGTGGTGTTTCTGGGGTAACGGTGGAGGGTCCGCCCCACCGAATATCTTTCATTAGAGTCCCAAATTGTCATGATCGTCGGATAAACCTATTTTAAGGGGTTTTGGGTCTGGGGCGGCCCCCCAGGTACTTGGACCCTTACTTTTATTGTGAAACTCGTACTACAACCTAGAATACCTTT
Source organism: Stomoxys calcitrans (assembly GCF_963082655.1). Taxonomy (NCBI): domain Eukaryota; kingdom Metazoa; phylum Arthropoda; class Insecta; order Diptera; family Muscidae; genus Stomoxys; species Stomoxys calcitrans. Next base: position 99,257,008 of record NC_081556.1, on the reverse strand, counting down.
CATTTGAATTCCATATTGTCCCGATCGTACTTTTGGTACTTTTTGGATAAGGGGAGGGGTCCGCTCCCCTACATCTGCCGTACCTATTCCTACATGTCTTGTAGGGTCAGGATTTTTATGCCAATTCGAATTTTTGCAATCAATTATTTGGCAAATACGGTGATACTTTGTAATAAAATACAGCTTCTCGATGTTCTCTAGTGACTATATGCCTAATGACGAAACTAAATTTTATTGCAAAATACCACCCCATTTTCTTAACATTTGTTCGCAAAATTTTGATTTTGCTTAAAAATCCGGACTCTAGTAATGATGCCCAAAGCCATACTGGTCTTCTTCTTACTATTCCTCAGAATTGCAGCGTTCTGGATTTGTTCATAGGAAATTCGTTGTCCTACGGACCGTTTCACTGTCACACAGTGTTAGATGCGCGTTTATGGACTACGGCATCAACTTACACTGCGTCGCTTTGCAAGCCATCGCATTCACCAAGTCTATCCAAACCAAGTGGGTTGGGATCGAAAGAAGAATTATAGAATTTACTGTTTTAGCGAGATCAGATAATAAATCCGCTTTTTATGGGATTCAGTTATGCGACACCAAAGGCCTATAGACCCAGAAGCCTTACGTCCTTTCTACCCAAAGGGCATCATCATAAAGAGTAGAACATCCAGCGAACTGCTCAAATACAAGCAGCATGCCTATGTCAAGGGAAGGTTGGTGGAGACTGCCCTGCACGAGGTTGTGCATCAAATAGAAGAATCCTTCGATGCCAAAACGTACACCCAGGCGGTATGCATTGACATCGAGGGGGCTTTTAACAATATGCGGACCGACAGACTGATCGAATTCTCAAACCAGTACCGGGTGCACCCGGCTCTTAGAGACTGGATGAACCTATGCTAAGGAACAGGTGGATAAATGGCACAAGGCACGCCACAGGGGGCATTTTTTCGGTATTTGAACCTGTCCGCTACGCAGACGATGTTATAATACTTCTAAGGAGTAGGGATACGAGCTATGCAGAAGAGCCGAAAGGGTCTTGCCTATGACATATGACTGGGCTAGACCCAGAGGTCTCAATGTTAATCCAGAGAGGACTGAAAAATGCCTGTTCACGAGAAAAACGAAGGTGGGTGAATTTAAGGCACCATGTTTCCTCAATGAGAAGCTTTCGATATCTGATCAGGTCAAATACTGAGGTGTGATCTTGGACAGCCAACTGAATTGGAAGTGTCACATTCAGAAGCGTACTGAGAAGACTCACTGATGTTGGGCACCCGAATCCGAGGATAGTCCACTGGTTTTACAAGAGCGTGATTAGACCAATACTTACTTACGCCTCAGTAGTTTGGTGGACTGCTATGGAGAAAAAGTGCAACATAAGGACCATACAACAGGTTCAGAGAACACAGGCATAGGCGGAACGATGAGGACCACGTCCACTACGGTACTGGAGACTATTCTATATATCCGACCCATTGACATAAAGATTAAGTGTGAGGCAGCCACTGCGACTATGAGACTTAAGGTGATGGGAGAATGAATTGAGAATGGGAGCAGCTCATACCATCGCGGTATAATCGAGGCGACGATAGGAAACCTGGAAGGAAGGGTTTCCGGGTTTCCGATCGGATACCTGAGTTGAACCTTGAAGTAGAGTGCGAGGCACTGCTGCCATTGACGGAACCCTAGTGTTGCCATCTGGAAGATTATGTTACACGGATGGATCAAAGCTAGGGGACGGATGGATCAAAGCTGGGGGTCCACATTGAGAAACCAGGGACTGAGATCTGTTTTAAACTGCCCGACCATATTATGGCCCTTCAGGCGGAGATCCGGCCGATCACGGAATGCGTGAGGTGGTGTGGTGCTAACGCGAGGACGTCTAGTGTGAACATCTTTACCGACAGTAAAATTGCCACAAGGGCAAAAACAACCAGGATGGTAAGGTCACGATCAGTCTTGCAGTGTAAGAAGGACGCCTTCTCTGAGGATGGGAAAATCCGCATCGTTTGGGTGCCGGGCCATAACGGAGTCAGGGGAAATGAAGGGGCAGACGATTTGGCGGTGAAGGGCAGAGGACTGCCGTCAATAAACTTGGTTAACCCGAAGTCTTTCGGGTCGACGCAGTCCGAGTTTAGGGCGTGGGCGACGAATGCGCATGCAAAATTGTGCAACGGTCGGTAGAACGGCGAAAATTCTATGGGGGGATCCAGATCGTGGGATGACGAGGCTGTTGCTGAAAGAGCGGATTAATAACCGCACGATCTTTTCAATCTAACCTAACCTAACCTAATACCAAACGAGGTTTCAGACAAGGAGACAGCGAAACGTTCGGTAGGACGGCGAAAATCCTATGGGGGGATCCAGATCGTGAGAGGACGAGGCTATTACTGAAAGGAAGCAAGAAGGCGGTCAGTATAGCTATTGGTATCATAACGGGATACATATGCTCACTTATGTAAAATCGGTGCGGCAAGTGATAGCATGTGAAGGGCATGCGGAAGATTATGAGACGTTGGAGCATTTCCTTTGTCATTGCCCGGCTTTCGCGTCCAACAGAAACCGGTGGGGACACAATACCAGACATTAGGTGGGGACACAATACCAGACTTTAACCAACTTATGGGAGTAGTATTGAAAACAATTAAGGATTTTGTAAGTAGCACGGAATTCCTAACTTAGAATTTTCTTTTTAGAGGTTATTTTATAGTTTTTAGAGAGCGCAACAAGCCGATTACTGGCTTAGGTGTATGTCCATAGTGGCATGGGGCGGATTAATATATGCACCCTCTTTTCAACCTAACCTAAACTATGGGATTCAGACCCTTAATTGGAAGATCGGTCTATATGGTCTCTGGTCGAATGACGGGAGGCTTAATGCAAGTTACTGTGTGAAATTCCACCGAAATCGGCTAATAAATGCAGCTTTTAGGCCCTATATAGGAATATTGGTCTATATGGCAGCTATATCTGAAAAATAGTCTGATCTGAACTATATTTTAGTCGAACATAGGGAGGCTTTAGGTGACCGGTGATAAAGCCCAGAAGACATAACGCCCAAAAACATTTTTTTAAACCATATTTGAATAGGAGGTCAGGAGGCTTAAAATAACTCACTGTTTCTAATGTCAACAAAATTGGATAATAAATCCGCCTGCTACGGACTTAAAGCCGGCGTATCGGTCGATATGCCAGCTATATGTAAATATGGTCCATTTCAAATTTTTCCATTTCCCTTTTCAAATTTTAGCGAAATTGGACTTGAAAATACTTGCGACCAGATTGGTCTATATGGCAGCTTTATTCAAATAAAGTCCTATTTGGCCAATTCAAAAACTTAAGCTGCGTATGGAAGAAATACGAATCTGTGTAAAATTTCAACTCAATATCTCAATTTTTGAAAACTGTAGCGTGATTATTAATGACGGACACACGGAAGGACAGACGGGCGGACAGAGAGACACACGGACGGACAGGCAGAGACACACACGGACATCGTTACATCGTCATCGATATCGATCAGACATCGACATCGATAAGACATCGACATCGATCAGACATCGACATCGATCAGACATCGACATCGATCAGACATCGACATCGATCAGACATCGACATCGATCAGGTTTTATACCCACCACTATAGGATTAAGCGCATTAAGTTCGAACGTGGATGAATTGTGGGTGCCATGACATAATAAGGGAAAAAGAGGCACAGGGCACGCCACAAGGTTGTATTTTATCGCCACTCCTATGGGTGACCACCATAAATAACCTATTACGGAAGCTAACTGAGGAGAGATTTGAACCCGTTTGCTACGCAGTCGATATTATAAAGCTTGTAAGGGGTAAATATCCAAATCAGCTATCTGGAAGTACCGAATGGGTCTTGCAGATGGCATACGACTCGACCTACAGATCTCAATGTTAACTCAGAGAATACTGAAATCTGCCTGTTCACATACGGAAAACGAAGGAGAGCCATTTTGACGCATCACGTTTCTTCAATAGAACGAATTTGATATCTGCAACATCGAATACTTAGAAGTGATCTTGGACTGGAAACTTAATCGGAAGTGTCACATTCAGAAGCTTACCGAGAAGGCTTACTGATGTGGGGCGCTATGTAGACAGGCCGTGGGCTCGAGCCGGGACCTGAATATGAGGAAAGTCCACTGTCTCTACAGGAGCGTGATTATACCAGTACTAACTTAAGCCTCAGCAGTTTGGTGGACTGCGTGGAACGTAGAGACAATGCAAAAGGTTCTGAAAGTATGTCGTCATGCCATGGGCGGAGCGATGAGTACCACGCTCACTTAGGCACTGGGGACTACTCTAGATAACCCACACAATAGACACACAGAATAAGTGTGAGACTTAAGGCGATGGGAGAATGGACAGGGGAAAGGAGCAGGTTACACAATCACACTATAGTTTGAGGCGACAATAGGAAACTTGGAAAAACTTGAAGAGGCTTTCGATCGGATACCTGAAACGACACTTCAGTTAGATTGCGATGCGCTGCTGCCAGCGGTACAGACTTGGATTTACGGAACCCTGGTATTGCCATGTGGAAGATCATGCTACACAGATGGATCAAAGCTAGAGGGCAGAGAGAGCCTAGAGGTTTACATTGAGAACCCAGGGACTGAGATCTTTTTACGACTGCCTGATCATAATACGACCCGTGATGACCCGGGCGATCACGGAATGCGTGAGGTTGTGTGATGTTAACGCAAGTACGTCGACTGGGTACATCTTTACGGACAGTAAATTGATGGTCAGTTGATTATGTAAAGTTTCCTGTACATATCTCTATCCGTTAAAAATTCCCAGAATTATTTCCAAAATTTTTCGATTTGGCAACACTGTGCACCGTCGGCGGTGAGTCTTAAACTCATCGGCGGTGAGTTCTAAAACTCTAGTACAAGTCCCCCTATCCAGTGCCTTCTACAATGCCAGTGCCCCATATGTCAGCACTAGTCTCAAAATGATTGACTCCCCATTTCCTATCAAATATTATCCGGCTTTCTTTCTCGCCAGTTTCACTTTCAGACCATTTTGAATCTCTGGCTAGAACTAGGTGTAATCCCATCCAGAGACGGGAGTGTGATATTAAAGATGTTTTACTTCCAAGTGAGAAGTAAAAGTTTTTTACATTAAAATAATTTTTTTATATTATCAAAGTCGGAAAAACATAAGCCTAAATGGGGATCTGGGCTTTGCGTTTTAAGTCTAAAACTCGTCGGCAGTGAGTTCTAAAACTCTAGTACAAGTTGCTCTATCCAGATCCTTCCACCATGCCAGTGCCCCATATGTCAGCACTAGTCACAAAATGATTGACTCCCCATTTCCTATTAAATATCATCCGGCTTTCTTTCCCGCTAGTTTCACTTTCAGACCATTTTGAATCTCTGGCTAGAACCACCTGGTTCTAGCCGTCCCATCCAGAGACGGGAGTATGATATACAATATGTTATACTTCCAAGTGAGAAGTAAAAGTTCTTTACATTAAAAAAATTTTTTTACATTAATACCCAAAAAACCCATTTCGGGCAAAGATGATTTTAAAGTCGCAAAAACATAAGCCTAAATGGGGATCTGGGCTTTGCGTTTTAAGTCTAAAACTCGTCGGCAGTGAGTTCTAAAACTCTAGTACAAGTAGCTCTATCCAGAGCCTTCCACCATGCCAATGCCCCATATGTCAGCACTAGTCTCAAAATGATTGACTCCCCATTTCCTATCAAATATCATCCGGCTTTCTTTCCCGCCAGTTTCACTTTCAGACCATTTTGAATCTCTGGCTAGACCCGTGAGATGGGATTACACATCCAGAGATGGGAGTATGATATTCAATATGTTATACTTCCAAGTGAGAAGTAAAAGTTTTTTACATTAAAATAATTTTTTTACATTAATACCCAAAAAACCCATTTCGGGCAAAGATGATTTCAAAGTCGGAAAAACATAAGCCTAAATGGGGATCTGGGCTTTGCGTTTTAAGAAATCGAAACGTTTTTCGAATTTTTAAGAAAAAAATGCTCATTTTGAAGTGCACACATTTAAGTGGGTATATCTTGTTTAAATTTATCCTAAACTGCATCTTTCATATGTCCTTTTTATAAAGGAAGAAGAAGAAGAAAAAAGAGATATTTAAGGGAGTTTTTTCAATAACAACTAATCAATGAAAATACTTTTTTTTACCAAAAATCCACTTTTCCACATTTTTCACAGTAGTCCGTGTCATTCATATTCATTTGACCATAGGCCCAGTCCTCAAGAAATAATGGACAGGAAGCTCATTATGGATGAGATGTTCTCCCAGGATTTGTTGACTATTTCCGAGTGGGGTTGAATGATCAGAGAAGACTATAATCCACAGAAGACGCATTGCTGTTTCTTGTCTCAGAAGCAGTTCACTGACCCACTAAAATAGACATTGAGAATTCAAATGCTCTTGATGTTCTGGGAATGAAGATACATTCCATTGTTCGAAGCAAATATTCGAAGTGTCGAAAGAGGCATTCAAGCGTTTGGGCTTTCTTAGTCTGATCTTCTTAATATTTATACTACCTACATCTGGCCGAGGATGGAATATAACTCTCATATATGGGCAGGAGCTCAAAAGTTATCCTTGGAGCTACTTTACCGGGTTGAGCGGAGAATGATGGTTTTGATTGGGGACTGTAGGGTATTCAACTCCCCTGCTTTTCTTAAACATCATCGGAATGTGGGTAGAGTTGTACTGCTCTATCGTTACTTTGATGCAATGTGTTCCGGCGATATCCGTCTTCTTATTCCTGACGCTAGAATATTCACCTGGTATACAAGACCTGTCAGGAACTGACACCCATTTGTAATTGATTGACCAGTTGACCGAACAATGTATAAGCGAGAAAATTCATTTTTCGCGCGAACTATTCATATGTCGAATCGACTTCCGGCTAATGTCTTTCCGACCAACATTGACATTCAGAAAATTAAAATGGATATTAATAAACATTACTTCCTCTTTCCCCCTTCCAAACCTTAGCTTTTCTGATTGCTAACGCAATGTATATATAGGGGACATAACCTATTGCCTTAAAATTTTGCACATGATCTCGTTTACCCCTCAGCTCTAACCATTTCAATTATGGCATATTTTTTACTAGTTTTTCTTCGATTCTATCCCACTGTGCGGCGAGAGGGTAGTTCGGTCCCAGCAAAAATGTTCGTATTATTGGAAGCACTAACATTTTTGGGTGCTTTCTGAGGCACTACACTACTATTGCAAGAAATAATTTTGCTCCAATGACCTAAAAGATTTACAGAATATTTAATGAGCAACTCTCTAAGTTGGTTTCAAGATCTGCCTATTTTATAACTTTTGTTTTATAAATAACAGAAATAGTAATCCTTTAAACTAATATTTAATAATGCTTTTTTTTTACCGCCCCTCTCTAGGTTTATGATGTCACAGCCATCAAGGTGAAGAACGTCAGCAACGGAACTGTGGGCAAACCTGTCACTTTCCTTGTCGAAACATCACAGGCTGGTCCCGGTAATCTGGAGGTAACTGTGAATGGTGGTCGTGTCCCCACTTCGGCACAAGCCCAAGGCCAACATACGTACGCGATAAGTTTCACACCAAGAGAGGCTCAAAATCACACCGTGGAATTGAGATTCAATGCACAAGATGTTCCCGGCTCACCTTTCACCTGTCGCGTTTCGGCAGCAGCTCGCATACAATCCCCAGAGACTATGGACAAAGTTTGCGTGGGTCGCATATTCGAATTCGTTGTGGAGTCAGATACAAAGCCCACTGTGGAAGTATTGGGTCCTGCCAGGCGTAGTGTGCCCGTTATGATCGATGATATACACATGGGCTACAATGTAAAATTCGAACCGGTGGAGGTGGGAGATCATTCGGTGGAAGTGCGTTTGCCAGGAGGTGGCCATGTGGAGGGAAGTCCTTTCTTGCTGAAGGCCTATTCTGCAGAAAAAGTGGTGGTTACCGATATCCGCCCCGGTGTGGTGGGTAAAAGTGTTAGCTTTGGCATAAATGCCAGCCAGGCAGGAGCAGGAAATTTGGAAATAATCGTTGCTGTCAATGGGAAGAATGTACCCAATTTTGTGCAATCCGAAGGCAATGCCCGTTTCAAGGTCAATTTTAAGCCCACAGAGGCAGCTGCGCACAGTTTATCGGTACGCTTTAATGGTCACCCGGTGCCAGGCTCTCCTTTCACCTGTCACATAGGATCGGCCCCCATCAGCTTGCCCAGGGCTATAGCCACAGGGGAGGCATTGAAGCAAGCAGCCATAAGAGTGGACAATACCTTTGATTTGGATGGTTTTGAGAATATAGAGCCTCAGGTGTTTGTGACTTCTCCCTCCGGGGACAATATACCCGCACATGTACAGAATCAGGGAGGTGATTCGTACAGCGCCACCTTCCGCCCCAATGTGGTGGGACGTCATTTGATAAGTGTCACGGCTTCGGATCAACACATCAATGGATCACCTTTCTCTTGCAATGTTTTTGATGTTTCAAGAGTTACCATAAGCGGCCTGGAGCAGCAGTATGGGCCTGCCGCCCTGGGTATACCGGTCACCTTTAGTGTGGATGCTGCCGGAGCTGGTGAGGGCACCTTAGAATTGGTGGTTTCCACCGACACCAGCACTGTCAAGGCTGAGGTGGTGGCTTGTGCCCGTGGCCTATATGATGTGACCTTTGTGCCCCAATCCACTGAGCCCCATTATGTCAATATAACATTCAATGAGATGGCCGTCGATGGCAGTCCCTTCCATGTGGACATTCAACAAAATGCTCAGACCATACAAATCGGTAGCTTGGCCATGATTGATTTCCCTTCGGATGATCAAATCGCCGAAATCATGGGTCCTGATCATAAGCCTGTGCCCTATACCATCAATCGCCAGACTGCGGAATTCCGCACCCATATGACCGGCAATTACTTGATACGCTTCATAGATCGAGAGACTAGGCAACATATTGGAACCCGCACACTGACCGTCTTTGATCCTTCGTTGGTAAAAATCACTGAAGTGGGAGAGGCTTTGTGCCATCGTCCAGCCAGCATTTCTGTGTCACTCAATGAAGCCGGTCAGGGTGATTTGTCGGCCTATGTCAAATGTGGTGCTACCGAGGTGCCTCACTCCATACGAGGACCCTCCAAGAATGGTGTCTACGAAATTATCTATCACCCCACCAGAGTGGCTCCCCACAAAATCACCATTTTGTTCAATGATGTGCCCATCTCCTTGAAGCCTTTGGAAATTAATGTCCTGCCTGCAGGAGCGGGCAAGGAGATAAGTGTTAGTGGTCTGGGTTTGTATCAAGCCAGGGTGGGCAAGACCACATCATTTGCCATTGACACCATAAAGAGACCAGCAAGAGAGTTTGATGTGGTGGTGTCGGGACCAGGAGGTCAGGCATTGCCCGTCAGATGCTATCAGACCAAGAGTGGTCATTTGCAGGCAGAATTTACCATCAACAAGCCAGGACAATGCATAATAGGTGAGTTTTGTAGGTGGGCTATAAATATGCCCTTCTAATATCTTTGGTTGTTTTTATTTTCAGAGGTGTTGCACCAATCCAAACCCTTGCCCGGTAGTCCCTTCACCTGTGAGGCCTTTGACACTTCCAAAGTTTCGGTGCAAGGCATTCCCAAGGCTTCCATGGCTTTGCATAGCCCTATTGCGTTTAGCGTTCGCACCGAAAACGCTGGTTTGGCAGAATTGGAGGCTTTTGCTGTATCGCCCACAAATCAAAATGTGCCCGTTCACATCAACGAGCAGTCGGAGGGCATCTACAGCGTTGAATTTGTGCCCACCCAACCGGGCAATTACAAACTCACTCTCATGTATGGTGGCGAGACACTGAACAGCTCTCCCTATACTTTTACAGCTTCAACCAATGGTGCTAGAACCGATACCCGTGCAGCTGGCAATGGTCTGGAGGTTTGTCATCGCAACAAGGAGGCCTCGTTCATTGTCTATTGCCCTGTGCAGCCGAATGTACAGATTGAACGCTCCGATGAGTTTGGCGAACGTATCGAGCCCAAAATCAAGGCTCTGGGCAATAATGAATGGCGCATATCCTACACCATATTGTCGGTGGGTCGTTATGAGATTAGGGCCAGCTGTCCCAATCGCGGCAGTTTGCCTGGCTCCCCTTGGCACATATCTTGTGTGGAGTCGAGCAAAGTTTCCCCCGTTGGTGGTTGGGGTACTCTGTTGGATCATGAGGGCCGTTTGATTTTGCCAGCTCGCATAGTTTTTGATGTGGAAAATGCTGGTCCCGGTGAACTGAGTTGTACCATTGATGGCATTGAGATACCTGTGGATAAGTTGCCAGATGGCAAATTGCGCCTATATATTAGTGGGGATAATATGACGCCTGGGGAACATGATTTGGAATTGACTTGGAGTGGCCTAACAATAGTTCAGTGTCCACGCAGTGCTTTTGTTACAGGACAGCAGGCGGCCGATAAGGTTGTGCTAACCGGGAGGGGTCTAGCAGCTGCCCAGGCGGGAGAAGCAGCCCATTTCACCATTGATGCCACAGATGCCCCTGCCGGTAGACCAGAAGTTATACTGGTGCATCAGGACAATACATCGGTGCCGGTTAGTTTGGCTCAACCACGACCCAATGAGGCCATATGGCTGGGCTCCTACACACCACAGAAATCTTCGTCCGGCTCTCTTACGCTGTCTGTCAAATGGAATGGTCGCTTGGTCAAAGGTTGCCCCCTGACTGTTGCTGTGGGCTCCTCCATGGATGCCTCCAAGGTCATATGTTCGGGTGAAGGTCTACGTCATGGTATTGTTGGCAAAGATATCAAATCATGGATTGATACGCGTCGTGCTGGTCCCGGTGAATTGACAGCCCACTGTGCTGGTCCCCGCAAAGTGGCCTATTGCGAGTTGTACGATCATGGCGATGCTACGTTTACTCTGAACATTAAACCCCAAGAGCCAGGACGTCATGTGCTAACAATTAAATATGGTGGTCAGAATGTGCCTGGCTCGCCGTTTGCCCTTAAAGTCGCAGGAGCTCCCGATGCCAGCAAGGTAAGCAGATGTTAGGGAAATTTTAGTTGAAGTCTCAAATTTTGTCTTGAATTTACAGGTACGTGTCTATGGTCCTGGCATAGAACATGGTGTGCTGGCTACCTTCCAATCCCGCTTCATTTGCGATACCCGTGGTGCTGGTGCTGGTCAATTAACCGTACGTGTACGTGGCCCAAAGGGAGCCTTCCGTGTGGAAATGCAAAGAGAATCGCAAAAAGATCGAACAATTTTGTGCAAGGTGAGTGTGATATAGTGTTACCTTTAGCGATAAATTTTTGTGAGAGGAGGAGAAAAGATTACCCACCGAAGTACGATAAAGTTTGCCATATTTTATTATCCCTCTCCGTATTTGGCCTTTTCATTCCAAGCTTTTTCATAACGACTTGGTATCCAAGTCTCCATGGATCTTGGTTGAGGTCTTCTCTTCCTAAAAAAAAAAATTTGGTATCCAAATTTCGGATGGGGTACCAAAGGGGCCGCCTCACCCTAAAACCAACCAAACATATATTTATACCAATCACGACAATATGGGACTCAAATGAAAAGTATTTAGGATAAGAAAACGTATCTGATATCCAATTGTTGGACCATGTGTTAGGGGGACCACCCCAATCCCCAAAACACCCCTAAATCGGGGATATTTACCGACCATGGCAATATGAGACTTAAATGAAAGGTATTTGCGAGTAGAATACGAATCTGATATCCACATGTGGGACCACTTTTCTGGGGGTCCACCCCTTCCCCAAAACACCCCCCAAACAGGACTTATTTACTGACCATGGGAATATGGGGCTTAAATAAAAGGTATTTGAGAGTAGTATTCGAATTTGATACCCAAATATGGGACCAAGTGTTTGGGGGGCCGCCTCTCCCCAAAACCATCCACAAAGGGGACAAATTTGCGACCATAGGAATATGGGGCTCAAATGAAAGGTCTTTGGGAAAAGTCTTGGGAATCTTTGACTAACAGTTTAACAATATAAGCGCCTTTATCTGAAACCCCTATATGATCTTTATTGGTCTACGAATTTAAGTTTGGATATAAGGTGTACTCCATTCTTAAAGTACTTTATTTCAGCCCGATATTCTCATGATATCTGATTTAGAGGTGTTTTTGGGGTTGAGGTGGTCTCCCAGACACATGACCCTGAAAAAATATCAGCATCGAGCTCTTCTTCCAAATACCATTTATTTGAATCTCCCATTGCCATTGGTTTAAGGGGAGTTTACACGATGAGACGTCCCCCAAACACATGACCCCAAAATAGGTTATCAAATTCGTTTTCTAATCTCAAATACCTTTTATTTGAGACACATATAGGCACGGTCGAAGCATTTTTACCCTTTGGGGAGTGTTTTGGGGAAGGGGTGATGCCCTAAATACATAATCCTAATACCTGTGTTTGAGCCCCATATTGCAATGGTCAGTAAAAAATTGCTGTTTGTGGGGTATTTTGGGAAAGGGGTAGACCCCCAGAAAATTGGTACCCAAAGTGGTTATCAATTCTTGCTCTACCCCCCAATTACTTGTATTTAAGCTCCACATTGACATGGTCGGTAAATACGCCCGATTTTCACTCCTAGACCCACTGCAAGCGCATTTATTGACCAATCTTTTGTACAACGCTTTCCTCGACGACTTCCACAATATCCATAAAGTTTGATCGAAATCGGTATCGTAGTTATTACATTTTGAAATCGTAGTTATTACATTTTGAACATATTTGCTTTGCTCGAAATTTGATACAGTAATTTTAATAACCTATATGAATACATCCAGCGGAGTCCATCATAATTGGTTCAGAATTAGATATAGCCCCCCTATTGTATTTATAGGGTAGGTATAGGGTATTATAAAGTCGGCAACGCCCGATTTTTGCCTATCCTTACTGGTTTTGTTTTATGAAAAGTGATGGGACTTTGTTCACGATAACCAGTAAAAGCGTGCTAAGTACGGCCGAGTCGAATCTTGAGAATCCACCACCATGGATTCTACTAAAAATGTCTACAAAATAAATTTAGTTGAGAGGCATACATTTATTCTACTTACCAAACTTCTGCCAAACCAGCAAAAATTAAAGTTTCTGCGAACCGAACAAGGTTAATTGGGAGATCGGTTTATATGGGAGCCATATCAGGTAATAGACTGATTTGGGCCGTACTTGGCACAGTTGTTGTAAGACGTAGCAGAACATTGCGGCTTGTAAGGACTGAAGAAGTGAAATCGGGATATCGGTTTAAATGGGTGTTTTATCGGGTTATAGACCGATTTGGACCGTACTTCACACAATTGTTGAAACTCGTAACAGAACACCATATCAAAAATTTCAGCCAATTCGAACAAAACTTGCGGCTTGTAAGGGCTCAAGAAGTCAAATCGGGAGATAGCTTTATATGGTTGCTATATCACGTTATAGACCGATTTGTACCGTACTTGGCACAGTTGTTGAAAATCATAACTGAACACACCCTGCTAAATTTCAGCCAGATTAGTGTACCCCCATCCTATAGTGGTGGGTATAAAAAGAAGAATTTGTGACGAATACAAAGAATGGAAATTTCTTTAAAAAAAAGCAATTTTGGCTTAAAAGAAGTTTTCAATTTTTGCGTAAAAGATCCATCCTTCACAAAATTCACGCTAAAACAGCTATAATTAAAGGTAGTTCAGCTGGTATTGCACTTGAGGATCGACTCCCAATCTCGCTACCAACTAAGCTTAAGATATTTACTAGAAACCAAAAACTTTTTGTAACTCTACCTCTCTCTTTCTCTCTTTTCAGTTTGATCCCACCGAACCCGGAGACTATCGCGTCGAAGTGAAATGGGCTGGTGAATTTGTACCCGGTTCTCCATTCCCCGTCATGATATTCGACACCGAGGAGGAGCTACGAAGGTTCCTTCAGGGTATATGAGGCCAACACAGCATTAGCACCATAATATTGCCAAACCCTGCCCTCAATCTTTCACAACACCAAACGCAAACCCCACATCATCAATCATCAGTACACCACCAGCAGACAGCAGCCACACCAATTATGCCACTATTTTCGCATCACCAACAAACGCTGCTGCGTCTCTCGCCGCTATACCTAAACGGCAATGGCTTGAGCGGCTATATGGGAGCCGCAAGCGGCGGTGGCGGTAGCAGCGGCGGCGCTGGCGGTGGCATTGCTGTGTGCTTTGGTGACAACAGCAGCCGCGCTGCCAGCCAACAGTATCTGAGTAATCCGGACTTGACCTATGACATGGGCGGCTCACGCTCCTGCCTAAATCGCAGTCGATGCAGGCAAGAGTCCAGCTGCTCAATACTCTGACTTACATTACTTATATAATTCATAGAATTGTTAAATTATTTTATGTTTTTTTTTTTTTGTATTTCTTCTTTTATTGAGAATATCTAATTTATGTTTAGAGCTTTTTCATAAACAAGCAAAACTTTAATGTCTTTTACATGCATATATACAATACAACGAAAATATGATAGTTTAAAAACAACAAAAACACAACAACAATGCATATACTTATTTAGAAAACAAGTATACTGACTATTGCCTTATACACTTTTTTTTTTCTTTCGAAAAAATTACACTTTTAATGCTTTAAATAGAACAAAAACAAAACACAGAGCTACAAAATTTTGTTTCATAGAAATGCATTTTCTTTCATTTTTATAAGAAAATGTTTATTTTTTTTCATAGTTTTTTTGAGTTTTTATTTGTGTGACTAATACCTAGCTTTAATCAAGAGTTTTATTAATATAAACAATATATTTAATTATGACAAACATATTTTACCTATGATAAAAAATAATATGCATATATAAAAATATATATTTTTTCAATAATGATGCTATATTTTGTTTGTTTCCACACAAATATTTAATGAGAACCAAACAAAAATTTCTTTTGAATAAAAAAAAAATATTTTATACACCTCCGTTTGCCGGTGTGCTGTTTTATTATTAGGGGATATAGCTGAATCTTTGCGGAAAAAAGCTCTTAAATAGTCATAGTCTTCATGGAGGTCTGAGACTTCCAAACTGAGGCCACAGCCATCACGGAAGGGGAAGATGGTCGCTGAAAATGGTAAGGAGCCGCCCTCTTACGCCAGAGTGGCAAGCAAGCACAACAGAGATGAGTTGACTTATGCAGTCATCTATGGCGGCTGTGGATCCGCTAGGATTCCATCAGATCATCGGTTCCAAGTGGAGGATCTGGTTAACGATCGGATTTTCGAACATGTGTGGAACTCTGTAGAGGGCCCACAGTCATAACGGTAGGGGAAGATGGTCGCTGAAAATGGTAAGGAGCCGCCCTCTTACGCCAGAGTGGCAAGCAAGCACAACAGAGATGAGTTGACTTATGCAGTCATCTATGGCGGCTGTGGATCCGGTAGGATTCCATCAGATCATCGGTTCCAAGTGGAGGATCTGGTTAACGATCGGATTTTTGAACATTTGTGGAACTCTGTAGAGGGCCCACCCATACAAATGATGAGCTGAGAGTATAGAGGGGACATCTTTTTGCTGCGTTTTGCATCGGCGGAATGTATTGATACCGTCAAACAGCTCGTCAGAGGTATACACGCTTCCCGGGAGGGCGCAAAGCTCGACCTGGGAAGAAAAAGAAGGATATCCCCCAGCTCACAAAGGCTACGGGATGGGGCAGTAAATTTGCGACGTAACGCATGTTGGGATATCTGGGCAAGCAAAACCAAGGTTTGGTCGCAGAGAAGTGGGAGGAAGAAGGAGGAAGGAACTCTCTTTGTGATTGACATTCAACAAGTCTCCGTGACAACTTTGGCTAAAACTAAATGCATGGCGCTCTACGGGAGCCAAGCTGTTTTTTTTCAAGATTGGGAAGACTAGGATGGGCATTCTGCGACACCAGGCCGTGCAGTGGCAGGTGATTGAACACCGCCCAATAAACAGGGGGCCGACAACGAGACAATCACGGCATTTCTCAATATTGGAAAGACTAGGAGAAGCAAAGATCCTAATACTAAAATATCAGGCAGTGCAGTGGCGAGAGACCCAACACAGCCTAACAAATAGGAACCCGACGACGGACCCATCACCGACTTCAAGATTCGGAATACTGGGATAGGTACAAATGCAAATTTGCTCATGAACATTTAATTAAGGAACTGGGACAAACTTCCCCCATATCAATGAGTCCGATACAATTTTAGGCTCAATGATAAGGGACCTCCTTTTTATATACGAGTCCGAACGGCACGCCGCAGAGCGGCACCTCTTTATAGAGTAGTTTTTACATGGCAAAGTACTTCAAAAATGTCGCCAGCATTAGGAAGGGATAACCACCGCTGAAAAATTTTCTGATGTTTCTGCCAGGATTCAACCCCAGGCGTTCAGCGTCATAGGCGGACATGCTAACCTCTGCGCTACGGTGGCCTGCCCACCACCGACTTAAAGATTCGGATTACTGGGATAGGTAAAGATCCTAATATAGAAACATTAGGCAGCGCAGCGACAGGAGTCTCAATGCAACCCAACGAACAGGGAACTGATTATGGTACCATCACCTACTCCCAAAAAGTCAATTTACTTAAGATTTGAAAGGCTAAGATAGGCTCAGATCCTAGTATTGAAACATCAAGCAGCACAGGGAATCGAAACCCAATACAGCCTAACGAACAGGGACCCGACGATGGAACCATTACCGACTTTATAAAGAGTCAGAGGACTAGACTAGGCAAAGAACCTAAAACGATGACACCAGGCAGTGCAGTGACAGAAAAGTCAATGCAGTCTAAAGAACAGGGAGCAGACGAGATGAGATCATCATCTACTCCCAAGATGCCCATTTACTGGAGGACCAATGATTGAGGTAAACCAGATAAACCTCCAGCGGAGCAAGACTGCTACATCACACGCTCTGATGGAGAAAATCAGCAAGGGCAAGACTCATATTGTCTTAATTCAGGAGCCATGGACGGAACAAAGTTTCTGGACTGAACCATATCAACCAACAATTATTCTATGTTAACACTGGTACTCAGCCGAGGACCTGCGTTATTTGTCATAAAAGTTTTAATTATATATTTTCCCCAAAGTTGTCAAAGTCGGATGCAACAGTGGTGAGACAGGGAGATGGTGGAGCATACCTGGCATCACTTTATCTGCCTTTTGACTCTCCGACACCGCCACCCACGTCGGAGCTGCAACGGCTGGTGAGGAAAGCAAAACAGAGAGAAAACGAGGTACTAAAAGGGTACTGGTACTACCACCAAATTTTGTAGGGTAGTACCAACAATAATAGGAGAGTCCAAGCCCTGGCAGAGTTCTAGAATACTATCGACCTAATAACACTTAATATTTGTAACACCGCTACCTTTTTAATAGGATTAGGTAGGAGGTATTAGATGTTACAATATGTTCGGAAAATCTAATCGATGAGGTTTAGGATTGGAGGATCTCCATGGAACACTCTTTCTCAGACCATCGCTACATTAGGTTTAAAATAGCACGGCCAGCGCCGAATCTGATAAGCTTCCGTAATAAGTTTAAAACCAACTGGCCAAAATTCGGAAGACTACTCAGAAGAAGACACAAGTTTTTAAGATAATTTAGATTGTCCAAGCATAGAAGACATTGACGACAATGTCAACAGGATTACAATTGGACTAGTGGAGTCTTTCGAAGATAGTTGTCCTTTTCAGGAAAGGAAATCAGCCCAAGAAAACCCCTGGATGACCGGGGAGTTTCGCAACATTGAGAAAGAGGAAGACTTGTGCAAGATAATTTAGATTGTCCAAGCATTGAAGACATTGACGACAATGTCAACAAGATTACAACTGCACTAGTGCTTCCGAAGGTAGTTTCCCTCTTCGAGAAAGGAAATTAGCCCAAAAAAACCCTGAATGACCGGGGAGTTTCGCAACATTGAGAAAAAGGTCCGCAGAATGTTTAACTGAGCATGTCATAAAAAAGCGGAAGTATATTGGGATGTGTATTACACACGGCACAAGGAATACAAAGTCCAAATGATGTTTTATGCAGGCACCTACCACGATGGCTTAATCCTGCAGGGCTCTTAACTCCGGGTGAAAACGATGCTTATGCCAAAGCCCCCAGACATAGCCGAAGCTAGCATGAGTACCAATTCGAGCTCACGTTGTCTGAACGTGTCCTCCCCCTTGGTTAGGAGCGTAGCACTATGCAAAACTCTTTCCGTTCTATGGGTTACGGCACCCGGCTGAGTACATGCAACTCCACACTGAGCATCGAAATGCCCCTTGATGCAAGCACCATCCCGTAGCAACACGTCATTCAGAAACAATCAGAAATCAGGTGACATAAACCGAAATGACTCAGGACAAGTCTGAGCCAACACAGGAGTGCCACCAAAATATTCAAACACACGGTATGCAGAATGTTAGTCACGAGGAATAATAAGTCTCCTTCCTATCGGATACAACATACTCTCGAGCGTACTGTGTGAAAGATTAAAACCTAAAGTCAATGATATAATTGAGCCCTTTCAACGCGGCTTTAGACCTGGTTAATGCACCCTGTATCAGATATTCACCTTGCGCCAAATCCTGGAAAAGAGAAGGACAAATCAACACCTACCATCTCTTTGTTGACTACAAAGCCGCCTTCGATACTCCTTTACGTTCAATGGTATTTCAAGCCATGTCTGAGTTTGGTATCCCTGCAAAATTAATAAGACTCTGCAGGATGACACTTGCTTGTACGCGTTCCTCAGCAAGAATAGGAAAGAATCTCTCCGAACCATTTAATACCAAACGAGGTTACAGACAAGGAGACAGCCTATCGTGTGATGTCTTAAATATCCTGTTGGAGAAGATTATACGAGATGCAAAAGTGAATACATATGACACACTAATCACAAGAGAACACATGCTACTCGCCTATGCCGACGACATCGACATCATAGGTCGGTCTCCGGAAGTAGTAACTGCAGCCTTTAAAAGAATCGAAAGAGAGTCAGTGAAAATGGGTCTGGCAGTAAATGGAGATAAGACGAAATAGATGGTTTCAACTCCCAAAAAGCCCTGCACAACCGAGCAGATAAAGAAAATGGAGAAAGTTGGGAACCATAACTGTGAAACAGTCAGTAACTTTATCTACCTCGGCACCGCCGTAACCGAAACGAATGACACCAGTTTTGAGATTAAGCGAAGAATAATACTGGCAAACAGATGCTTTTTTGGACTAAGTAAGCGGACAGACGAAGATTACGCAATACAAGACACTGATACTACCCGTGCTGCTATATGGTTCTGAAGCATGGGTACTTGTGAAAGCAGTTGAGGCAGTGCTTGGAGTGTTTGAGAGAAAGATTCTTCGTAAAATATATGGACCAGTTTGCGTTAATGGAGAATATAGGCGACGTATGAACCACGAGCTGTATGAAGACGATAGCATAGTTACACGCATAAAAATACTACGGCTGCGTTGGCTAGGTCATGTTGTCAGAATGGATGAAGAAGCTCCAGCAAAGAAGTCTTTTGAAGGCAAACACGGTGGTACACGCAAACCAGGAAGACCAAAAGCCCGATGGAAAGATTTTAGAATAAGCGCAGAAGATCGAGGCGCTTGGAACGCTATTCTCATG
Source organism: Stomoxys calcitrans (assembly GCF_963082655.1). NCBI lineage: Eukaryota > Metazoa > Arthropoda > Insecta > Diptera > Muscidae > Stomoxys > Stomoxys calcitrans. The sequence continues at coordinate 99,237,320 of NC_081556.1, read as the reverse complement.
TTTGGTACGGCCGGGCCGAAACTTATATGCCCTCTACCATGGATCACATTTTTCTAGTTCTTTTCCCGGTATCTCGTTTTAGGCAAACAAAGGATTAATGAAAAAAAAAAAGAATTGCCATGCTATTGGACCAAGTTATGCCGTAATAAGTATAAATGTTGGAGACTATAGTAGAAGCCATTGTGTAAAATTTCAGCCAATTCGTATAAGAATTTGTCCCTTTAGGGGCTCAAGAGTAAAAGAAACAGATCGGTTTATATGGGAGCTGTATCAAGCTATAGACCGATTCAGACAATACTTGACCCGTATGTTGAAGGTCTTTGAAGAAGCCGTTGTATAAAATTTCAGCCAAATCGAATAATAATTACGCCCTCTATAGGCTCAAAAGATGTCAAGATTCCAGATCAATTTATATGGCAGCTATATCAGGTTATAGACCGATTTAATACAAATTAAAGACAGTTGTTGGAAGTCACAATGAAACATGTCAGGCAAAATTTCAGTCAAATCGGATAAGAATTACGCCCTCTTGTGGCTCAAGAAGTCAAGATCCAAGATTGGTTTATATGGCAGCTATATCAAAACATGAACCGATATGGCCCATTTACAATCCCAACCAATCTGCACAAAGCTGCTAGCTTTGCTCCTTTGAAAGTTAGCCAGCTTTCGACAGACAGACGGACGGACATCGCTAGATCGACATAAAATGTCATGACGATCAAGAATATATATACTTTATAGGGTCTTCGACAAATATTTCGAGGAGTTAAAAACCGAATGACGAAATTAGTACACCCACATCCTATGGTGGATGGTTTCAAGGGTAAACCATCCATGGAGGGTAAAATAAAAATGAAGAAATCAAACGATATTGTAGCTTCAAATACATCACTGGATTAACAGATAACAAAAGCTTAAGAACTTTAATGAACAAAACAATCAACATAAAATATGCATACAGAGCGAATCCAACAAACAACAAAATATTCTCCAACGTCAAAACTCCAATTGACAAACAACAACAAAGCAATGTAGGAACTAACGAACAAAGCTGTGACTTAATATATGTAGGAACAACAAAACGAACGGCGTTAAACAAGAATGGGAGAACAAAGAGCTGGCATTGAAAAAGGAACACAGAAAACAGCTTTGGCGCAACATAATTTGAAAAGTGGACATAGGACAGACTTAGAAAATGTCAAAATATTAGATAAAGAAAACAAAGAGAGAAAGAGATACACTTTAGAAAGCCTAAGAATACAACAAAAAAATAGAGAGGACGATGAACTTGAAAGAGGACACAAACAATATTAGCATAAGTTACGGTGTTGCAATAAAAAGATAATAAAAGTCGTGTTTGTTAATGAATGTGCTTTTGACGAAAAAAATCATGTGAATATATTCTAATTTATTGTAAGTTAACTATGTTTTCATGAAGATTTGAAATTAATGTAATGTTTTAATTAAATAGACGTATACCCTGAAGATGTCAACAAACATTGACGAAACGTTGGGACAAATGAAATAAAAAGGAATTTTTATTTACGGAACTAGACTTAGTTAGAGCTTAAGACAAAGTTGAATAAAATTTAATTGGACCAAGAAAATATGAATACAAAAAAATTTTGGCCGACCCGGGGACTCGAACCTGGGTTTGCATGACATGGGAGTTTTGTGCTTTCCATGGTAGCAAGCCTATTTGAACAACTACCTCAACTAAAAAATTTGTTGAAAGTTAACAAAATTTCAATAATAATTTCGTGGACAGTTCGGCATGAGGTCATGAACAATTATTAAAACCAGGTGTCGGTTTTTTTTTTTTAATTGTTTTATTTTAAATTTTTCCAATATTTCGAAGACCGCCGGTAATCTTCATCAGGGAATGGATAAATTTTAAAACAAGTGAACTTATTTCTTACACCACACAAGAAGTCTGAACGTCTTGCCACATGCTCCGACAGTTCCGAAAGAATTCTGCACGATTTCCGTCCGTCTTTTCGGTTTTTTTTTTTTAATAATTCTTCCAATAGTTCGGAAAGATTTCTGGACTGTTTGTGTAAGGAAATTTTTGTTCCGACAGTTCTGCAAGAAGTCTGAAAGTCTTGTCAAATTTCCGGACAGTTCTGAAAGAATTCTGAACGATTTCTGTACGTCTTTTCGGTTTCTTTTTTTAATTTTTCTTCCGACAGGATTTCATTTCGACAGTTCGGAATGAATTTTGAACAAAGTCGTAACTCCGTGTTTTATGTTTTTGTTTTTTACAAATTAATTTGTTTGAACCGTTAGGAATTTTTATTCCGACATTTCTGATGGAATTCGTAACGAATTCTAAACTTTGGCGGATTTATTTTGGTTCGTTTGTGCTTGCTTTATTTTAAATACCTACAGAAATTTTTTCCGATTTATTCGAATTCTGGCGAGGGTAGGCATGCAGCATAGAATGCATATTTACTTAACATGTTTATTTGTTTATGGTACTTTGAAACTATCTTTTTACTGTTGTTTATTTTTACTTCTAGGTAAAGAATGTATTCCTTAACAATACCATAGATGATGTTGGTAGGAAAGTAGGGTTTCATTAAAAAGGGGAAGGACGGAAAAGATAATGGCTTGCTGTTCATGGTTGTGCTATTTTGTCGTCATAACTGTTGTGCTATCTAAACGCAACAGGTATATACCTAGCGGTCGGTCATGCAAATCACACACACGCACTCATACAAACGTGCGTGGCTGCAGTCGATGGTACATACTTGTTAGTAGTTATTCAACCAAACAAATGGTCATCTCCAATCACTTACAGATGACATTATTTCTCCTTTGATGGTTATTCGAAGTCAAGCTTATCTATCGTTCGCATACAAACTCCGTGACAAAGAGATTAACCCTCCGATGGGTGAGAAGGTCCCTGAGAGCTTTTTGCCTTTTCAAACTGAAATTATTCCTACTTCGGCGACTACAACTCACCCCAAAGTGGCGCATCTTTTGAAAAAAAATCAAGCCGATCGGATCATTACTTTAAGAGTTATTGAGGTTTTAGTGAGAATAGTACGCGGACGTGTAAGAAGGTCCGTATCGACCTTGTACTGAATTTCACTAATAAATGCATGCTTTTGGGCATTATTATAATTTTTTTATTGTTTCAACACATAATTTACATGTTCTGAACACAAAGACCTAAACTCAAAGACATTAGGGATGATGATGATAAAAACAAAAAATTCTAAGAGCAAAAATACACATTCGAATTTCGAAGAACAGCAATACACACATATTTTTTTAGTCGTGATTGAGAGAGCAACAAAAGTACATGTGCACCGAATGTATGTAAAAAAGGAAGAGCACCACCAACATCACGCACTCATTATCATAACGTGGTCGACTTCAGAAGATAGAAATCAGGACCAATAGGAAGTAAACACGACCACTATACAATAATGCGTTCAATCATGACAGAGGAAATAATACACTTAGTGCTACGTGAAACAAATCGTAAAGGCAGGGAGGTTACAGCTGCATGGAATTTGGCGAATCCCGCGAAGAAAAAGGAAAAAGTTTGACGCCTTTGTAGCTATTCTTTTGTATGCAGGACTCACAAGATCAAAGCATGAACCAGCTATGGAATTATAGGACGCGACGCGTTGCCCAATATACAAAGCTGCGTTGTCGTACGATCGCTTCATGTGTATAAAGCAATTTATTCGATTCGACAATAGAAAAGGACACTCGACAACAGCGACTCATCAACAGCAAAACTGCGGCTATTGACGACATTTGGGAAATGTTGCAACATAACTTGGCAGCAGCTTACACTCCTCATGAAGCACTAACAGTTGATGAGCAGTTGTTCCCTTACAGAGGCCGGACCCGCTTTACACAATATATTCCGTCAAAGCGAGCTAAGTATGGTTTGAAAGTATGGTGGTTATGTGACTCACAAAGTTATTATCCTGTGAAGGGAATGATATATTCTGGAAAACTGTCGAACCAACAACGGTAGATAAACCAAGTGCAGAACGTAGTGCTGGATCTTGTGGAAAAATATTTAGATGCTGGCCGTACTATATACGCGGATAATTTCTTTAGCACTCCTGACTTGGCGCGTATTTTGTTGAGGAGGAAGACCGCATAAAATAGATATGGCACACTAATCACAAGAATAGATATGTCACACTAATCACAAGAGAGCACATGATACTCGCCTATGCCGACGATATCGATATCATAGGTCGGTCACCGGAAGTGGTAACTGCAGCCTTTGAAAGAATCGAAAGAGAGTCAGTGAAAATGGCAGTAAATGGCGATAAGACGAAATGGATGGTCTCCACTCCCAAAAAGCCTTGTACAACCGAGCAGATAAAGAACATGGAGAAAGGTGGGAACCACAACTTTGAGATAGTCAGTAACTTTATCTACATACCTCGGCACCGCCGTAACCGAAACGAATGACACCAGTTTTGAGATAAAGCGAAGAATAATACTGGCAAACAGATGCTACTTTGGACTAAGTAAGCAGTTTAGAAACAAGGCCACCTCTCGACAGACGAAAACTACACTTTACAAGACACTGATACTACCCGTGCTGTTATATGGTGCTGAAGCATGGGTACTTGTGAAAGCAGATGAGGCAGTGCTTGGAGTATTTGAGAGAAAGATTCGTCGTAAAATATATGGATCAGTTTGCGTTAACGGAGAAATAGGCGTCTTATGAACCACGAGCTGTATGACGACGATAGCATAGTTACACGCATCAAAATACAAGGGCTGCGTTGGCTAGGTCATGTTGTCAGAATGGATGAAGAAGCTCCAGCAAAGAAGTCTTTTGAAGGCAAATACGGTGGTACACGCAAACCGGGAAGACCAAAAGACCGATGGAAAGATCAAGTTGTGGGAGACACCTCGAAACTTGGTGTCAGATATTTTAGAATGAGCGCAAAAGATCGAGGCGCTTGGAACGCTATTCTACGTTCGGCTAGTGGAAGAAATATTCTGTCATAGCCAATTAAAGTAAAGTAAGTAAGGAAGACCGCAAATGTTGGTACAGTGCGCTACAACAAAACATTCATTCCACAAGAGTTCAAGAAGAACCCGAAGCGCACCATCAATAGTACATTATTTGGGTTCAACGAGGGGGATATATCATTATGCTCAGGCCACACCATGTGCCCTGAACAACCATATAACCTCCTATCCAAGGATACGCAATGCGATGGAAGCGTTCGATGTCAGGGTAAGACAAAATCTTCAAATTCAAGAATAGAATATATATATATATATATATTGTAGCAGCACCACTTAACAACGTTATTAGCAATTTATAAATGTTATGTTAAGTTTATGTATGTTAAATGTATTTCGCGGTATCAAATTACATTGTTATAAACTGTTATACAAAAACGTAAATAACATCGAGAGAGGCATATCTCACTCCATGTTTAAGCTCTCTATCTCACAAATACAGTGATATGTAACTACATTCGTGTAAGAATGCTCTCAACATCCAAACGATCATCGTTCTGTCAGAACTCTTTTAACTCACCTGTTTAATTGTATGCTCTGTTCTTACTTATATATTTTGATGTTAGACACGTGATGCATTTTTGTAATAGGCAGATAATTTGTTGTAATTTGTTGTTGTGAAATTCGAAGATGGATTAATATTATGACTCTTGAAAAGCCTATTTAAATGAGAACAACGTTTGTAAAATTGTCATTCCTTCGCCAACTCTTTTTTTAATAAAGACAAAGAGGAAAATTGAACTGTGTATAATTTTTGGAAGGCACTGATAAAAAAAAACAACTATTCCCTAAAAATAAAATAAAATTGAGTATACAGCCATAAGAAGGCCTGGTGTCTATTGTGGCATATACCAATCGAAGAACTGTACTGGCGAGCTGCCTTGCAAGTTCTCGAATTAAATAAAAAATTATTATAAAAAATAAAACAAAATTCAAAACATCTTTAAGGTGATTTGCCCTCACCTTACAATATATATATTTGTTATTTATTTTTCTTTTCATTTCAGGTATTACCAAGACCGATGGAAGGCAATGTACCGTCGTTTGCGGCTAGGTCAAGTAGACCGTCATGTAGGCTTTGCCGTTCTGAGTACGGGCGGCAGCGGAAAACGCGGGCATACTGCTTCGGCAGGGGCAACGCTGTTTGCGGAGAACATAGCACACTTTTACATCGCTGCAACACTTGCGCACAGGGCAGGGGACAAGAAGTACACGCTCAACAACAATAATTTTTAAATTTTTTATAATTCAAGCAAAAAAAAAAAATTATTAAAAAATTGAAAAAATTATTTTTGTATGTAGAATTTAGTTATAAACAATAAAAACAAAACAAAAAAAAATCAAAAAAAAATATATGAAAAAAAACATGATTTACAAAAAAGGTCCCGTAGGGACCTTTTCACACGGCCGTGAAGTTCAGAACTGTCACTCATCGGAGGGTTAAAGTAAAATAAAGTGATAAAACAACAACAACAGAACTGTTTGAACAAATTAAAAGCAGAAGAAAACTGAATTGTACAAACAAACAAAAAAAAAGCATTTTAAATTGTTTAAAATAAGATAGTTTCAAATACTTAACAACTAAATAATCACCTTAAAAAGGAAACCCCAAATAAGAATACTTACGTAAAGAAAACAGCGAAATTACAATTACAACAACATTACATACTTACCCTAAAAATCCTGAAATAAAAATTATAAAAATAAAAAAAATTACTAACTGTATAAAAATACAAAAAAAGAATACATGCTTTACCTAGAAGTAAAAACAAACAATAATAAAAAGATAGTTTCAAAGTATGATAAAAAATAAACATTTAAAGTACAGGTAATTAAATATGCATGCCATGCTGCATGCCTACTCTCGTCGGGATTCGAACCCAGACACTCAGCGTCATAGGCGAGCATGTAAGCCCTATGCTACGGTGGTCTTCAACGGTTCACAATTTAAAATACGCAAACAAGGAAAAACAAAAAAGACAAATACATTTGAAAACGATGCAGATATCATTCAGAATTGTTTTCAAACCTTCGGGAGAAAATGTCTGCAGGTATAAAAAATATGTTCCACAAAAACGAAAGCACAAAAAACTAAAATAAATCAGCCAAAGTACAGAAATCGTTACGAATTCTATCAGAACTGTCGGAATAAAAAAGTTGATTGTTGAGAGGAGGAGAAAGAAATTAGCATAGGTTGCCTGTTTAGGTAAATATTTTTTATTCTTATTTTATGGGTGCGTTTCTCTGAACAGATCATTTTGTTGTTGTATATTTTTGAGAATATAAGGTTTGAATTAAGTGCTTAGAACAATGCAGTTGTAAAGAAGAAAAGGCAAACTTTGTTCTTGAGTCTTCATTAGGTTAGATAAGGTTGAACAAGGGTGCGGATATCTGCCCCATGCCGCTATGGACATACACCTAGCTAATTCGGATCCTTACCCCCTTAGAAGTATTATAACATCGTTTTCGTATTAGACAAGTTCAAATCCCTCCCCAGTCTGCATCCGTAATAGGTCATTTATGGTGATCAGCCATAGAAGTGGCGATAAAGGATTCTTCTATTTTATGCACAACTTCGTGCAGGGCAGTGTCTACCGAACTTCTCACGACAAAGGCATGCTGTTTGTATATGAGCAGTTCGCTGAATGCTACTTTTTATCATGGTATCCACAGTACTTTCAATGGTTTTGAACAGAAAATACGTAAGGCTTACAGGTCTGTTGGTCTTTGGTGTCGCATAACTTGCCTTGCCGGGCTTGGGTACAAATACCACCCTTGCCTCCAACCAGACTTTCGGAGTGTATGCTAGTGCTGGGCACGATGTGAAATTAGTGGTTAGATGGGGCGCCAGATAGTCGGCCTTATTCTGTAGTAACGCCGGAGCTTGAAGCATTACTCTCGACTACAGGTGCCAAGACACCCAAAACTATAGGAAGGGCAGATAACATGCTATAATCGATATAATTACCGCAGCTGTCGAAGCCAGTTCAACAAAACTATCGTTATCCTAACATGAAGTACATACACATAAAATCGAATTATATACATAACTGATTTACATTGAAATGAATCTTTGAAATTGTTTTAAGTCTCTTTAGCTTTACTATTTTTCCGCGGATTTACTTATATTGGTCAACTTGGCAACCCTTTATCTATTCTATGCAAAAGGGCCAAAAGCTCTTACTCAAATGGATAAAGAGCGGCCAAGTTGACCAAATTACCAATTCGCCTTTTCATAAATCTAAGCATATTTAATGTTCTTGCACCTCCATTAAATCACTTGTGCAGCATCGTCTCAAGAAGGCGGTAAGGGCTTGCTGAAACTGAATAAACTGTAACTGTGAAATCTGATCTGTTGCCTTTTATTTCACCTGTTTTCTTTTTCATATCTTACAATTTGAGAGCTTCAATAAACCCTACAGTCCACTTACAGCTACTTGCTACCCAAATTGTACAGCAAGTGTAGGATCCTTGGAGTTCATTTTGGGCCTATTCCTGAAAGACTTGAAAATTTTTACATAATAAGAGGTACCTATTCCGAGATAAAGATATTTTTCTTTGCTCAACGGTTACATATCTTTTTTTTACTATTATGTGTGTCAATGAAATAATCAATTCAGTTCGAAGTTTCAGAAGGTACGTCCGATTTGAATAAGGAAATACTTCCGAAATTGTTCAGAATGCTTTACGAAGTTTCAGAAGTTACGTCTGCTTTCAATACGAAATCGTTCAGAATTCTGTAAGAACTTTCGGAAGGAACATCAGATTTCTATACGAAATTACTTCCGAAAACGTTTGGAATTCTTTACGAAGTTTCGGAAGGAACATCCGATTTCTATACGAAATTACTTCCCAAATCATTCAGAATTCTTTACGAAGTTTCGGAAGGAACATCCGATTGTAATAAAAATTGACTGCCGAAATCGTTCAGAATTCTTTGCGAAGTTTCGGATGGAACATTCGATTTCATTACAAAATTACTTCCGAAATCGTTCAGAATTCTTTACGAAGTTCCGGAAGTAATATCCGATCTCATTATAAAATTACTTCCAAATCGTTCAGAATTCTTTACGAAGTTTCGGAAAGAAATTTTCCTTTCCGAATTTCCCAAGGTTTTTTTCAGATTTCGTTCCGAAAACGGAACGAATTCGTTCTGATTTCTCTTCAAACCTTCGACGTTTCATTCCAAAATCATGTCCACCACTCCGTAAGGTTTTCGGATCCGAAGTCCGAAGAATCATCCGATGTTCTTATAGATTTCCTTACGAATTCGTAATGTTTGGGTTGCTGGGTAGGCATGGGAGTCATTAGAAATGTAACGTATTTTACAGCAATTTTTATTTTGTGGCTGTGTTCATTTGTGATGATGATCAACATTGAATGAGTTTTTTTGTTGCTCTTTTTATGTCAACTTCAATGGAAAAAAACAAGTTTGACAAAATTTCGTTATAGGGAGGTTTGTTTGGGTGAGAATTTCATCTTGCGCATTAAAAATAAATGTCGTTATAGAGAAGTATTCGTTATTCAGAAGATCGTTAAAGAGAGGTTAAAATAGGTGAAAATGACTGAAAAAGTAGTGTTTTCAACTTTTATTTGTTATAGAGAAGATCGACTGTATATAATAGATAATACATATTATTAAACATTTTTTGGGTTCTGAGAATACATCTTTAAAAAAGCTGACTAACGAATTCAAAATAAAATGTAAACAACTCAACTGTGTCTCTTTTTGAAAATACTATCACAACAATTGGATTAGACATCATAGAGACCCAACTTTTGAGTTCGAGCTGTGAAAATGTTGAAGCCCATGATGAGTATTTTGCAGAAAAATAGCTATACATACATGTAAGTAAAATTTATTGTTTTGAATTTGTATTTTAGAATGTGATGACATTGAAGAAAGTTCACCAATTGAAATAAAATCTTTGAAAATCAATTTATTCAGTGGGTCACAACTTCAGATAAATGACAACTTCAGATAAATTTGTGACATGAATATTGTTCATATCCTAAACGATCTTGAAGATGATTTAACCGCGAGTACAAGTAGCACAACAACAGACTTAAACGTTGAATTATTTCACTACCTAGTTTTTAATGAGGAAGAAAGTATACAAAATTTGGTAAAGGCGATTATTGTCCTTGACAATGAAATACTAAATTCCACAGAACAGAACGAAGCTAAGGCATTTATCTAAAATGATAACAGATAAGTTTATAGCTTTTAATAAGGAAGGGTTTGTAACACATTTGAGAGACTCAATCCATTTCCTTCCTTCCTTTATTCTGCTTTGAACTCTACTGAGCAAAATAAAGTTAGGATAGATATTGAAAATGACTTAATCAATGTAACAACCAATTCAGATATAATAACAGAAGAATATAGAGTTTTGAGAAAACAAATTAAGACTAGCAAATTACCCAATAAGGAAGTCGCTATAAAAGATATTGTAACGACAAAAAGAAAGAGATCCGTTAAATATAACTCACTATATAATGAGGAAGAAAGTATAAAAAATTTGGTAGAAACAATTATTTTCCTTGACAATGAAATACTAAATTCCACAAAACAGAATGAAGTTAAGGCAGTTATTGAAAATGATTCGACTACCAATTGAAAATGACTTAGTCAACATAACTACCAATTCAGACATAATAACAAACGAATATAGAGTTTTGAGGAAACAAATAAAGGCTAGCAAATTACCCAATGAGGAAGTCGTTATAAAAGATATTATAACGCCAAAAAGGAAAAGATGCAATAAATACAACTCACTATACAGTAAATCTTGAATTGTCCGAACAGGAGACAATATTTATACATAACAATTTTATATCATAATGAAGATACGATACAGTTTTGCCGTTTTTAGAAGATTTTACAAAGGAAACATTCAAAGGTATAAACAACGTCCATCTGATTAATTTTTGTAGTTCCAAATGGTGTGTATTAAAAACAAAACTCATGCTTTATTCATATTTTTTGATGCTACAGGAGGTCTATCGAAAAAATTTGAAAAGCCGACAAAAACAGTATTTTTGTATAGCGTAATAGCACATGTTAGTTATAATAATGAAAAGAAATGTGTTTTAGTGGAGTCATTAATCAGAATAAAAACTTTGGTGGAAACGAAACAAAATAAAGTTAAGGCTTATAGCTTTTAATGAGGAAGAGTTTGTAACACATTCGAGAGACTCAATCATTTTCCTTGATAGTGCAATTTTGAACTCTACAAAGCAGAATAAAGTTAGGATAGATATTGAAAATGACTTAATCAATATAACTACCAATTCAGACATAATATCAGAAGAATAAACAGTTTTGAGAAAATAAATTAAGACTAGCAAATTATCCAATAAGGAAGGCGTTATAAAAGATAATATGACGCCAAAAAGAAAGGGATGCAATAAATACAACTTACTGTACAGTAAATCTTGAAATGTCCAAGCACGAGACAATATTTATACATAACAATTTTATATCACAATGATGATGCGATTCAGTTTTGCCATTTTTAAAAGATTTTACAAAGGAAAAATTCAAAGGTATAAACAACGTCCATCTGATTAACTTTTGTACAATAGTTCCAAATGGTATGTATCTAAAACAAAACTCATGCTTTATTCATATTTTTGATGCTACAGAAGGTCTATTGAAAAAATTTGAAAAGCCGACAAAAAGAGTATTTTTGTATAGCGTAATAGCACATGTTAAGTATAATAATGAAAAGAAAGGTGTTTTACTTCCTATAGCAGAGGGGTTTCAGTGGAGTCATTAATCAGAATAAAAAATATGGTGGAAACGAAACAGAATAAAGTTAAGGCTTATAGCTTTTAATGAGGAAGAGTTTGTAGCACATTCGAGAGACTCAATCATTTTCCTTGATAATGCAATTTTGATATCTACTGAGCAGAATAATGTTATGATAAATATTGAAAATGACTTAATCAATGTAACTACCAATTCAGACATAATAACAAAAGAATATAGAGTTTTGAAGAAACAAATTAAGACCAGCAAATTACCCAATAATGAAGTTTTTATAAAAGATATTGCAACGAGAAAAAGAAAGAGATCCATTAAATGAGCTATTTAAATTTTTTAAATGAACTACGAATTATTTTTCTTTAAATGTCCTTAATATTTACTACTATAATTTAAAATGTTAAGATTAGTTAATATCCTTTTAAAAAGAATAATCATTATTTTATATACTCTATTGCGAATCAGCACATTAACATATAAGATATAATCTTGTTGTGCTGGTGTTACACTCAATAAACAAACAAACAAATATAACTCACTATATAATAAGGAAGAAAGTATAAAAAATTTGGTAGAAACAATTATTTTCCTTGACAATGAAATACTAAATTCCACAGAACAGAATAAAGTTAAGGCAGTTATTGAAAATGATTCTACAACCAATTCAGTCCTTATAACAGATGAGCTTAAACTTTTAATGAGGAGGAGATTGTAACGCATTCGCCTAATGTAATGTAATTTTGAACTCAATAGAGCAGAATAAATTAAGTATAGATATTAAAAATCACTTAAACAATGTAACTACCAATTCAGACATAATAACGGAAGAGATTTTGGAGAAAATAAATTAAGACTAACAAATTACCCACTAAGGAAGTGGTTAAAAAGATATTATAACACCAAAAAGAGATCCAATAAATGTAACTCTCTTTACAGTAAATCTTGAATTGTCCGAGCAGGCGACAATATTTATACATAAAACTTTTATATCACAATGAAGATACGATTCAGTTTTACCAAGCGAAAAATTCAAAGGTATTAACAACGTTCCTCTGATTAATTTTTGTAGTTCCAAATGGAATGTATCTAACACAAAACTCATGCTTTATTCATATTTTTTGATGCTACGGGAAGTATATTGAAAAAAATTGGAAAAGCGGACAAAAAGAGTATTTTTGCGCAATAACACATTTTAGGAATAATAATTAAAAGGAAGGTATTTTACTTCCTATAGCAGAGTACTTTCAGTGCAGTCATTAATCAGAAGACATTAAGCGTTTTTTTAAGACATTCTGCGTTTGCAAAGCACCAATGGCCAATTGCCCGACGAATTGTTGTTGACTGGAACATGCCATCTATACAGGCAATCATTTCTGTTTTCAATGAAGGATTAAAGACTTCGGAATCCAATAAATATTACTCACTGTACAGTAAATCTTGAATAGTCAGAGCAGGAGATAATATTTATACATAACAATTGTATATCACAATGAAAATACGATTCAGTTTTGCCATTTTTAGAATATTTAACCTAACCTAACATGACAACGTCCGGCTCATTAACTTTTGTAGTTCCAAATGGAATGTATCTAATACTAAACTCATGCTTTGTTCATATTTTTTGATGCTACGGAAAGTATATTGAAAAAATTTTAAAAGCGGACAAAAAAGAGTATTTTCGCGCAATAGCACATTTTAGGTATTTTACTTTCTATAGCAGAGTACTTTCAGCGCAGTCATTAATTAGAAGACATTAAGCATTTTTTATTTTATTTTTAAAAACATTTTGGGTTTGCAAAGCTCCTATGGCCAATTGCCCGATGATTGTTGTTGACTGGAGCAATCATTTCTATAAGGCAATCATTTTTGTTTTCAATGAAGCATCAAAGATTTCGGATATAGAACTGTATTTAGCAAAATGTAACTTCTTTGGTTAAAAAAAAATTATAGAAAAAAATAGTTATAGTACAGATATGTTCTTCATATTTTTCAAGAACAGGATATTATAAAACCAAAAAGAAAGGCATCCAATAAATATTACTCACTATACAGTAAACCTGAATTGTCAGAGAAGGAGACAATATTTATACATAACAATTTTATATCACAATGAAGATACGATTCAGTTTTGCCATTTTTAGAATATTTAACCTAACCTTACGTGGCAACGTCCGTCTGATTAACTTTTGTAGTTCCAAATGTATATTTTTTGATGCTACGGAAAGTATATTGAAAAAATTTAAAAAGCGAACAAAAAGAGTATTTTTGTACAGCGTAATAGCACATGCCAGATATTATAAAAAAAAGGAAGCTATTGTACTTTCTATAGCAGAGGCCTTTCAGTGCAGTCAGTAATCAGAAGACATTCAGCGTTTTTTTTTTCATTTTAAAAATATTTAGCCCGACGAATTGTTGTTGTTTGGAGCATGTCATACAGGCAATCATTTCTGTTTTCAATGAAGGATTACAGATTTCGGCAGCAGTTTTTGTCGCATTTGTTTGAGGAAAGAAAATTATAAAGAAAGAAAAGAAGATTTTGGTTCTGATGATATTTGTCAATCAGTTCTTCAACCGATAACCAACGCTTAATACACAAAGATTTAATTTTATGTAAAGGGCTTGCATATCTTCTTTAAACGCAAAAGACAATTAAACGGAGAAAAAAAATGTGCATTAAAGCGAAAATTTTGAAAATACCCCCCCTATAGAAATATGTAACTTTCGCACTGCTTTGGACGAATATGATGGCAGTAGTGTTAGAGCCTAGTTAAAAAAAGACGAATTACCAACAGACCGGTGGAATCATATTTTTTAGTTTAGAATAAGATTAATAATAAAAAATAGTTATAGTACAGATATCTTCTTCACATTTTTCAAGAATAACCTATAAAGATATTGAAGAGTCATTTTCGGACGCAGATCCAATAATATTTTGAAGGCGCCAACTGCAAGAAGCTATAAATATTCATATCTTTGACATATTTTATTCGTGGCGGAAAAGGAAGTTTTTAGTTCTGTTATCACCAACAAACACAGCCGCTGTTCTTGCAGTATTTGATGAGGAAAGTAAAGAAAATTATAAAGAACGAAAAAAAATGTTGGTTCTGATGATATTTGTCAATCAGTTCTTCAAACGATAACCAACGCTCAATATACAAAGAGTCCATTTTATGTAAAGGGCTTGCACATCTTCTTTAAACGCAACAGAGAAAAAAAGATGAATTAGAACGAAAAGTTTGCAAATACTATCGTTAAGAAATATGTTGCTTACGCCCTGTTTTGGACGAATATGATGGGAGTATTTGTAGAGCCTAGTTAAAAATAGACGAATTTCCAACAGCCCGGTGGAATCATATTTCAACTTAATAAAGAAATATACACTAGAAGGACGTTGCAACATACGATCTGCTGACTACATGAGAAGATCTTTGACTTATACCAAAGCGAAGCTAAAGAAGTTAGTAATGAGTGTCTCGATAATAAGACTAGCTTCAAAGAACCCAAAGCTAGAAACAGGCCTTCACAAGCGAAGGATTGGAAGGTACGAACTTTTTATACGCTAACATATATAAATATTTTTATAACAATTCTACTATGTATTCACGGTCCGAAGTCAACTAAAAACTTCAAATGTGAAGAGGGTGCTCAATATAGTTATTCCAACAGCATGCAATTGTCAACAGAAAACTACAAGTTACGTTGCAACATACGATCTGCTGACTACGTTAGAAGATCTATGACTTATATCAAAGCGAAGTTAAAGGAAGTAAGTAATGAGTGTCTCGATAATAAGACTAGCTTCAAAGAACCCAAAGCTAGAAATAAGCAAGGGGAAGGCACGAACTTTTTATACGCTAACATTGTAGATTCTTTTTTATCTATTCCACTATGTATTCACGTCCGGAGTCAACAAAAAACTTAAAATCTGAAGAGGGTGCTCACTTTTTTTATTCCAACAGCAGCATGCAATTGCCAACAGTAAACTACAACTTAATTATAATACCAATTATACATCAATCGCATTTTACGCCGGTGGTAATAAATACGGAAAAGAAAACCTTTACCTACATCAATCCGCTAGGCGAGAGTGCAGAACACTAAACACATTCAACATTAAAAATAATACTACAAGTTACATTCCAACAATACAACTACATGTCATTCAAAGCGAGGTTCATGTATGACAGTTCGTAGAAGCTATTGTAACTTCATCGGATTCAAGGAGTGTTGACCATCCAAAAACCTACCGCGAAAAAATTAAACAAGTTATCGACGATAACTGTGATTATTAACAATATGCATACATTATGGAATAAATTCAGATGGAATCGAATGCCAAAAATGTGGTCGTCAAACGTGCAATGGATGTCAGAAACATTATTCAAAGTTAACCAATCCAAAATACTGTAAACCATGTGAAAATCCTCATGTAAAACATTAAAAATAACAATATACAAAAAATAATCAATCATTTTTCGAGTCTTTTAATTCATTTTTCGATACAAATAGAAAAAATCGCTTAGAAATTTTCAATCAAAAGTTAAAAAAAAAAAATAAAATCGTTTTCGATTAAAAAATCAATCATTTTGATTGATTTTTTTTTTTTTAATTTATTGTGTTGACGTTCAAGGGGCAACCTTTCCAAGGGTATGCACCTGTGTATGCGGCCTGTATGTTCTCCCTATCTTCCAATGTGCTGAGAGGAGTTATACACCAGCGGCTTTGTATACTGTTTAGCAACCAGGCAGAAATCGCAGACAATTCACTTTATGCACACAACCACCGTAGGCAAAAATCCAATCGTGTCACAGCACCTTTCTATGTATGCAATCGTCGCAGGGCAAAATACGCAGAATCACACCATACTTCTATGTAAGCAACCGTCGCAGGCCCAAAAACGCAGAATCATAGAACACTTCTATGTACGCAACCGTCGCTCCACATTGAAAAGAATAAAGTGACCAATTTGTAAAAAAAGTCGTTGCAGACTCTGGAGCTAGACTTTTATTAACAGCGCACAGTGGGCCAAATGGCAAAAAAATTGGAAATAAGTCTACAACTTTTTATCTGTTGATTTTAGCCATACAAAATGTTCTAGACATTTGTAGAGGAGGACATAGGCTTTCAGAAAAGTGCTGTTGTTGGTCCATATCTTTAATACAGGGTGAGCTACAGGGTGTCAAAGTTGACCACTTTTGACTTCTCCAAGCTTCTGGGGGCCATAACTTTTGATCTACTCAACCGATTTACATGATTTAGGACTCTAGAGAAAGAGCTTGACAAGATCTAAAAAACTTATGCATAAAGTACCATGCCATCGTGTACTGTTAAGGAGTTATGAATTGTTTAATTTTAAAATATGAAAATTTGGCCTTGGTTTTTTTCAGTGTTTTTTAAATAACTCCGTCAATTTTAAAGCTATAAACTTCATACTTCACACAAATTATGCCAGCATATGTGTGCATAAAATACAAAAGGAATCACGTGAATATCTTTGGCGGTTTAAAAATGGCATCGTTTTCAATATGAAAAAAATTTTTTTTGTCAAAAAATTGCAAAATTTTTCAAAAAAGATACTCCCATTTCCTTTAAGTTTTCGCAAACTTTGGCCGTCAAAGCATTATCATTTCTTTCCATTTTCACAAAGTCGAGGTATTAAGAAAAGTTTTAAGTGCTAATTTGGCTAATTTCGATATCAAACAACACCGTTATCTTAAGACCAAAATGGCCAATTTTTTTACTAAACTTCAAAAGTTTCTCACTGGAAAAAAAGTTCCACGGGGATTTTTTCGCTTTTTTTGAACTTAAATGAAAGCTTAAAATGTTCCCAACATTTTAAGGTATGTCTCGCCATATCCTAGCCATAAATGAGATCGTAGCGATCAAAATACTGAAAAAAGTCAATTTTCAAGTAGTGCTATATTCATTGCTAAAAAACAAGTATTACGTCACATTTTATTGCAAAGATGTTAAATAAACTTTTATTTGGTAACACTTCTTCTACAAAACACAAAAAGAATCATGGAAATATCTCTATTCTATTCCATTTTATGGAACCGGCAATAAAAAAGTCAATTTTTCAAAAAAGTCGAATTTCCCAAATTTTGTTTTTGTTGTCCTAATTGCACATGACACACTATAGCCATATTTACGCAACATACCTTATCGTAAAGGAAATTTTCATACCTTTCCAACAATGTATAAAACATTTCTCAACTCGGATTCTATCTACTCTAAAATTCATTTACACTTCATTAAACTCTATATAAAAATGTCTATTTGTGAAATGGAACCTTATATGGGGCCTACACTAAAACATTGATAGATTTGCCCAGGGTTTACAATACAAATGTGTTAGAATAAAAAAAGGTCTCCTGCCAAAGTTTAAAAAAATTGGAATAAAAATATGTGTTTTAGAGCGAAAACACTTCGCATCGGCGTGCGTTTGTATAGTACCTACATCTATTTTTAATGTAAGCTGATGATTTTTGAATAAAAAGTAACCTAGAAATATACCTGCATATATATATATATTTGTGTTAAGATTTGATGCAGACAAATGTTACCTGTTTCGCTATGTCGAATTCCCAGGAAATCCACCGTATCAATGAATGTGAAAAAACCTACCCATAAAAAATTCATTGTCATTTTTTTTAACCAAATTCGAGTCCAGGTAAATAATTATAGAAGAGTAAGTAAAAAGAGGCACTTTGGACCCCTTTTTACGATTGCGTCTGATACCTGAAATGGGTCATTAATTGTGAATATATTGCATAAATATTTGAACAAAATCCAAATTTTCTTCATTATATTTTGTAGAGGCGTAAAGGACATTTATAAGTTATGGAAGTCATACTGAAGTATTCCACTCTTTCGAAAATTGTATGGGACATCAAAAATGATTCCAAATCATACACGGAGTCATTTAAGGAACTTGTTTACACTTTGGACCACATATATGGAATAAGGCTAAATAAAGACGCTTTAGACAAACTTGAAAAATTCTACAAATCATTTGAGAGAAGGTTGCCAGAATGTTCATTCGCAAAAATCAAGTTTTTCAAAATGTATGAGAAGTGGCTGAAATCGGATCTACTTATTGAAATTAAACCGCTGATTCCCGGCCGGCCTAGCAAAGCATACGACGAAGTTACGGAGAAAACCAAAAAGAAAAAACAAGAGGAACTATTGGCGGCACATCCGCCAAATTTAATAAAAGATACGTTCAAAACAGCATTGTTAAAAACACAACCAAAAAATGTTGGACGAATTGTCGATGTTTTACCATTAGCATCTCCGAAAAGGGTAAAGAGAATGGTAGAAAGTATTCCAACTCCAAAATCGACTACAGAATTCACGGAGGAAGATGCACTGGCCCTGATTTTGAACCTAGGCCTCTCAAGAAACAAATACTCAACAATGAGGAAGGCTCTTCGTGAAAAAGGATGGGGTTGTTTACCCTCAAAACATAAATTGTACAACACCAGGACGAAAATGGTGCCATCAAATATATACGTGGACGAATTAAAAGCAAGAGTGAAACTTGCTGATCTTGTTGAAAATACAGCTGTTAGAATTATTTCTAATTTTACTGAAGAACAGTTGAACACATGTAATAATTCCGAAGTGGTTTTGATCAGCAAATGGGGTTGTGATGGATCATCTGGATTTTCCGAATATAAGCAACAAACAGAAATAGATACCAACTTCGCATCAATTTTCATGGCATCATTAGTACCATTGAGAATGAGATTGTACAAGGACCAATCTTCATCATCGAAAGAAAATGCATTTCAAGATATATGGATAAATAGAACACCTGGGTCAAAATATTTATGTCGCCCAATTCGGTTTGAGTATACAAAGGAAGACCGGAACACAACACGATCTTTGGTGAACGAAATAAAGGAAGAAATTGCTGCATTACCCATGATTGTTATAAACCAATTGGGAAGAAATATAAAAGTTTCGTTTCAACTACAACTCACTATGATCGATGGAAAGGTGGCAAACGCATTAACTGGCGTTATGTCCAATTGGAGATGCAATATTTGTGGCAAGAAGAATGGGCAATTCGAGGACAAGTCTGATGAAAATTTAGTAAACGAAAATGCGCTCAATTTCGGTATTTCGCCCCTGCACTGTAGAATTCGATTCATGGAGTATTGTTTGCATTTATCGTATGACCTTAAATATCGGACTAGCCCTGGAAACCGCGATGTCTCTGCTAGAAACAACCAAGATCTTCACAAAATGAGGCAGGAAGAGAAGAATCGAATCCAGTTGGAGTTTAAACAAAAGGGACTTATAATAGATAAACCTCTTTACGGATACGGAAGCACAAATGATGGCAACTCGGCAAGGCGGTTTTTTGAGGACCCCGTATCGACATCTAAAATAACCGGTCTTGATGAACACTTGCTAAGACGATTCAAAGTGATTTTGGCTGTAATCAATAGCAAAAAGATGATAAATTCAACCAAATTTGAAGCTTATAGTAATGACACAAAAAACATTTTATCTGATTTATATTCGTGGAAAGCTTTAACACCGACAGTACATAAAGTCTTACATCATGGCAAGGAAATTGTGGAATACAACATACTTCCGTTAGGAGAACTTACAGAAGAAGCTCAGGAATCCCGTAATAGAGATGTTAAACAGTTCCGGCTTTTCAATACCCGAAAGAGCACCAAATTTAACCAAAATTATGATTTACTTCAATATTTATTGTTATCGTCTGATCCGGTACTATACAGCATCAGAACTAAATGGCTACCAAAAATATGTGACGATATAGATAAGGACGATCCCGATGCCATTCAAATTAAAGAGCTTTTAAATTTTGATACCTTAGATTATTTGGTAGAGAATAAAATCAAATAATACAAAACTAAAATGCTTTTTTATTTTGGGAGTAGCTAATATACATATAAACGCACGCCGATGCGAAGTGTTTTCGCTCTAAAACACATATTTTTATTCCAATTTTTTTAAACTTTGGCAGGAGACCTTTTTTTATTCTAACACATTTGTATTGTAAACCCTGGGCAAATCTATCAATGTTTTAGTGTAGGCCCCATATAAGGTTCCATTTCACAAATAGACATTTTTATATAGAGTTTAATGAAGTGTAAATGAATTTTAGAGTAGATAGAATCCGAGTTGAGAAATGTTTTATACATTGTTGGAAAGGTATGAAAATTTCCTTTACGATAAGGTATGTTGCGTAAATATGGCTATAGTGTGTCATGTGCAATTAGGACAACAAAAACAAAATTTGGGAAATTCGACTTTTTTGAAAAATTGACTTTTTTATTGCCGGTTCCATAAAATGGAATAGAATAGAGATATTTCCATGATTCTTTTTGTGTTTTGTAGAAGAAGTGTTACCAAATAAAAGTTTATTTAACATCTTTGCAATAAAATGTGACGTAATACTTGTTTTTTAGCAATGAATATAGCACTACTTGAAAATTGACTTTTTTCAGTATTTTGATCGCTACGATCTCATTTATGGCTAGGATATGGCGAGACATACCTTAAAATGTTGGGAACATTTTAAGCTTTCATTTAAGTTCAAAAAAAGCGAAAAAATCCCCGTGGAACTTTTTTTCCAGTGAGAAACTTTTGAAGTTTAGTAAAAAAATTGGCCATTTTGGTCTTAAGATAACGGTGTTGTTTGATATCGAAATTAGCCAAATTAGCACTTAAAACTTTTCTTAATACCTCGACTTTGTGAAAATGGAAAGAAATGATAATGCTTTGACGGCCAAAGTTTGCGAAAACTTAAAGGAAATGGGAGTATCTTTTTTGAAAAGTTTTGCAATTTTTTGACAAAAAAAATTTTTTTCATATTGAAAACGATGCCATTTTTAAACCGCCAAAGATATTCACGTGATTCCTTTTGTATTTTATGCACACATATGCTGGCATAATTTGTGTGAAGTATGAAGTTTATAGCTTTAAAATTGACGGAGTTATTTAAAAAACACTGAAAAAAACCAAGGCCAAATTTTCATATTTTAAAATTAAACAATTCATAACTCCTTAACAGTACACGATGGCATGGTACTTTATGCATAAGTTTTTTAGATCTTGTCAAGCTCTTTCTCTAGAGTCCTAAATCATGTAAATCGGTTGAGTAGATCAAAAGTTATGGCCCCCAGAAGCTTGGAGAAGTCAAAAGTGGTCAACTTTGACACCCTGTAGCTCACCCTGTATTAAAGATATGGACCAACAACAGCACTTTTCTGAAAGCCTATGTCCTCCTCTACAAATGTCTAGAACATTTTGTATGGCTAAAATCAACAGATAAAAAGTTGTAGACTTATTTCCAATTTTTTTGCCATTTGGCCCACTGTGCAGCGTTTTAAAAGCGTTCAATGAGAACAAAATAGTGCCCACAAACGACTTTTTAAATAACTCGTTAAATTTTTTAAGAAACAAAGAAAACAATGCTACGTTTCATAACAGTTCAAATTTGTTATAACCATTTTATGCGATTTATCAAAAGTGCCATCCTGCAGTGCACAAAGGAATGATGTTGTTGTCGATCAATACCTCTGAAATTGCAGATGTATGGAAATGGCTTCGTCACATAGGCATAATCCTAAATAAGTCCCAATTTAAACGACAGAGATTTGAAATAAACACAGTGAACAAGTATGGGTATTGATAAGGATGTTGAAGAATATAAAGAGTCATCTGACGCACAATGCTCTACAAAAAGCGAACCTAATTTTAAACGTAGCCCATTTTATGTCGCGGTCCATGATATTATTTTAAAAGAGGAAATATACACGAATATGCAAGTAGAGCAATAAATTCAAACATTTTTTATAGTGAAGAATTCCACGATATAGTTTTAAAAAGAGTCCCAATTTAAACGACGGAGTTTCGAAGTTAAAAGCAGTGACTATTTATCGCAAATATGGGTATTGATAAGGATGTTGAAGAATATAAAGGGTCATCTAGAGCACAATGCTCTACAAAAAGCGAACCTAATTTTAAACGTAGCCCATTTTATGTCGTGGTTCATGATATAAGCAAGTGGAGCAATAAATTCAAACATTTTTTATAGTGAAGTAAATGTATTATCAGATAAAAACATTGTTGCTCTCTCTGAAAAGTGATCAAAAATTCGACAAGTCAGAGGTATTAGAAGAAAAATTGTTAAAGACAAGTTGGAATGTCAATTGCCGTGAAATTATAGCAATAAAACGGATGTCAAACTTCCAGATTAGACTCGCGATGTAAGAAATTTGTGTGATGTTGTTTCGGAAAATGTTTGCCTAAAAATTAAATCAGAAACATTACATCGCTTCGATCGGCACGAAGATCCAGCAATAGACGAATATCTGATGCAAAAGAATAAGGAGTAGTCCAATTTTATACAAAGAACTGGAAGTCCTCAACTTACATACTTGTTTCCAGAGGATCAATTCAATTTTCTGTATTTTAAAGGCAATATATTGTAGTTTCTAAGCACGACCCAAAGTCGAAGACAGTTTTCCTGTACTCTTTTGTAAAACTTATTATTGGATTTTATGATAAAGGCTTAGTTATACCAATAGCGGAGGCTGTGCTTTGTGAGCATTTTGAATTCGACATTACCAAATTTTTAGTGGATTTCAAGAAATTTTCCACAATATGCTAATTGTGAAAGATTACAATCTAAGGTTAATAAGATAATTGGGCCCTATCAATGCGGCTTTAGACCTGCACAATATGCCAATTAGCACAATATGCTAATTGTGAAAGATTACAATCTAAGGTTAATAAGATAATTGGGCCCTATCAATGCGGATTTAGACCTGGTAAATACACCCTGGACCAGATGTTCACACTTCGACAAATCCTGGAAAAGACCCGAGAAGGGTATTTGTTGACTAAAAAGCCATCTTTTTGTTGACTAGAAAGCCGCTTTCCATACCAGTTTACGTTCAAATATATTTCAAGAGATGTTTGAGTTTGGTATCCCTGCAAAATTAAAAAGACTCTGCAGGATGACACTTGCTGATACGCGTTCTTCAGTAAGAATATGAAAGAATCTCTCGGAACCATTCAACACCAAACGTGGTTTCAGACTAGGAGACAACCTATTGTGTGATCTCTTTAATATCCTACTGGAGAAGATTATACGAGAGGCAGATGTGAATAGATATGGCACACTAATCACAAGAGGCACATGCTACTCGCCTATGCCGACGACATCGATATTATAGGTTGGTCACCGGAAGTAGTAACTGCAGCCTTTGAAAGAATTGAAAGAGAGTCAGTGAAAATGGGTCTGGCAGTAAATGGAGATAAGACGAAATGGATGGTTTCAGCTCCCAAAAAGCCTTGCACAACCGAGCAGATAAAGAAAATGGAGAAAGTTGAGAACCACAGCTTTGAGACCTCGGCACCGCCGTAACCGAAACGAATTACACCAGTTTTGAGATGGATGGTTTCAACTCCCAAAAAGCCTTGCACAACCGAGCAGATAAAGAAAATGGAGAAAGTTGGGAACCACAACTTTAAGAGCACGGCACCGCCGTAACCGAAACGAATGACACCAGTTTTGAGATAAAGCGAAGAATAATACTGGCAAACAGATGCTACTTTGGATTAAGCAAGCAGTTTAGAAACAAGGCCACCTCTCGACATACGAAGATTACACTATAAAAGACACTAATATTACCCGTGTATATGGCATGGGTACTTGTGAAAGCAGATGAGGCAGTGCTTGGAGTATTTGAGAGAGAGAGATTCTTCAAAAAAAAATATGGACCAGTTTGCGTTAAAGGAAAATATAGGCGACGTATGAACCACGAGCTGTATGACGACGATAGCATAGTTACACGGATCAAACTACATCTGCTGCGTGGGCTAGGTTATGTTGTCAGAATGGACGAAGAAGCTCCAATAAAGAAGTCTTTTGAAGGCAAACACGGTGGTATACGCAAACCGGGAAGACCAAAAGCCCTATGGAAAGATCAAGTGGTGGGAGACACCTTGAAACGTGGTGTCAGAGATTTTAGATTGAGCGCAGAAAATCGAGGCAGTTGGAATACTATTCTACGTTCGGCTAGTGGAACAAATGTTCTAGTAAGTAAGTAAGAAATTTAGTTTACAACAAAACATAGTATATCATCCTACAAATCGGCCAGATAGATTAAAAACAACCTGAGGAAACAAAGAAAAGGACTCCAAAATGTTAAAGAAGGCTTTTAACGTAACCATTACTCAAGGCCAATAGTTGATGAGGAGTAATTCGGAATCTTTTTACTATTCAAAAATATACCGCAAACAAAGAAAGAAGTTATAAATATTTGATTTGCAAATACAAATATATGTATGAGTCTTATTATTGCTGTATAGAGCAAATTTTAAGGATGCTCACATTAAGTTTACAACAAAACATAGGTTATCATCCTATAAATTGGCCCGATATAATAAAAATAAAACATGGGAAAGAACTCCATAACGAGAAAAGAAGGTTCGAAATGTAACCGTTACTCAAGACAAAAAGTGCATGAAGAGTAAATCGGAACGATTTTATTATTCAAAAAAAAAAAAATATTCCAAACAAAGAAAGAAGTTGTAATTAATTGGCAAATAAAAAATATATATATGAGTCTAATTACTCCAAAGCAAGACCTTTAATAACAGTAGCGTTATAATTACATGAATTGGATTCACTAAATCCACGCCCTCAATTATACGATAGTGTCGTTGAACTACACATCAACATTCTAATGTATGAAAATGGGTTACGTAATATTGCAACGTTGCCAAGTCAAAAAGCATATAATTAATTTTATGATAATTATGAAATAAGTGATGTAATAAATGCAGAAAATTTCAAAGGAAAAGTTGTCGCCATTCTAAATAAAGCAATGATACAATATACATAAGTTTGTGCTAACGTTAAGGAAAAAAACCTTGTGTTTTATTGATCCCAGAGATTTAATGAAAAGGATTTGAAGTTTGTGTAAGAAAAAGCACTACAGATTTTCTCATTAATGGGTTACAAATCTGATACGATTTAATGTTCTAAGCTTAATCACGATCTGCAGAAAGATAACCACAATTGGGGTGTTTATACATTTGTTTAATTGTTGAAGCTTTGATTAAAAATCAACATCTTGTCTAGTCCCAAGAGGGGGGAGAATTTTTTAATAAAAGATAACTTCAAACAATATGAAGCGTATAAAATAAAAAATGAAATATTCCAGATAGCGCGCGTCACTGTTCAGCTGAACCAAAATAAAAATTTCAAAAAAAGCGCTATTTACTCTCCTCCTAGATGCAATATTGAATCAATACAATACCTTGAACTAATACAATTTATTGGAGATCATTTTATCATTGCTGGAGATCTCAGTGCCAAAAATGAAGTGTGGGGAGCCAGACTGACAACAAAGAAAGTTTGTGAGTCACACAAGGCTTGTAAATGAAATGAACCCACACTCAAAAAAAGTGACCCCATGGTTCAGTTAAAACTAACTAATATTCAATAAAAGAACTAAATTTAGCGCTAAAAATATTTTTAAACGATTGTAGTGTATTTTGTTGTTAAAAACAGCTAATTCTTATAAACTTCTGGCTGGTTTAGAGATAACTTGACTAAAATTAATTACTTCTTCATTCTGTATGGTTAACAGCCGAGTATGACAATTTTAACTCATCAAATTAATTGTTGGAATAGAATATTTGAAATTATTATTATGAGTAAATAAAAATGTTTTGCAAAACCTTTTGAATGATAGACAAACAGTTGCGTTAGAAAAGTTTAATACATTTGAAAGTTATTGTTTGAATAGATTTTTTTTGAATTTTTACTTTAAATAAGTCTTAAAAATTTTATTACAAAAAAACAAAAATTCTTATTTTCAGCTATCACTTAATTTGTATATTGGCATTTAAATATGCAATGTTTATTGAATTTAGACAAATGGAGCAATTTGTTGATAAGTCGTAAATTTTATAACCGCTATCGCCACTTTAAGAAGTTCCAAAGATTCGATGCTTCTCACAGTATCAATTTGATTTAGATTTTTCAGGTCAACGCTACTTTCAAGATGCAAAATTTTATTATTAGTATTCTTTTAAGTTAAATCCATATTTACCGACGAAATAGGTTTAAGATCCGACTTTCAATGCTAGTGGAAAATTCATTGAAAATATCATATTCCACTTCTATTTAAAAAAATTACGAAAACGCCGTTAAATAAAAGAAATTAAAATTGCTGAATATACTACTTAGTATTGTAAGTTTTGATGCATAACGTAGCTTGTACCCGAACTGAGAAATAGTTCTAATTCTACTTCTTCTAATTCTGTTCTTGGTTCCAAAAAAATTATTTTTTTGAATAGGAACGACATTCGACTCAAAATTTTATATACTCATCCCGTTTACTCTGATTAATTCATTTTGAAAAGTGATTAAAAGTTTTTCAATTCTACATACAATACGATAAGTAACGTCCGTTCAGTTCCGCGATCAGAAATGAAATAATTTTTTTTTGTAGCTGCTGCAAAATTTTGGTTGGCGTAATAGGTCAATACTAATTTTATTTTTTTGAATATTTCGAAACCAACTAAAATTAATTTTGCAAACATATTGTTTCACTTCATTTCTCTATTGCCACTGGTATGAAAATTGAAATTATTTAATGGAAAATAAATAATGTAATATTTGGCAGTCCTCAGATAAGAAATTTTATCCTTGTTATCCATTTTCATTTAAATGATTTTAAAATATATGGCAAAATATATGGAAAAGAGGAAAACTTTTAACATTTTAGGTACACAAGAACTCGTCTCTAAAAAACTTGGTCTGACCAGATGGGTCACCATAATATATTGTCCAGCTGCAGACCAGAAGATAAATACAAAAAGAAAAACAAAAAAAAAACGTTTTGTTTAAGTTAGGCAGAAAATGTGTTTTTTGCTTTGTAATAAACATTTGACTGGTTTTCTATATCGCGATTTCGTTGGTATCACCCAAACTAATCAGTAGAAATTGTTAAAAAAAAAAACTTTTGTTTTTGTTTTTTGAAACTATCAAATTAAACAAAATAGGCGATGTAAATATGTGGTAACACTTTCAAGAAATCCTCCTGAAGTTAATATATTCTCAGATAAAAATGTTGTTGAGAGATACTCGAAGTCAAAAGTATTAGAAGAAAAATTGTTTAAGAAGGGTTAAAAAGACAATTACCGTCAAATGATCGCAATGAGAAGTAAGTCAAACTTCCAGATGAGCTTCGCGTCTAGGAAATTTATGTGATGTTATGTCGTAAGATGTTTGACGAACAATGAGATCAGAAACATTTCATCGTTTCGAGCGGCACCAAGATTCAGCAGTAGACGCATATCTGATGCAAAAGAATAAAGAGTAAGTCAATTGTATACTGGAAGTTGTATAACTGGAAGTCCTCAACTTACATATTTGTTTGCAGAGAATCAATAAAAGTTGACCAAAGTTGAGAATAAACTACTGTTAAAAATTAGTAGAAATTTGTTTTTCTGTATTGTACAGGAAATATAGTTTCTATTTAAATACAACCCGAAGTCGAAAAGACTGTACTCTCTTATAATACATATTATGGGATTTTATGGGAAAGGCTTAGTTATACCAATAGCTGTGCTTTGTGAGCACTTTGAATCCGACATTACAAAACTTTTAGTGGATTTTAAGCAAATTTCCATATTAAAAGGAGTAAAATAGTCAACTTGTTAAAGAGTCGTTACATACTGGAGCTGGGCTTTAATCAACAGCGTTTTCGTTCAATTTTTTAAGAAACAAAGAAAAAAAACTTTGTTTCGTAGCAGTACAAATATGTTATAGTCATTTTATGCGAAATGTCATTAATGACATTCTGCAGTGCACTAAGAATGATGTGGTTGTCGATATATTTAAAAGTGGTTTAAGAATAGCAATCAATACTTTTGAAATTGGAGATATATGGAAATGGTTTCTCTAAGGATGCTGAAATTTAGTTTATAACAAAACCAGATATAATAGAAAGAATAAAAATATGAAAATGGGTAGCGTAATATTGCAACGTTGCCAAATCAAATTACACATAATTATTCTTAAAATAGTTATGAAATACGTGATGTAATAATACAGGAAATTTCCAAGTTAATGATATATCTCTTCTACCCATTTTGAACAAAGCAATGATACATTATTCATTAGTTTGTGAAAACGTGAAGGAAAGAACTATGTGTTGCATTGACACCAGAGACACAAATATAAAGTTAGTTTAGAAATAAGTTCTACAGATTTTCTCATTAATGGATAAATCTGAAACCATTTAATGTACTAAGCAATTGTGATTTTTACTGGAAGCCCTTTACGTACTTTATTTGCCACCAGAAGAAAGCGCGAGAGAGAGCAAATTTTGACATTTCGAAAATAGGGAAGCTGCAAATTTCTACTGGGACTTATTGCCGTCAGAAATTTGCAACTTTGAACAGATGTTTTTGTAAAGGTCAGCTGTTTTATGAAAAGCAGCTGTTACATGAAAATACAAAAGCTAACACCAAAATCCATCAAATAGATAGTGGTAAGTAAAAAATAAAAATATTGTGTATTAGTAATTATTAAATTTGTTAAATTTTTCTTTACTTGTAATGAAGATTCAAGGCACCAGCCAATGTAAAGATACAGAAAACTTGCCAAATTAAGTTGTAATTTTACCTCAAGTCGGTTATTCTACATTAGAAGGTAAGTGCAAAAGTTGCGAAAATATTTGGGAAATCTTGTAAAATTAAAAAATTGTATCCTTCCAGATAGCAAGAAAAAGCACTTATGAGTTTTTTAAGTGTGTTGATGGAATCATCCTCATCGGAGAGCTACGATGAAAGCAACACCATTCCTTTGACTTTGTTTAGGAGGAGGAGAATGCTACCATGGTATCGAGTTGTTTGGTTGGACAGTTAAAAGTGACGCACAGTGGGATGGAAAAATTAGTGCAAATTATTCTGCCAACTGTGAACGGATCCAGATATCTTCAATGATAAGGCAGTGTTCGTAGCCGTAGATATAATACAATTTCCGTGAACAGAATATATATTCGGCTTGAAGGTGATATTTATTTGTGGCAACACTTTCAAGCAATCCTCCTGAAGTTAATGTATTCTTAGATAAAAAAGGTTGCTGATCTCCCTGAAAAGGGATTAAAACTTCAACAAGTCAGAGGTATTACAAGAAAAATTGTTATAGGCGGATAGAAACGTCAAATACCGTCAAATTATCGCAATGAGAAGTAAGTCAAACTATCAGATGAGTTTCGTGACATAGGAAATTTATGTGATGGTATGTCGGCAGATGTTTGCCGAAAAAGTATATCAGAAACATTACTTCGTTTCGATCGGCACTAAGATCCAGAAGTGGACGAATATCTGATGTAATTGTATACAAAGAACTGGAAGTCATTAACTTACATACTTGTTTCCAGAGAATCAATAAAAGTTGACCAAAGTTGAGAATAAACTATTGTTAAAAATTAGATCCATTTGCTATTTCTGTATTGTACAGGAAATATAGTTTCAAAAAACGACCCGAAGTCGAAAACAGTTTTCTTGTACTCTCTTGTAATACATATTATTGGATTTAATGGTAAAGGCTTAGTTATACCAATAGCGGAGGCTGTGCTTTGTGAGCATTTGGAATCCGACATTATAAACTTTTTAATGGGTTTTAAGAAATTTTCCACATTAAAAGTATCAGTGGCCAATTTGTGAAGTACTCGTTACATATTAGAGCTAGGCTTTAAGTAAAAGCGTTTTAAAAAGAGTTCAATAAGAATAAAATTATGTCCACAAACGACTTTTTAAATTAATCTTTCAATTTTTTAAGAAACAAAGAAAAAACTATGGTTCGTTACAGTATAAATATGTTATAACCATTTCATGCGAATTATGAAAAATGACATTCTGCAGTGCACAAAGAATGATGTGGTTGTCGATGTATTTAAAAGCGCTTTAAGAATGGCTATCAATGCTACTGAAACTGCAGATGGATGGAAATGTTTCCGTTAAATATGCATAATTTTATCAGTTCCCAATTTAAACGACCGAGTTTTTAAATAAAAAAAGTGAAAGTAAGGATGTTGAAAAATATAAAAAGTCATCTGCAGTACAATGGTCTACAAAAAGCGAACTTAATTTCAAACGTCACCCATTTTTTTTTTTTTTTTTTTTTTTTTTTTTTTTTCTCGTGGTCCATGATATTATTGTAAAAGAGGAAAGATAAACGAATAACGAAGATGCAAGAAGAGTAATAAATTCTAACATTTTTTATAGTGAAGAATTTCACGATATAGTTTAAAAAAAAGTGATGCCCCCGTGGATTCCCCAATCAAGGGGACTTTGACCCTGGCGCGTACACTGGAACATGATTTTGATAACCGATTTGGATTGATGCTACGAGCTGACGGCTGTGGTATTCTGTTACCTGAGTAGGAGGGAGTGACATCCCTCTCGAAATGGCTTTCAGGCTAATGCCACCGCTGCCTCCGTCCCGTTAAACCCCTGGCAGGCCTTAGGGAACGATCTGTGCCTCGTAACCATTAAGTTGGTAATGTAGGTTCTGTTGATACGATATCCAGATTAATGCCCGACCTGGCTCTGAACGCAAGTACTCATAAGGTCTTGCGTCAACCCTCGCGAGGACCTCACTGCTTGCAAAGGGACCCTCGGGGTCATTGCTCTGCGAAAGGGCGACTACATTATCGGACACAGACAACGGCTCTAAGTGGGGACCCGATTAAAATGGAAACACCCATTAACATAGCAGCAGAGGAGATGGAATCGATCTTTGGAAGAAGATCGAAAGTACATCGATCACCGGTAAATTCTCCACTAGCCTCCGGGCCCAGTGTCGAGAAAGAGAAGGAGGTAAGAAGTATAGCGTTAGACTGTACCCCAGCGGAGAACAACGCGGAGACATGCGAGAACAGCACCAGTTCTCCTAGACAAGAGTTCATCTTGAAGATGCGACTTTCGGAGGAGGAGGCGCTTGAAAAGTGCAAGAAAGTCCTTCGCCAGATGCGACTAGCTATAGGAAGGCAGAAGAACATTAGCAGGGATGTCCAAAATGGTGTGTCTGAGATAGAGGAAATCTTGGACATTATTGGGAGCTACCGCAAAAACTGGAAGGCCGCGGAGAAGCAGAAACAGCAAAGCAGGCCAATAATAGCGGAGACTCCCACGACATCAACCAACATGTCGACGCCTTCTACGGCGCAAAACAAGAGGAGCGCGCCGAGTCCAGTCGAAGAAAATCCTGGCAAAAAGAAGAAGGATAAAGCTGTAGAGGTGAGACCACCGGCGAAAACAGCCGGAAAGAGGAAGCCCGACAAAGAGGCTGAGAAGAAGAAGCCCGAAGAAGAGGCAAGAACGTCAAGGAGGAACCCGCGGCGAAAACCGCGCGCTCGGAGACCACGGAAACCCAGGCAGCGACCAGAGGCCGTGTTAATCAAGCCGAAGGAGGGGCATAGTTACGCGGACGTGCTCAGGGACCTCAGGCGAAACGCGAAACCGGAGGAAGCCGAGGTCGCCATCCGCTCCGTCCAGAAAACGAGAACGGGTGCAGTTCTTCTCGTGATGGGCAGAGGAGGAAACAAGGAGGTGTTCTGCGAGTCCCTCAAAGGCGTCCTTAAGGAGGCTGCAGTCGTGCAGGACATGAAACCGAAGGCGACAATTGAGATCCGTGACTTGGACTCCCTCTCGACCGCCGACGAGATCACTGAAGCAGTGATCAAGGCAACGGGAACGACAGCTGGAGAAGTGACTGTGCAGCTGACAGCACTTAATTCGAAGGAGCAGAGGAGGGCCTTCGTTTCTCTGCCAACTAGCTGCGTCAATATTTTGTTGAAGACCAGCAGGCTCCTGATAGGAATGACGAATTGTCGGCTAAACTATCGGGATGAAAGAAAGCGCTGCTTCAGATGTTTTGGAGCCGGCCACCTACAGTGGGAGTGCAAGGGACCCGACAGGAAAGGAATGGAACTATGCATTAGATGCGGCGAGAGTGGGCACAAGATGAAGGAGTGCCATAACCCTCGGAAATGCTGTATTTGCTCGCAGAGGGGAAAAGGCCCGACGGATCATCTTCCTGGGTCAGAGAGATGTAAAGGAGGCAAACAGCAGGCATGCTGAGAACACTGCAGGCCAACATGCACAGGTGTAAAGTCGCACATGATCTCCTATCACAGATAGTCGCAGAACAACGTGCTGACATCGTGATTATAAGCGAGCAATATGGAAGGAGAGATCAAGGGTCCTGGCTGGAGGATCCCACAAAAACAGCTGCTATCTGGATCCCATACCGCAATGGCATCTCACCAGTAAAGAGCGGAAGTGGAGACGGTTACGTCTGGGTGCAGTTAAACCACTTTACGCTGTTTAGCTGCTACCTCACTCCTAGTGACAGCATCGACGCCTACGAGGCAAAACTCGATGAGATCGAGGACACAATGCGTGGATTAGACGGCCATCACGTAGTAGCTGGCGATTTCAACTCTCGAGCGGTGGAATGGGGCATGCCAACAACCAACCCAAGAGGGAGACGAGTTCTAGACATGGCCGCAAGAACCGGTTTACTCGTTGTAAACACTGGAGACGTGCCAACCTTTAGGCGACCCGGCTGCGAAGGCACTATACCGGACATCACCCTTGCGTCCGAGGAAATCATCGGAAAAATAACAGAGTGGAGCGTACTGGAAACTTACACGGCAAGCGATCACCAGTACATTATGTTCTCCTTCAATACTGGAGGGAACACAGTTAACGAGGAAAGGAGCACCAGTACACGAAAGTGGAACGTGAGCAAGCTCGACTCCTCAAAACTCCTGGCGGAAATCGACCGGCAAGCCGTGTGGTCAGAGCTGGATGAACTAGACGTTCCGTCGACAGTGGAACGGGTGATGGAAATCATAGAGTACGGATGTAAGAAATCCATGCCAAAACTCAAAAGGCCGAGGGGAAATAAAACCGCAGTGCACTGGTGGAATGATGCCATAGCTGAGCAACGAAGCAACTGCATCAAACTAAGACAAATGTTTTGGGAAAATTTGTAGATGACTCGGATTTTAAAATATCCAACAGTCCAGCGGAAGAATATTTCTTTATAAAAAAAATATAACCTTTGAAAAGCGCAAAAAATAACGTTCGATTATAGAAGACTCTCGTAGGTCTACTCTAGATAAATAAAAGAGAAAATGCCAGAGGAAACATGGAAAAGAACTCCAAAACTAGAATAAAATTTTAAGCGTAGCCGTTACTCAAGGCGAAAAACTTATGAAGAGTAAATCCGAATGTTTCAACTATTCACAAAATATCCTACGCAAAGAAAGAAGTTGTGGAATTTTTATTGGCAAATATAAATATATATATGAGTATAATCATTCCAAAGTCAGCCGTTTAATGACAGCAACATTATGCTTACATGAATTGGATTCACTAAATCCACCTTCGCAATTATACGATAAAGCCGTTGATCTATACATCAACATTCTAATATATGAAAATGGGTTACGTAATATTGCAACGTTGCCAAGTCAAATAACATTTAATTATTTTTATAATAATTATGAAACAAGTGATGTAATGAATGCAGAAAATTTCAAAGGAAAAGTTATCACTATTCTACCAATTTTAATGAAGCATTGATGCAATATACACTAGTTTGTGTGAACGTTAAGGAAAAAAACATTGGTTTTTCCTTGATCCTAGAGATGGAAATAAAAACGGATTTGAAGTTAGTGAAGGAGTAAGTTCCACAGATTTTGTCAGTAATGAATTAAAATGTGATATTATTTAATGCACTAAGCTTAATAATGATCTGCAGATGGATAACCGCAATTGTGGTGTATACAAGTATGTCTTTATTCTGAAGCTTTAAAGCTTGTCATCCTATATAATGCAGTACATCCTAAGACGGGAACAACTTTTATATTAAAAGATAATACCAAACGCTACGAGGAGTCTTACACAGGTTAAAAATAACGAAATCATATGAACTTCTTCCAATAAAGTTTATCTTTATTCTGTACATATGGTAAAAATTCGAGTATAACAATTTTAACTCATGCAAAATTAATTTTTGGAATAAAATGTTTGACATTTTTACTACGAGTAAATTAAAATGTGAGTAAATTAAATATTTTATAAAATCTTGTCTTCTATTTTGGCCAATTTTAAATCGCAAGAAATAATTTGTTGTTTTGAACGTAGACAAACAATCGCGTAAGAAAATTTTAACACAACATTTTTGACGTAAATAAATCTTAACAAACTTATTACAAAACCTTTGCTTAAAAAATAACATCATATGTCTTATTTTCAGGACATCATAGCCGTTACCGCAATATAAAGAAGTTCCATAGATTCGCTGCTTCTCGCAGTATTAACTTCTCACCTATTTACAATGGGGAAATTTACGTCCGTTCATTTCCGCAATCAAAGCTGAAATGATTTTTTCTAGAGCTGCAGCAAATTTGTAATTTGCGTAATAGGTCATTTTTTTCAAATGTTTCGAAACTAATAGTAATTGATGTTTTAGCATATTGTTTCACAACATTTCTCGATAATATATATGTATTATATATTTATTAGTTTTATTTTTATACCCTCCACCATAGGATGGGGGTATACTAATTTCGTCATTCTATTTGTAACTACTCGAAATATTAGTCTGAGACCGCATAATGTATATATATTCTTGATCGTCGTGACATTTTTTGTCGATCTAGCCATGTCCGTCCGTCCGTCTGTCTGTCGAAGGCACGCTAACTTTCGAAGGAGTAAAGCTAGCCGCTTGAAATTATGCACAAATAATTCTTATAAGTGTAGGTTGGTTGGGGAAATATACGTTTTATATAGCTGCCATATAAACCGATCTTGGGTCTTGACTTCTTGAGCCTCTAGAGTTCGCAACTATTTTCCGATTTGCTTGAAATTTTGTACGACGGATCCTCTCATGACCATCAGCATACGTGTTTATTATGGTCTGTATCGGTCTATTGCCTAATACAGCTCCCATATAAATTGATCTCTCTATTTCACTTCTTGAGTCAATAAAGGCGCCATTCTAATTCGAATTGGCTGACATTTTATACAGGTCTCCAACATATAATTTAATTGTGTCCGTACCTGATCTTACCTTGATATCGTTCTAATAGCAGACCAAATATTTTCTTTTATCCCTTTTTGCCTAAGAAGAGATGCCGGGAAAAGAAAAAAGCATAGCACGCTTTTACTTGTTAAATCTATTTAAATATTATGGCAATGGAATAGGGGCAAACTTTTTCATATCTTAAGTACACAAGAACTCTTCTCTAAAAAAAACTCGATCTGACCAAATGCGTTACTAACTCGATCTGACCAAATGCGTTACAATCGGATATTGTCCGTTGGCTAGTTTCCTAGATCGCTATTTTGTTTGGTACCACCATCAGTATGGTTTGTCAAAAATGGTATGTCTTCTGGGTTGAAACTATGCTCTTAAGAGTATTTTCTTTTTGTAGCGTAGTAAGAATGACATTACTCCACTTCATATATTTCTACTAAATAAGACATCCTAGCACTTGCACTTCAATGTAAGCATATTGCAGCCTACACTCTTTGCGGCGTGCCGTTCCGTTCATTAACACGTTTTGCGCCAAATTTATTCGGTTTTGAAATAATTCATAAAATCGGCTATTGTTCGGCTGCAGATAGTGGGGTAATCCTTATACATTACACCACCACCGTGGTACCGGGTATTATAACTTTGTGCATTTGTTAGCAACGCTTAAAAGGAGAAGAGCTGGATCCATTGGTAAGTATACCGATTGGCTTTGAATAACTTCCTGATTCGATTTAGCTATGTCCGTCTGTCTGTCTGCCCATGTATTTTTGTGACCAAGGTACAGGTCGCATTTATTGTCCGATTGGTATGAAATTTGGCACAAGCCTACTTTTTGCCCAAAACAACCGATTGAACACAATCGGTTCAGATTTAGATATAGATCCCATATACATAATTTATCCGATATGGTCTTTTAAGGGCGTAGAAGCCACAGTTTTGTTTCGATCTTCACAAAATTTAGCATGAGATGCTTTATTCAACGTCCTCATATGTAGGCAAAATTTCATAAAAATCGATTCAGATTTCGATATAGCTCCCATATATATTTTTTATCCGATACGGGGTTTTAAGGCTGTAGCAGCCACAATTTTGGCCCGATTTCTACAAATTTTAGCGTGAGTTTTTTATGTAATGCCCCAATGCGAGTGCAATATTTCATATAAATCGGTCTAGATTAAGATATAGCTCCCTTGGGCAAATTTGCCCAAGAACATTCCATTAAGGAACTGGGGCAAACTTCTTACAAATCAATGAGTTCCAACCGATTCCTTTTTAAGCTCAATGATAAGGGACCTCCTTTTTTATAGCCGCATAAGAATTGCGCCCTCTAGAGGCTCAAAAAATCAAAAGATATCTTATATAGGAGCTATATCAAGCTCTAAACCGATTTGAACTATACATACTTGGCATAGTTTTCGCAAGTCAAAATAAAAAACTTCGTGCAAAATTTCAGCTAAATTGTTTAATAATTGCGCACTCTAGAGGTTAAAGAAGTCAAGATCCGAGATCGGTTTATATGGCAACTTTATCAATTTTAAACCGATTTGAACCATAGTTGGTAATGATGTAGGAAGTCATAACAAAATACCTTATACAAAATTTGAGCTATATCGGATAAGAATTTAGAGGCTTAAGAAATCAAGATTCAAGATCGGTTTATATGGCAGTTAAATCAAAACATCGATCGATATGATCCATTTACAATCCCAACTGACCTACATTAATAGGAAGTATTTGTGCAAAATTTCAAGCGCCTAGCTTTATCCCTACGAAAGTAAGTGAGCCTTCCACAGACGGACGGACGACTTAGAATGTCCAGACGATCAAGAATATACATATATACTTTGTTGGGTCTCAGATGAATATTTTGATGTGTTTCAAACGGAATGACGAGACTAGTTTACCCCCCATTCCTATGGTATAAAAAGAAAAAAAGTAAGTGGTCTAGGCCGCAAGTTTTTGTACTGAAGTCTTAAGTGGATAATTATTTACAGTTGTCGCAACTATTATTGAAGGAATATCCAGTGCTAAACATTTTTTCTGATATTTATGCCATGGGTAAGCCGAAGATGCTTACCCATGTGCAACGTTGACATTAGATAAGCCGGGAAAAGTGGAAATTCGAAAAATAGACAAAATGATGACAAAGTGTTAGGTATCAACAGCGAGCATCGCCAATAATAAATTCAGCGCCATCTATTGGGGGATATAAATTATTTGAATAGCAAAGACAACCCGAATAAAGAAATAGAGCGCGAGAGGAACAGCAGAGAGTATTTAAAGTTGA
Source organism: Stomoxys calcitrans (assembly GCF_963082655.1). NCBI lineage: Eukaryota > Metazoa > Arthropoda > Insecta > Diptera > Muscidae > Stomoxys > Stomoxys calcitrans. The sequence goes on along the minus strand of NC_081556.1, from coordinate 99,199,115 downwards.
GTATATGCTTTTCACTACTGTTTTGACAAGTTGTCTGACATGAACGCATAATATATATGTAGCTTAGTGAATGCAAAGAAGTGTAATTGAAAAGAAGGTTAAATTTAATTGGTGTAAAAAAGCCGCAGCGAATTGGGCCGGGTAACAAGTAAAACAAGTAAGAGTGATTTGTTAAGAGCTTGATAACTTTTTTTTTAAAAAAAACGCATAAAATTTGCAAAATCTCATCGGTTCTTTATTTGAAACGTTAGATTGGTCCATGACATTTACTTTTTGAAGATACTTTCATTTAAATGTTGACCGCGGCTGCGTCTTAGGTGGTCCATTCGGAAAGTCCAATTTTGGGCAACTTTTTCGAGCATTTCGGCCGGAATAGCCCGAATTTCTTCGGAAATGTTGTCTTCCAAAGCTGGAATAGTTGCTGGCTTATTTCTGTAGACTTTAGACTTGACGTAGCCCCACAAAAAATAGTCTAAAGGCGTCAAATCGCATGGTCTTGGTGGCCAACTTACCGGTCCATTTCTTGAGATGAATTGTTCTCCGAAGTTTTCCCTCAAAATGGCCATAGAATCGCGAGCTGTGTGGCATGTAGCGCCATCTTGTTGAAACCACATGTCAACCAAGTTCAGTTCTTCCATTTTTGGCAACAAAAAGTTTGTTAGCATCGAACGATAGCGATCGCCATTCACCGTAACGTTGCGTCCAACAGCATCTTTGAAAAAATACGGTCCAATGATTCCACCAGCGTAAAAACCACACCAAACAGTGCATTTTTCGGGATGCATGGGCAGTTCTTGAACCGCTTCTGGTTGCTCTTCACTCCAAATGCGGCAATTTTGCTTATTTACGTAGCCATTCAACCAGAAATGAGCCTCATCGCTGAACAAAATTTGTCGATAAAAAAGCGGATTTTCTGCCAACTTTTCTAGGGCCCATTCACTGAAAATTCGACGTTGTGGCAGATCGTTCGGCTTCAGTTCTTGCACGAGCTGTATTTTATACGGTTTTACACCAAGATCTTTGCGTAAAATCTTCCATGTGGTCGAATAACACAAACCCAATTGCTGCGAACGGCGACGAATCGACATTTCACGGTCTTCAGCAACACTCTCAGAAACAGACGCAATATTCTCTTCTGTACGCACTGTACGCATTCGTGTGGTTGGTTTAATGTCCAATAAAGTAAACTGAGTGCGAAACTTGGTCTCAATCGCATTAATTGTTTGCTCACTTGGTCGATTATGTAGACCATAAATCGGACGTAAAGCGCGAAACACATTTCGAACCGAACACTGATTTTGGTAATAAAATTCAATGATTTGCAAGCGTTGCTCGTTAGTAAGTCTATTCATGATGAAATGTCAAAGCATACTGAGCATCTTTCTCTTTGACACCATGTCTGAAATCCCACGTGATCTGTCAAATACTAATGCCACCCTTTATAACAAGGTTTGCCGTACCGAATATCAAAATCAATCTATTATATAAAAATGAAGTTGTTGCGCTTTGTTTGTTAGTTTGTTTGTCTATTCCGTGTAGACTCAAAAACGGCTGAATCGATTTTCATGAAACTTTCACAGATGGTAGAGTTTGGACCCACGGTGAAAATAGGGTACTTCATTTTTTGACCCTGCCCCTTACCTTAATTTTCAAAAACGCCAGATCTCGGAGACGCGTGCACCGATTTAAGCGAAATTTTGTATGCCACCTTATGTTACCCCAAGAACACAAAATTGGCAAAATATTTTGAGGTCAAATAACCTGGGGGACGCCCCATCCCAAAACCTACCCGGGCGGACATGTTTACCCATTGCGACAATATGGGTATCAAATGAAAGGTATTTAAGAGTAGAGTACGAACTTGGTATACAAACTTCGCCTAAAATGTTAGGGGGGTCCCCAACCCCAAAAAACCCGCCAAAGGCATTTAAAAATAGAGTACACATATAAATGCTACAATATGGGTATCAAACGAAAGGTATTTAAGAGTAGAGTGCGAACTTGATATAGAAATTTCGCTCAAAGTATTCGGGGGTCCCCCACATCCGAAAATACCCCCAAAACAGGACTCTTAACAATATGGACATTAAAAGTAGAGTAAAAATCTGATACAAAAATATATTACTTTGTATCTGAGACGCCTCCCCACAGCCCAAAACTCGCAAGCAGGGTTTATTTACCAATTGGGACAATATGTACATCAAATCAAAGGTGTTTGGAAGGTCAGTGCACACCTGTTATAAGAATTTGGTCCAAGGTGCCTACGGGGCCTCCCCGGCGTGAATGTCCGACGTCTGGGACCGACCCACCCACGAAATACCCTTCAATAGGACGTGTAGTTCGAGCGGGTTATTATATGAATTAAAAGAAAGTTCTATGTCAGCAGAGTTCGAATCTAATGTTGATATAAGGATTCAAGAATCTGGACCACGTCCTGCCGTTCAGCAGGATATGTATATCGCGACAATAAAGGAATCAAATAAATTGTATTTTGGGTCTTAGAGTCGGGGCGAGCGATCCTCACCTTCCAATAAAAACAACACCAAACTGTCATAAAGGACGGCCGAGAATATATTGTACTCAAATGAATGGATGCGTCAGAGGGCAATCCACCTCCCCCAATTCAGTGTCCGCCCCCTAAACTCCCTTCAAACCGGCCATGTTTGCCTACTATATCAATAAGGGGCACAAATAATAGGTATTTGATAGAAGAAAACGAATTTTGAGGCCAAGTGTTTGGGGGTAGTCTCACCCCATAAACTCCCCCTAAATCAATAACAGTTGGGGCTAAAAAAAAAAGAAATTTGAGAGTGGATCACGATGCTGATATTTCTTCAGGGCTACGTGTGTGGATGGCCGCCCCACCCTACATACCCCTCAAACTGTACATATTTGTGGATTATGACCAAAAGGGGCTCAAATCTGGTATATGTTTTATGGTCAAGTGTTTCAGAAAAGTCTCACCTCATAAACTTTCCCTAAACCAACTATAGCGATATGTAGCTTAAATGTGGTGTTTGAATCTAATATCCATTTTCGGGGAAAAGGGTTTGGCAACTGTTATCCACCACCAAAACCAAGAGAATGAAGTAGATCAAACATCCAAACTTTAATGGGCGCACCCAGTGGGGTGATTTAAGCGAAATTTGGTATCCTTATATAGGGTGGGATATCTATGAGTGTCCGCCACCACTAAATGGAAATATAAACCATGTGGAAATATAACCACATGTGGTTTAAATGAAAGGTATTTGAGACTAGATCACGAATCTGATATATGGGCGTCCACTTCAACCCCAAAAATACGCCCATACCGGATATATTTACCTACCACAGTAATATAAGCCTCAAATGAGAGGTATTTGGGAGTAAAGCTCGAAAATAATATATATACATGGGGGCAAAATATCTGAAAGGCCGTACTCCTCCCCAAAACAGGACTTATTTCCTGCCAGTGTCTGTATAGGGCTCAGATAAAATAAGAGAGTAAAAGAAGGCGCTGCATAGCGGGCCCTGTCCAACTAGTCTGTGTTTAAAAATCAATCTGTGTTTGTTTCTTTGTTCCGTATGGACTCAAAAACGGCTGAACTGATTACCTTGAAATTTTCACAGATTGTGTAGGTTAGTCTGGAAGGTAACGTAGGCTATATATTTTCTTTGGGAACGCGGGCGGGCTCTCCCCCCTTTCCCCAAAAGTACTACCCAAAAATAGAAGTGGACCGATCGGGACAATATGGGATTCAAACGAAAGGTAATTAGGTGTAGAATTCGAATTTCCTATTAAAGACCCCTAAAATAGGTTAATTGGACGATCATGAAAATTTTTCTCGAAATTTTCACAGATTCTCACAGGTTAGCCTGGAAGGAAACATTTTACAATATCTTTTCCAATTTTGTTCTATTTGTAATAGAAACAGATTACACTAAGGTCTGCAGCCGGATAATATCCGATTGTATGAAATATTTCAAAGCCAAATAAATTTAGCGAAAAACAAGTGAAAAAATGTGTATATAAATGCGAAACTTAAAATTTATGCTCTTAAAATAAATGTAAAACATGCAATAATAAAGAAGACTTCATTTTTTATTCAAATTTAATTGATCAGTTTAAATCTATCTATGTATCTGCCGTACTTAAGCTCCAACAAAAGTTCCTTGAAATAATGGAACCGTGTCTGCATTCATGATCACATAGTAAAATGGATGATCCGCCCTGAAAATCATGGCGCGTGTACGGGTCATAATACCAGCACCTGAAAGGTAGAGAAAAGTAATAAAGCATGGAAATATAATTTAAAGTTGCCAATATGATATACATACGTGTAATGCCAGCAGCAGTGGTTCCCCATTCGTTTACATCTATTATGGCTTTATGGACAACATCAGAAACCTGTAGAGGTTCGTGTTGTTGCAGCATTTTGCCCAAATTTGCTTGAGAAAACATTTGTTTCATACCCATCTAGAAAGCAAATAGATGAAAATTTGTTTTTATATAAAGAAATTTGAAGAACTGTTAGTGTCCGATTGAAGCGGTGAAGGAGCTTCCCATGATAATCACTGATGATGGCGACTAAAAAATTCAGATTTTGGGAAATATTTCTGAGCATATCGCATGATGCCAGGATTTGAGAACTCTCTTGTCATGTCAATTATCGGCCTTATTTACAAAACTTAATGACGATTTCAAATAGGTTTATTTGAGAGATTTTCTTTATAAATAGAAATGTCAAATAAACCTATTTCAAGGCTTAACTAAGTTTTTTGAATGAAAAGGGGTGTTTCGGGGGTTGGGGTGATCCCCCAAACACCAGGTTCCACATTTGAGTATCAAATTCGTATTCTACTCGCAAATGCCTTTCATTTGAGTCCCATATTGTCGCGATTGATCTATAAATATTTTTGGTTGGTTGTGGGGGTGGGGCGGCCCCCCTAGGTATCCCATCCAAAATTTGGATACCAAATTTTTGGTTTTAGGTTATTAAAATAGAGCACACAAAATGTCGTTTATATCGCACCACCCATCTCCGAGATCTGACGTTTCTGAAAATTAGGGTAAGGCGAGGGTCCGTCCCCCCCCCCCCCCCCCCCCCCCCCCCTTCAGATATCAAAAAATGTAGTACCCCATTTTCACCATGGTATCACTATGCCGTTGTTGAGTCTATAAGGCACACACAAACTGACTGATTTTTATATATAAGAAGAATATACGCAGTGTTTTATAGATATTTGGTGCTGCGAGACGTCTGTAGTTCCCTTTATTTGCTCTGAGTTATTTTTCGTTGACTCTCCGTTGTGTAGGAGTGACAGCAAGAGCGGTTCAGCCTTGGGAACTTCAATATCATTACAGACGGATCGAAGATGGATACTGGGACCGGTTTTGGAATGCACTGCGCGAAACTACGATTGGATGTCTCTTATCGGATGTGGGACGATTGCAGTATCTTCCAGGCGGAGGTCTTTGCGATTGTCAGGGCAGCGGAGATTGTGTTGTCAAGGAACATGAACCGTTCGGATATTTGCATAATTTGCGATAGTCAGGCAGCGCTCTAGGCTCTTATAGGTGCGAGCATAAAAGCGCTGTATCAATGTCGTCTTTTCCTGGAGCAACTACATTGGCACCACAGGATGAACCTGTATTGGATCCCTGGTCACTAGGATGTGACATGTAACGGGAAGGCGGATTTGCTTGCGAAAGAGGGTGCGAATCTTCCCATGATATCGATAAAGGATATTCACACGCCCTTCTTTCACATATTTATTACGGGCTGGGGCTGTGTTATCATACGAAACAACTATGAGACGAACGCTCCAGCCGTAACATGAATGCGCTTTTATCGATAGAAAGGATACATCTAGGAACAGCCATAGGAATTCTAATAGGGCACAATGAGCTGAGCACACACATGTCTCGCATAGGCATTAGGAATGATGATATCTGTCGCTGGTGTCATGGAACCTACGCCGCGGAACATAGTTATCATTTTCTTTGCCAATGTCTGGCCTTAAGTCATTGAAGGAATTGGAGGTGTCAAGAGGACTGAATCCGGGAAGATTGAAGTCTTTTGGCCTGTCATTAAAGTGGTACGAGAGGGTACAGTGAACAATTGTGAAGCAATCAGTGACGACTCCAGTTAATTTACCCAGATCGAAGGCTATTGAAGAATTACTCTGGTGACGGTATTCTGCAAGACTGTTATTAAATGTTCTATCATCAAAGTCGTCAATCAGTGAGTCGGTAGTTAATTTACCCAGATAGAACAGAGAATGGCTATTGAGGAATCACAATAGGCTGCATTTGGCCTTAGCGGATACTAAGATATCTAATGTCGGGTGTCATCCTCATCCAACCTTACCTAACCTAGAAGATATGGGCAAATCAATTTTTTTTTGCGATTTCAGAAACTGATATACGGAAAAATATCTTTTGCCATCATAAACAAAGGCTATATAATTTTTTGATATCGGGAGGGGAACGGACCCTTCCCCTTACCACAAAAGTACTACCCAAAAATGAAAGTGGACCGATCGGGACAATATGGGATTCAAATAAAAGGTATTCAAGAGTAGTTCGGTCCAAGTACCTGGGGGGCCTCCCCAACCCCAAAACCCCTTAAAATAGGTATATTGGACGATCATGACAATATGGGACTCAAATGAAAGGTATTCGGGAGTAGATTACGAATATGGTCAGGAAGTAGGAATAGGTTTTATAATTTACTGAGAACGGAAAGGGGCGGACCCTCCACCGTTACCCCAAAAACACCACCCAAAATCAAAAGTGGACCGATAAGGACAATATGGGTATCAAATAAAATGTATGTATAGATAACGAATCTGGCACACAAATTCATGTCGAAGTCATCCCAACCACACAAAAACGCGCAAAATGGGCACAGTAGCCAATCACGGATATATGGGACTCGGTTTGTTTGTTCCGTTTAGACCGAAAAACGGCAAAACCGATTTTCTCGAAAATTTTGCATATTGTGTAGGTTGGTCTGGAAGGAAACATAGGCTATATATAACTTTTCGGTATCGGAAGGGGGACGACCCTGCCCCCTATGGCAAAAACACAACCCAAAATCGAAAGTGGATCGATCAGGACAATATAGGTATCAAATGAAAGGTATTGGAAAGTAGAATACGAATATGGTATTAAAATTTGAGTCTAAGTACCCATTGGGGCGCCCCAACCACATAACTCCCCCAAACAGACATATTAGACGTTCATTTCAATATGGGGCTCAAATGAAAGGTATTCGGCAGTAGATTTTGAATCTGGCATACAAAATCAGATCGAACTATAGGGGGTCACGCCACTCCTCAAAAACGCCATTAGACCCATTATGACTATATGATACTTGGCTAAACCGATTTTCTTAAAATTTTCATAGGTTATGTACGTTTGTCTGGTAGGTAACATAGGCTATATAATTTTTAAATATCGGGTGGAGGCCGACTCTCCCCCTTACCCCAAAAATGCCACCCATATCCGAAAGTAGTCCGATGGGCATAATAAGGGTATCAAATGAAAGGTATTGGAGACCATACAACGAATATGGTATTAAAATTTGGGTTCAAGCACCCAGCGCGCCCCCCAACACCAAAACTCCTCTAAACAGATATATTCGAAGTTCATGTCAATATGGGACTCAAATGAAAAGTATTAGGCAGTAGAACACAAATGTGGCATGAAACATTAGGTCCAAGTAATGGGAGGTCGCTCACCCCCAAAAACCCCCAAATGAGCATATAAGCCGACCATGGCTATATGGGACTCAAGTGAAAGGTATTAGAGAGAAGATTACGAATATGACATTAAAATTTCAAATCTAGATGGCGCTTTTCCTCCTAAAGATACGTCAAATGGGTTATGAAAGGTATTTGAGAGTAGAAAACGAATTTGATATCCAATTTTGGAAGGTGTTTTGGGGCTGGGGCGCCCATCGACACTTTTTATTGAAAATAGATAACAAATTCGTTCTTTATTTCCAACGGAAATTAAGTTCAGTTTATGGGGCTCAAAGTTGAAAACGAATTTGATATCCAATTTTGGAGCCAAGTGTTTTGGGGTACGCCCTAAGCACCCCCATAAACTGAACTTCATTTCCTTTGGGAATAAAGATCGAATTTGTTATCTATTATCAGTAAAAAGTGCCGGTGGCTACCCCAGCCCCAAACCACCCTCCAAACGGTTCATATTTACCGGCCATGGCAATATGGGTCTCAAATTAAAGGGATTTTGAAAGTGCAACACGAATTTGATATCCATATTCGAGTCGAAATGTTTGAGATGCCATCGCTACCCTAATGAGAGCATTACCCGAAGGAAGAACTTTACCACCATCAATCGAGGAGGGGCAAATTCTTACACATCAATGAGTGCTTTCCGATTCAAGTTTAAACTCAATGATAAGGGACCTATTTTTATAGCCGAGTCCGAACGGCGTCCCGCAGTGCGACACCTCTTTGGGGAAAATTTTTTAAATGACCATGCATGGCATTGTACCTCGCAAATGTCGCCAACATTTAGAGGGGATAAACACCGCTTTGTACGATGTTCTCGCCAGGATTCGAACGCGTTCAGCGTCATAGGCTACAATGGCACGAATTTGATATTCGCATTCAGGGCAAAAGATATTTGTGAGTTAAAGCGGATCGGCCCCGGTTCGGCAGGTATATCATATATATCATCAATAATCCATAACACTTACCTTTATCAGTGCTGCATTAAGATTTACAGTGAACTCAACCTTAAACTTTGGCAAATAAAGACGTGTTCCGCGAGCTCTATTGAGTTTTTCCGATAACAAAGTGAGCGACATGGTTTCAAGTTTCGCCTCCATAGCAGCCAAACCATTGCGAGCATTTGGTAATATAATCACCATTGAAAGATCTGAGTCTTTGTAGGGCAGACGTACAGCTGTGGCATCGAGTTCTTCGATTTTCGAGTAATCTATCATTCCGGCTCTATACATCATTTGAACTTTAATGCTCTGGTCCTCATCAACAAAGAATTCCTCTTCCTTGGTATTTTTGGCATCAAAAGGTTTCTCCCAATCACCCTTAAAGTAAATGGCACTCAAAAGCATAAGACGTGTATCGCTGGACAAATCCATGGGCTCCACCAGCTCTTCAATGGCATCGTCGGTTTTCGATGCTACCCAAGAATTTATGGTTTTGGCAGCCTCTTCACTTTTCTCAAAATCCATGGACTCAGCAGATGAATAGAACTTTTGGCTCAAAATTTCCTTGTATTCATTCTGGAGGCTGAAGTCTTTCATGACATAAACCTTATTGGCAATTTTCAATATTTTTCCATCCTCATATTGACCTAATAAGGCATTATAATTTTTGGCAATACCATCAATGGATTGGCCAGTGAAATTTAAACCTTGATCCATTTCAACAGCGGTTGGTCCATCAGCTCCCATACGCACCATAGCCAGACATGTTTGAATGGAAAAAGGTGAGAATATCAGATTCTCTTTGCCATTTGTTTGATATAATTGATGGAATAGATTTTGGCTAAAGCTGTTCAAGCTTGCATGGAATTTTGGATCATTGATGGCTGATTTGGCTGCATTGGCAAAAAGGAGTAAAGCCAATACATTCCAAAACGTGGATATTCTGTCTGATGGTGGATTTTGAGAAAATTTTAATTAAAACAAAAAAACATGAAATTTAATTATGTTCACTTTTTCTTTATTTTAATTTTTTTTGGTAATTTTTACACTTCTGTTTCTTTTCTTTTCATAAGTATTTAAGTATTTTTCTCACCATTCAATTTCATTTCCTAATATACCAAGTTCCTCTTCACTCAAAATTGCGTTGATATACTAAATTCTATGAACATCAAATTGTTTCAAAGTTGTCTTGAATTCGAAATTGGCTGCGGTTATCATTTGTTTTATTGCATATTGAAATGCGGGTTTGTTTTTTTTTCAGTCCCGACCTTGACCTCAAAGCCCCTGGATTAGCTTATAAATCTGAGACAAATATACTATGCAGTTGACAGATAAGAAACGGAACGTTTTTCATTGTGTTTCATACAGCATTTCTAAAGCGGTGTAAATACTTATGGTGAGTCATGACAAGTGCTGCCGTTTTTGGTATGTTCCTACCAAAATTGGTAGGTAGGTTTTTCCAATATATTGGGTTGCCCAAAAAGTAATTGCGGATTTTTCATATAGTCGGCGTTGACAAATTTTTTCACAGCTTGTGACTCTTTAATTGCATTCTTTCTTCTGTCAGTTATCAGCTGTTACTTTTAGCTTGCCTTAGAAAAAAAAGTGCAAAGAAAGTATATTTGATTAAAGTTCATTCTAAGTTTTATTAAAAATGCATTTACTTTCTTTTAAAAAATCCGCAATTACTTTTTGGGCAACCCAATATACATAAATACCAAGTTAATTACTAAAAATTTTCCGCTCATAACTCAAAATTATTTCACTTCGTGTCGATTCTGCACAGAAAAAATAACTCTGATATAAAACCAACTACCGAATTTGTATGCGAAACTTCAAATTCTCAACAAATTTTAGCATTGAACTGAAGACTACAGGTTGAAGTAGCTCCTCAAAGAAAAAAAATATATATCCGTATCTCGGAATAGGTACTACCTATTACGAAAAAATATTTTGTAAAGCCTTCTGAAGTACGCTAGAAATGGACTCCAGAGACTCAACATCTGAGGTGGTGGCATCAGACCGCAGCGTGTTGTCCTCCCCTCCTATAGGTGTGAGTGCCTTGGCACCTGTAGTCGAGAGTAATGCTTCAAACGCACAACTAGTCGCCAGATTTATTAATGAGGAGGAGACGGATAAATCAAAGGGATGCACAGTTCGTTCCCAGCCTTTAAGTAAAGGTGGTGTTTCTGACTCGGATTCAGACAACGACTGTGTCAATAAAACAGTCATCGCTGCCGAATTGAGTGATGAGGGCATCGGGATGACGGCAGAAGTGAGCGATGGCTCTGCTATGCTCACAAGCAGACCGAGAAAGCGACCCGGTGCACGGCGAAGGAGACAGAGGAGTATGTACCGGCAGCGTAATCGGGCGAAAGTGCAGGATGCTGGAAGGGATAGAACTGACATTCCAAGCACTTCTACGGAAGCTCGAAAAAGAATCAGATCTCCTGAAGAGCATAACACGGCTAAAACACGGAAGAAGAAAAAGAGTTCCCCGTTTCAGACAGTGTCCTGCAGAGGTAGACAAAGTTGGAATAGGAACGAAAGAAGTGCGCACGGCCCCTGAGTCTTCATGGAGGACTGTGACTTTCAATAGAAGGCCACAGCCATCACCAAAGGGGATCCTTAATTGTTTTCAAGACCACTCCCCTAAGTTGGTTCATGTCTGATATTGTGTCCTCGCCTAAGTGCCGGTATCTGTTAGACGCGAAAGCCGGGGCAAAGAAAATGCTCCAATGTCTCATCTTTCCCGCATGCCCTACACATGCTATCACTTGCCGCACCGATGTAAGCTCATAGTACTTTGTGTCCCATTATGATACCAATAGCTAAACTGACCTTCTTCTTGCTTCCTTTCAGTAATAGTCTCGTCTTCTCACGATCTACATCCCCCCTTGGGATTTTCACCGTCCTACCGACCGTTTCGTTGTTCCACATTGCTGCATAAGCATTCATCGCCCACTCCCTTAACTGGGACTGCGTCGAAACGAATGGCTTCGGGTTAAGCAAGTTTATTGACGGCAGTCCTCTGGCCTACACCGCCAAATCGTCTGCCCTTTCATTTCCCCTTACTCCGTTATGGCCCGGTACCCAAACGATGCGGATTTTCCCATCCTCAGAGAAGGTGTTAATCTTCTTCTTACACTGTAAGACTGTTCGTGAACTTACCGCCCTGGTTGTTATTGACCTTATGGCAAAATTACTGTCCGTAAAGATGTTCACACTCGACGTCCTCGCGTTAGCACCACACCACTTCATGCATTCCGTGATCGTCCGGATCTCCGCCTGCAGGACCTTGTTATGGTCAGACAGTCTAAAACAGATCTCAGTCCCTGGGTTCTCAATGTAGACCCTCCAGGCCCACTCTGTACTCTAGATTTGTCCATTTGTATAGCATAGTCTCCTAGACGGCAATACCAGAGTTCCGTCAATCCAAGACTTGGCATCTCGCACTCGACTTCCAGTGCCATCTCAGGTATTCGAACGAAAATCTCTTCTAACCCATCCGGGTTTCCTATCGTCTCCTCGATTATACGGCGATGGTAATGGAATGTTCATGGGCAATATTTGCATTACCCATTGTTCTCAATGAAAAATGGCAATTACCACAAACAACCAAACAACAACAAAACAACAACAAAAATCTAGGGAACCCACCACCATGGATTCTGTTAGAAATTTTTACAAAATAAGTTAAAGGACATTATTTTATTCTACACATACCAAACTTTTGTCAAATCAGCAAAAATTAAAGCTTTTAGGAACCGAACAAGAATGAACGAGAGACCGATTTACATGGGAGCTATATCAGTTTATAGATCGATTCCGAATGGATTTACCACAGTTGTTGGAAGTCATAACGGAGCACCACATGCAAATTTCATCCAAATCGGACAAAAATTTTGGCTTCCAGGGGCTGAAGTAGTCTAATCGGGAGATCGGTTTATATGGGAGCTATATCTAAATCTGAGCCCATATGGCCCATTTGCAATCCCCAACGACCTACATCAATATTAAGTATCTAAGCAAAATTTCAAGCGGCTCGCTTTACCGGATCGACCGCTATCGTGATTTCGACTGACGGGCGGACATGGCTAGATCGACTCAATACGTCGAGACGTTCAAGAATACTTTACTTTGGTGGTGCGTATGAAAAAGTTAAAAAGTGTTTTGTAAAAATAATTTAAAGTTTAAAAGCAAAAAATATCCACAAAAGATTGAAAAATAGCGAAATCAGATTCGTTGTTCATTCACAGTTATCTAAAATTTTTTTCTCTTAACTTTCTTCGTTCATTTATAGAGATGGGCGATGGGTAAATACCCAACATGTATTTACCCAGTAAGGTAAATCGCCCAGATCGAATCATATTTGGATATACAATAGCTGCCATATAGA